>NW_024412412.1:4830968-5012188 GCF_014898765.1 Herpailurus yagouaroundi
AGAGATAAGGGTGTGTCAAAGAGACACTGGAGCCAATTGAACACACTCCCAATGGCCAAAACTGAAATATGATCAAGCCACAATATTAATAAAGTAGTACTAGATTATAATCCAAATTACAAGATAAATATATACAAAACCACAGTGATATAAACAAATTATTAAATATTTTCCAAATAGGGAAGAAAAGAAAAATCTCCCATGTGGAAGAATAACATAATTTATGTAGATAGTTCACCATTAAACAAATGGAACATAACTCTTCACCCCTTAAGTGTGGGGTGGTTGCAGTGACTTCCTTCTAAAGAGAACAGTATGGAAAAGTAGTGGGGAGGTAATAACTTGATATTGGAGAAACCAGCAAACACTACCTCAGCCAGGTGATCAAGGTCAAAGTCAACAGTCCTAAGTTATGTTCACAGTACATACCCCTGACATAATGTGATGAGAAGGGCATCTTAAATCTGTGATCTTCTCAAGGAACCCACAACTTCCAGTCTAATCATGAGGAAAACAGCAGACATATTTCATTCACCAGACATCCTACAAAACACATGAGCAGCACGCTCAAGATAACAGCCATGTATGTTATGTTTGTATAGCACTTCTAATGGACTATATGTTATGATAAAGATCCCATGTGCCCCGAACAAGGTTAAATCTAGGCTTCTTTGTTAATTGGTCAAAAAATCAAAATTGAGTCAGAATCCTCAACTCCCTCAGGAGGAGAGCTGGTGCCAGCCCATGGCTATGCCTGGGCCCCCCCAAGACCCAAATAGGTCTGCGGCCACCCAAGATGTTTTTGATGATAGTGCCTCACCCGATCTCGATAAACCTGTTTTTACGCCACAGCCTTCTCTACAAGGTTTTTTGTCACTTTGCAGAACAACTTCCACTTCCACTAACAATCCATGCATCTATATTCAAGTGAAGTTGTGCAAGCATCAGACACCCCTGCATCAGGAGTGAAACCCAGCACCGACTGACCTAATTCTTGTGGGGAAATGAACAGCTACCACCCATTTCTGCTGCCACTTTTCTTGGGTTCTGTAAAGTCTTTTATCCTGCAACTTCTAATAGGTTAGGAAGAAAAATATCAGAGCCCAAGAAATGTGAGTTTAAATCCCATCTCTGCCACTACCCAGAAGTATCATTTCCATGTTTGCTTTCAGTTTGCTCACGAATGCAACGAAGTGTGTAAGACTGAACGATATGTACTTTCTGGGTCAGGGTTTCTGCTCTATAAAATGATGCCAACTGTCGTGTAATTGGTTATAAAGTATAACTTTATTCATGAGTGTTCTATTAAGGCCAACAATAACTCATTAGCCTACAATGTGTTGGCCAATTATTCTTTCTGTTTAGAATGAATCAGAAACGCATAACCTAAATCATCCACTTCTCTTCAGTTCTAATTCTTGGTGATTTAATTGTACAGCTTGCCCAGTGAACTGATGTATTGTAATTAAGAAAACTGTTTTCGATTCTTCCTTCCCACTCCATGCCCTTGTTTTTTTTTTTTGTTTTTTTTTTTAAATTGTTTTTTCAATGTTTTTATTTATTTTTGGGACAGAGAGAGACAGAGCATGAACGGGGGAGGGGCAGAGAGAGAGGGAGACACAGAATCGGAAACAGGCTCCAGGCTCTGAGCCATCAGCCCAGAGCCCGACGCGGGGCTCGAACTCCCGGACCGCGAGATCGTGACCTGGCTGAAGTCGGACGCTTAATCGACTGCGCCACCCAGGCGCCCCTTAAAAGACTTTAAATTTGCCTAGTGAAGTGTGTCGTATAAGGGTCGAAGGAGAGAGGATACCTGCTATAATCGTTTATACAAAGGCATGGAGTGGGGGGGCGCCTGGGTGGCGCAGTCGGTTAAGCGTCCGACTTCAGCCAGGTCACGATCTCGCGGTCCGTGAGTTCGAGCCCCGCGTCGGGCTCTGGGCTGATGGCTCGGAGCCTGGAGCCTGTTTCCGATTCTGTGTCTCCCTCTCTCTCTACCCCTCCCCCGTTCATGCTCTGTCTCTCTCTGTCCCAAAAATGAATAAACGTTGAAAAAAAAAATTAAAAAATAAATAAATAAATAAATAAATAAATAAAGTCTTTTAAGTTGTTGGGGCTGAAACAGCTAGTTGTTCAGTGAAATTCATTTGTTCTTCTTCCTGGACCAGCTAGACTATACCCCCTGCTCTTCCAGACAAGATGGAGCCAGGGGACTGATTTAGACAACACAACATGAGTAAAAGGGCTGGTGCCATTTCCGGGCAGTCTCGTGAACTTAATCACAGCCGCCGCTGGGTTATTTCTCATTCTACCAGCTGAATGTCAATGTTGTCAGGACCCTAGAGGGTGTCAGAGCTACAACATGGCAGGAGCTTGGATCCATATGTTGCTCTGGTGCAAGGAGCCAATTGTCTACCAAGAATGTATGTGAGTTTGTGTTTGAGCCTATCATATAAGTGTATGGATCTTTTGTGTTTTGTTTTTGTTTTTTTTTTCAAAAACAGTCCACCTTAGTTACTATACTCTGATTGTAAATATAATTAATAACTTGAAAACTAGGATAGTATACACTTTCTTCTTTCCTAACTTTGCCGTCATATAAGAATTGCGGATTTAGAGTAAATGAGTCGCTCTCTTCTACAATTCTCTGAAAGAATCCTGACAAAGTGACCATGAAACCACCCACAATGCTCTGTTTTCTATGCTTTGTTTCTATTTCTGTTTTGTTTCCAATGCTCTGTCTACACAACAGACAATATTCACGCAGAGTGGAAATACAGGCTTGTATTTGGTTAAAGGGTTATGGTTGTTGAATGAAATGATTGAATGACTTACATCACTACTCTTTAGAGCACTTCATTCTCAAACATGCTTTGCAACTTGCAAACCTAAGGTACCTCTATTCATATTTCATTCTCTAAGCCTCATCTCTGACAGTATCTAATCCTCAGATCCCAGAGCACAAGTTTTACCTCCTCTGCTTATCCTACACTTTCCACCTATCTCTGTTACCAAAATCATCATCTGGTATCATTTGCTTATATCTAGGTCCCTTCCAACAGGCAGTGAAATATGAATCAAACGGATTGTTGTGCAGCTGATAGAAGAATAGCACCGCATACCTCCCGTTGTAAAGACTGGAACAGCTGGGGTACAGGTGACATCACGACACCCACTAGTGAGGGTGTTTGTCTTATGACAGACAGCTAGCTGCCTGCTGCCTCAAAACCAGACTTATTTGCCGTTGCAAATGTGAATGAACATGAGGGTGGTAGAAGAGAATTATAAAGTTGGAGGATCTTAGTGACTGAGCAATAGGAAGTGATGGTATGTATTACAGAATGAAAATAGCATAGGGCCGAGGTTCTCACGTGGGTCTGTGGAAAACCTCACAACCTGGAAATGGGGGAAAAACACAAATTATCAGGTTCCGACTCAGATCTACTAAAACAGAAAGTCTGGGGGTACAGCCCCTAAATCTGAGTCTTTAACAAGACCTGCATGTAATGATGGTGTGTACTGGTGTTTGAGAGTCACTGGCAGTCGGGGGAGATCCACCTGCAAGGGATCTAAGTCATGATCAAGACCATTAGAGTATTGGGTTGCCATTCCAGATCAGCTTCCTGCTCCTATGTCTAGCACTGACTAGCTGTGTATCTGCAAAGGAGAAACTTACCCTATTCATTATGTTTATATGGATATTTAGTATGTTTCTTGATTTTCCTTTTAGTTCTAAAATTCTAAAATGATATGAACTATCCCCATTTTTACCTAAATGGATGTGCTTCATGGAAGGCATTGTAAAACTCTAAAATACTGTCATTTCCATTACTTATTGAAATGTTGGAGAGATTTCACATAATTCCTTTGAGAAGTGATGTTCTGGAGCCACCTGCTAGTAAAGAGTAAGCCTCCTGTGTCAGTGTTCTTGCAGAAACAATGTGTTCTGAATGTATACATGGCAACTCGTTCTGTTACCCTGTCGCCTAGATTTACCCACCCTCAACATGGAGTCAAAACCTAATATCCAAAGAGCATAGGATCATATTATAGACATGCTGAATTCCAGGAAGTTCACAGTTGATAAATCCATGCTTATTCCTGGATACTAGACTGTACTAGATTCTACGACTCTACGATTCTACTATAACAAAGTACCACAACAGAAACAACAAGATGAACCACATAAGATTCTCAAGTCTAGAAGTCCAAGGTCAAAGCATCAGCAGGCTTGGTTCCTCCTGGGGCCTCTCTCCTTGGCTAGTAGATGGGCCCCTTCTAACTACATCCTCACATGGTCAACACTGTGTGCTTATCTGTGTCCTAATCTCCTCTTTTTATAAGGAAACTAGTTCTACTGAATTAGGGCCTGACCTAAGACCCTCATTTTACCCAAATCATTTCTTAAAAGGCCCTATTTCCAAATATAGTCACATTCTGGTATACTGGATTAGGACTTCAACATGTGTATTTGGGGGGACACAAAGCAACCCATAATATGGACTATAGTGAAGTATCTATATGACACCCCAAGCAGCATTTGAAATCAGATTGGTTATCCCTGAAGACCTGTGAAATATTTTTCCAGACTATCCTTAGCCAGACTAGGGAATGGAGGAAAGGAGTCCTATGTCCATATACGCTTGGACCATGCCTATGGTTTCTCTTTATATATTATAATTAAATTATTCTGACTGGCTTTACTGAAAAGTCAAACATAAAAGGGTATGATAAAAATGCATAAACATGTGGATTACTTATGATAACAGTAACTATCATCTTCTATGCCTTAGAATGAAAATGAGGTTCAACTTTCTATCATGAAAGAGAAGCTACACAGGTTTCTATTAAAGATCTTGAGCATAAAAACACATCTGCCATAGTTCACGGTGAACTGAAATGACTATATATTAAGTACCATGAGGAAAATATCAATTAGCTTGTAAAGCATTGTTACATGTCTATTTTATTCGTTTCTGAAATTCTTGATTAATGAGTGCACGTATGAATACTTTGTTCTTGTGTGAGATTAAAGATGATAGTTAAATATAAAAACAGGATAAATAACAAAGCATCAACCACAAAATGCCCAAGGATGATGAATGACTTTTATTTTCATTGTACTAATATTCTGGTAATTATTAAAGTGCTGAAATCTCTATAACTCCTTTGGAGTGGGCAAGACTTCTTTCTGGCTGGGTAATAGTATGCAAGTTCTCAGCAAAGACAGCCAATCAGGTCAGCGGTCTCATATTAAATTTTTAAGTAAGAATTCAGTAGCTCAGGAAAAACTGATAAGCTCTACTTTAGAGGTTGTACTTGTCATGGCGAAATGTATGCGTCAACCTGGCTAGGTGACAGTGTCCAGTTGTTTGTTGCTGTGAAGGTATCCGTGGATGCAATTAACATTTACAATCTACTGACTTGAAGCAAAGGAGATGACTCTCCACACTGTGGGTGGGCTTCATGCAATCAGCTGGAAGTCCCTAGGAGCAAAGGCTAAAGTTTCCTGGGGAAACCAGAATTCTACCTCCAGAATATAAGACCGCAATCCATAGGGCAAGCCAACAGGGAGAGTTAATATGGCAGTCTTGCGTCTAACAGCTGGAAACTTGGGCAGAATTTCTGAGTTGCTGAACTACTAGCCGGCCCGTCTAGCATTACCTGATGAATAAGTAACCTTCACCGGAGACATTAATTTCTGTCACTGCTTGCTAGAGCACATTGTTTACCAAACTGAGACATGCTGCTGGCAACTGGATGCCTCCTAGGCCATGGACCTACATACTCCCATGGTTCATGTTTGCAACTTCTGATGTTGAGAAATAGAGGAGGATCATTATCGCGCCCAGAGCCCTTTCATACATATAACATGGCTTTTCCTCTCACCAGTTGGCTGGCCTCGGTGGTTCCTCAGTGACAGCTGCCAGGCACATTCTTTTCCCCTCAAGTTTCCCGGGGTAGCCCAGATGTGACTCGGAACGCATCATATAGCACGCATTTTCAATTAGATTCTTAACACTAGAAAAAGTATCCATCGGTGTTCGTTGATATGGCAACAGAGAAACATCTTATTTCATTTTGCGACTAGAACATACATTTTTAATCCAAATCTCCCTAAAGGTTTTGCTGTATTTTCCTCCAGAATGTTTTCTCCCCTCATGCAAAACTAGGTTGCCTATATGCCGCCTTGTGGATTTAGTTACACTGGAGAAAATGAAGAGGCAACCCCATTTTCTGGCTACCAACAAAACCCTGCCTAATTCTCCTCGCTCTTGGCTCCCTGCAGAGGGGTCAACATCACCACCGTCATCCCTGGGCCCACCACACTCATCTCGGTCCTCCCAGCCCAGACCTTTGTACCTGCACACCTGACTACCTGCCAGGTGTCTTCACTAGGGCTTCTGTCAGGGTCTTGAATGCAACATGTCCCTCCAAACTGCTCTTCCATGTCCCTTACGTCTGGTTTGACCTCCACCTGGTGGAGCCAAGCATTCTACCCTGAATTTCTTGAATTATGTGCTAAAATGTTTTGCCTCTATGTCTTTTATGTATGTATGTGCATGTATATAAGCATGTATGTGTATATATAAATTATATACACATGCATGATATATTATATATTTATGAGTATACTTGGATACGTGGATACAAATAAATAAAAATACATATATATTAAAAATATATGTACACATCTTGTTCTCTGAAATGCTCTCTGAGGAAAGCCATAAACATCACTCATTTCAGCTTTGATGTCACATCCTGAAGAAACTTTCTACAGCACCCCACCCCCCTTATAAACTGCTCTACAAACTCCTAATCTTATGCCTTAGTGCAGCAGATCTCAGATGGCATAGACATAACAATGACCGTTCAATGCCCATTAACTCCCCTGGTGACTTAAGGGCAAACACACGGTCAAGGTTACCACACTGCATATCTCTTGTGCTTAGCACCAGTGATGATTTTTTGAATCAATGGGAACATTCTAAACCTTAAAAAGCCATTCACAGGGGCACCTGGGTGGCTCAGTTGGTTAAGCATCTGATTCTTGGTTTTAGCTCAGGTCATGATCTCACAGTTTCCTGGGATGGAGCCCCACATCAGGCTCGATGCTGGCAGCAGGGAACCTGCTCAGCATTCTCTGTCTCCATGTTTCTCTGTCCCTCCCTGCCTCGTTCTCCTCTCTCTCTCTCTCTCTCTCTCTCTCTCTCTCTCTCTCTATATATATATATATATATATATATACATATATACATATGCCACTCACAAAAGTCATTCATATAACTATCATTGTTACTTTACACATTAAGCATTAGCCACTATAAATATATCAATTTCATAAGAAATAGCCAATTGCCCTCTCCCATCCCATGTCTGTATAATTAGGAAGTCTTTTTTTGTACACGTGGGGTAACCAGGATATTACGATGGCCCCATAACCTTCATCCTGCTGTTATTTCTGTTATGTTCCTTAATATTATAAAGGGAATATAATCACATAAATCCTATTAAAACAGAGATGTTTCTGCTTCTGAGGGTAGAACTAAAAGTAGATGACCTTGACCAAGCTGAGGAAGTTCGGCTGTATTACTAGTCCTCTGGGAATTTTCATCATGAGTGGGTGTTGGACATTGTGCAATGCTGTTTCTGCATTTACTGATATGATCACATGAGGTTTTTTAGCCTGTTGATATAATGGATTACAGTAACTGAATTATGAATGTGGAACCAGGCTTGCATGTCTGGAACACATCTCATTTGATTGTGGTGCATAATTATTTTTATACATAATTGAACCTAATTTCCCAGTATTTTTTGAGAATTTTTATTGTGTCCATAAAAGACAGTAGTCCTTTGGCTCTTTAGTTATGTTTTCTTCTGCTTTTACTTTAGATTTAATTTGCTCTTCTTTTTTTACTTTCCTAGATGGGAGCTTAGAAAATATGTTTTAGAGCTTCTTTTGTAATATATTGATTCAATGCTATGAATTTCCCTCTGAATACTGGTTTTGCTGTATCCCACAAAATTTAATGAGTTATATTTTGATTTTTCATTTAGTTCCAAGTTATTTTAAAATTGTCTCCTGATACTTTACCATTGATTCATGTGTTACATATATATTGCTTTATCTCCAAATATATTTTAATTATCTGTTATTGATTTCTACTTTAACTTAATTATTTTCTGAGAGCATATTTTATATGATTGCCATTTTTTAAGGTGTGTTTTATAATCTGGAATGTAGCCTATCTTGGTGAATGTTCCATGTGATCTTGAGAAGAATGTGCATTATATTATTGTTAGGTGGAACATAATATAAATGTCAACTAGATTCAGGAGACTCATAGTGTTGTTTACTTCAACTACATCCTTAATGATTTTCTGTCTGTTGGATCTGTCAATTCCAGTTCAAAGAGTGTTGAGGTCTCCAACTATAATATAGATAGCCCCAATTTAGGATAGTTCAACTTAACAATTCTTCAACTTTGCAATGGTGCAAAAATGATATATATTCAGTAGAAACTTTACTTCACATTTTGAATTTGGATCCTTTTCTTGGCTAGTGACATGCCACAAAGTCTTTTCTTGTGGCAGTGACAGCTTCCAGTCTGCCACATAATCATGAGATTAGACAACCAGAACACGTACAACCATTCTGTACTCAAACAACCATTCCATTTGTCACTGTCAGGCTAATGTTTGTGTTCTGAGCAAAGTTAAAGACAGGCTAGACTAAGCTACGACATTCAGTAAATTAGATGCACTAAATACATTTTCAACTTAAATATATTTTCAACTCACCATGTGTTTATTGGGATGTAACTCCATCACAACTTGAAGATCTGTAATGGATTTGTCAGTTTCTCTGTGTAGCTTTATAAGTTGTCTGTGTTATGTACGTTATGTTGTTAGGATCTTACATATTAAGGATTGTATGTCTCCTTGAAGGATTGACCCCTTTATCATTATGTGATATCGCTATCATATTTGAATAATTTTCCTAATACTGAAGATTGCTTGGACTAAAATTCATATAGGTATTCCCAGTGTCTTTTGATTACTGTTAGTATAATATGTTTTTCTCCATATCTTTACTTTCATGTATCTGTGCCTTTATATTTAAAGTGGGTCTGGCAGGGGAGTGCACCTGGGTGGCTCAGTAGGTTGAGTATCCAACTCTTGATTTCAGCTCAGGTCATGATCCCAGGGTCGTGGGATCAAGCCGTGCATTGGACTCTGTGCTGAGAATGGAGCCTGCTTAACACTCTCTCTCTCTCTAACTCTGTCTTCTCCCCCATTCATGCTCTCTTTCTCTCTCTCTAAAATAAAAAATAAAAATAAAATAAAGTGGGTTTGTTGTTGACAATATATAAAGTTGAGTCTCAGTTTATCTATTCTGACAACCTCTGTCTTTTAGTTAATATATTTAGACTCTTCACAATTAAAATGATTATTGATATAACTGGATTTATATCTATCATATGTGTAACTGTTTTCCATTCTCTCTTGTTTGTTGTTTTAAATCTGGGACATTTCTATAGACTTATTTTCATGCTCACTGATTTTTCCTGAGATGTAGGCAACCGGCTGATAAATCTAGCACAGACATTATGTACATTTGCCACAGTGTTTTTGAATTCTAACATTTTCTTTGCATTCTTAGAATTTCCATCGTTCTCCTTACATTAGTCATGTGTTCTTGAATGTTGTCTACTTTTTCCATTACAGCTCTTAGCGTGTTAACCATAGGTACTTTACATCCAAAGTCATATAATTCCAAAATCTCTGTCCTCTCTGAATTTGGATCTAATGCTTATTGTGTCTTTATCATACAACATTTTGTTTGCCTTTCAGGGTCCTTCGTAATTCTTTGCTTAAAGCTAGACACAATTTATTCATAAACTGATAAATAGGCATTTAGTGTGTGGTTTTGTTTCTCTAACTGCAAGTCAGGCTGATTGTACTGTCTGTTATAGCTGTGAGATTCAGAGCCTAACATTTCCTACAATATGTTTTCCCATTTTTTTATTATTATTATTTTTTTTTATTTTTTTTTCAACGTTTTTTTATTTATTTTTGGGACAGAGAGAGACAGAGCGTGAACGGGGGAGGGGCAGAGAGAGAGGGAGACACAGAATCGGAAACAGGCTCCAGGCTCCGAGCCATCAGCCCAGAGCCCGACGCGGGGCTCGAACTCATGGACCATGAGATCGTGACCTGGCTGAAGTCGGACGCTTAACCGACTGCGCCACCCAGGCACCCCTTATTATTATTTTTTAATACGTGGGTATTCCTAGAAGTTCCTTCTTAGTACCTCATTGAACTTAGCCGTTCTTTTAGTTATATTTTCTTGTTAGGACACATGAGCCCTGCTAATGTAGCAGCAATATGTTGAGGGTGAAAGGTGGAAAAGCATTTCATAGTCCTATGATCAGGGCACAGTATTTTAGTGAAATATGCTCCTGAACTGTGATCTTTGCCAGGGCTCCAGGTTCTCCCTAAGCCCTCCACCACGTCCTCTGCCAGGGTTCCCGGGTTGTCCCCATTTCTCCACCACGTCCTCTGCCAGTGCTTCCGTGTTCTCCCCCTGTCCTCCATCAAGTCCTCTGCCAGGGCTCCCGTGTTCTCCCCATGCCACCATGTCCAGACTCCCCTTAGAGAGGCAGGGAGCTACATCGAGCTGCAGTTGTATTTCCCTTTTTACATTTGGAAATGTTCCTTCACCAGTCACGCTTAGGCTCTGGCAAAATAACTCAAAACGCTGTTTCATAAGGGTTAGGTTTCTCCTTCCTCTGGCGTGAGAATGAGGGGAGTTTCCTCCAATCTTGACCTTGAGTACTTGGAGAGGCTCCTGGAGGAAAAGTTCAAGAGAATATGGGTCTCCATTAAGGGTGGACCCCAGGAGATTTTCTCTCCCACACTGGTCCACAGCACTTAGTTAACTACCTTGTAAGTGTCCCTGCTGGTTGATGGTTCTTGCAGTGGCTTCCGCTCCGGCAAGTTTTCATTCTCTGTGCTCACCTTTGTCTTTAGCCAGTATTTAGGGAGGTAGTTTGCCCTATGGCTCCAATTCTCTAATGGATCTAAGAAGAGTTGTAGATTTTCAGTGTGTTCGGGTTTTTTCTTGTTGTGAGAAAAGAGTGACAACTTTCATGTTCTACACGCTAGACCAGAAACTGCAAGTCTATTAATGGTAGTTTAAATGAAATTTAAAATGACATTGTTGTTATTTTCCCTGGAAATTGTATTATCCATATATCATCTTTGACGTGCCTGTTAACGTTATATTTACATTTTAATGGGTTGTTTTCTTATTAGTGAACTTTGATAATTCATTATAATTTCTTAACAAGTCTATCATTAAATGAATGATTTCCAAATAGTTTTTTCTCGCGTGACTCTTTTCTGTTCATTCTCTGAACAGTGTTTTTGGAAGAGCCATTCTTTTTAAAAAAATTTTTTTTAACGTTTATTTATTTTTTGGGGACAGACAGAGACAGAGCATGAACGGGGGAGGGGCAGAGAGAGAGGGAGACACAGAATCAGAAACAGGGTCCAGGCTCTGAGCCATCAGCCCAGAGCCCGACGCGGGGCTCGAACTCACGGACCGCGAGATCGTGACCTGGCTGAAGTCGGAAGCTTAACCGACTGCGCCACCCAGGCGCCCCTGGAAGAGCCATTCTTAATGTTTATGAAATCCTATTAATCAAATCGTGGATTTCTGGATCTTGCTTTTGGTGTTATATCTCATACTTGCCTAAATTAAGGTCAGAAGTGTATTACCCTATGTTTTCTTCTAGATGCTTTATGGTACCAAGTTTTCCATCAAGACTTATGATCCACTTGAGGTAACATTTTTGTATATGGTACAAAAAAATGGAGTTCATATTTTGCATTTGTGGAAAAGACCATCTTTTCTCCATGAAACTGCCTTTGTATCTTTTTCAAATTCAGCTGTCCATTTATGCTTCTGTTGCACTGATTTATTTTGATTATCTTTTCATGAACACCACATGGACTTCATTTATTAGCCGTACAATAATTTTTAAAATCTGGCAGTGTTCATCCTCTTTTTCTTTTTAAGCTCTTTTGGCTATGCTAGGTCCTCTGAATTTCCATATAAATTTTAGAATCATTTTGTTAATTTTTACAAAACCTGATAGAATACTGCTTGGGATTGCATTGAATTTATAACTCAAATTGGGAAAAACAGACTTCTTAACTAGATTTAGTCTTCTGACACATGAACACCATGTGTCTTTCCATTTACTTAGGTTTTCTTTGATTTCTTTAAGCAATGTTTGGTTGTTTTCATTTTAAAAGTCCTTGAAATATTTTAATTCCTAATACTTTATCTCAAAGTATTTCATGTTTTTGATGCTATAATAAATGATATTGCTTTTAAATTTCCACCTCTGATTTTAATTGCTAGCCCTTGGAGCTTGTAATTATATTTTATGAAAATTCGATTGATGTGTTCTGCCTTTAGACTTCAATCTTGCTGAGATCAGGCACCTGTTTTCTCTCTCTGACCTCCTCTGTTTAATGTGCCAATCAGTTGTGTGAATGAATGGGTGAATGATTTATTTGATCTTTCACTGCACAAGGAGTTGTAGACATTCTGCAATCTGGGACAATTAGCAGCTTATTTTGTTTACTCCTCATTAAGTGTGATAGAGAAATATCACTTCCTGGCCCATCTGCCTAGATACAGCAATAGCCTTGGAACAATGGTCCCATAGTTATTATGAAGACAAAATAAGTTTCAAATACTCCAGTTGTTACAAAGTTTGGAGAGGGGAACATTTGAAAACATTGTAACTTTCATTTCTCAACTTCTATTATGATATGTGTTCAGGGTATTAATACAGACATGGAAGAAGAGGCTGAGTTTCTCAAGAATCATTTATAACACAAGATGAGCCCGGAATATATTGTAGTGTCATAAAATAAGGAATTGCTCAAAAAAGGGTGGATGCATGTTGAAAGGGAATCAAGGAAGCAATCGCCCCAATGGTTAAAACTGGAACAACTTGGCCAACAGATTAAATAACATAAGGATCAGATGGTAACACACAGAGTAAAATAGTCATACATCCATACTGACATGAATAAATAATTTCATCATTTCAAAGAATAAATTTTCCAAGAGTTAGAATGATAGAAAACACCACTGGCATTGTACAGTAATAATTATTGCAAGCAAGAACCACTAATGGATACCAAAATTATTGGGTGAAAGTTTGCAGAGAAATAATATAAATATTAAACCTGAAGATCTCTCTCCTAAGTATTTAAATTAAAAAAGGAAAAGCATAATAACTTTAAGGTAGAGAAACTTAGCCATATCACTTTAACTAAAGGAACAATTTTATTTTCAGTAATAAAACATATTTATATTAAGTACCCTGAGATGATGCCCCTAGGAAGACACACCACTGTTACAATATTCTTGTCAAAAATACATGACCTCACTTAAATCAGAAAATACAAATGAAGGGACTTTCTATAGAATAATTTTACACAGAATAACCCTTCAAAATGTCAAGGGCACAAAAGACATCCCCTACCACCATTACCACATTAAAAAAAAAATAGAAGAGGGGGTGTCAAGGACGGAAGACTAAGAAAATATTGGACAACCAAATATAATGTGACACCCGGCTTGAATCCCAGAACAGAAACACAACATTAGAGGAAATTTGAGGAATTGTGAATTAATTGTCCCAATTATTATTATTATTATTTTTTTATTTTTTTTGGTATCTTTGATCACTGTTCTATGGTTATGGTAAAAGGTTTTTTTTTTAATTTTTTTTAATGTTTATTTATTTTTGAGACAGAGAGACAGAACATAAACGGGAGAGGGTCAGAGAGAGAGGGAGACACAGAATCCAAAGCAGGCTCCAGGCTCTGAGCTGTCAGCACAGAGCCTGATGCAGGGCTCGAACTCACGGACAGTGAGATCATGACCTGAGCCCAAGTCGACGCTTAACTGACTGAGCCACCCAGGCGACCCATTATGGTAAGAGATTCAACATTAACAAAGCAAAATAAAGAGTATATGTGAATTCTGTATTATTTTTGATAATTTCCTATACAGCTAAAATTATTTCAAGATAAAAGTTATTGAAAAATGTAATCATCGAAATGTACGATGTAAATCAAGCAGTTTGATTTTTGTCTGACAAACATCATTCCAATAAAAAATACAAGGTGTATTTAATTTTGACCTTGGAAAACTGATTTCTATGATGTTACTTATTTAATCTACATTTTTTTGAAAAAGCATCCGTCAAGCCTTTTTTTTAATTTTTATTTTTTTTTTAAGTTTTTTTTTTTTCAACGTTTATTTATTTTTGGGACAGAGAGAGACAGAGCATGAACGGGGGAGGGGCAGAGAGAGAGGGAGACACAGAATCGGAAACAGGCTCCAGGCTCCGAGCCATCAGCCCAGAGCCCGACGCGGGGCTCGAACTCACGGACCGTAAGATCGTGACCTGGCTGAAGTCGGACGCTTAACCGACTGCGCCACCCAGGCGCCCCAAGACTTTTTTTTTAAACTGAATTGCATGCCAGAAGGAGAAGTTTAGACATGTATCTTCTCACTCTGCCAATTAAATGGAATTTTCATCTGATGGCTGATGTCTTATTTATCATGAAAAATCCACATACCTAACTCACTGTAAGTTCACCATAATGAACCCCCAATCTAATTAACGACACTAAGTGGGTGGAATGCAGGTGGCAGTGGGCCACAGGGTGACTCCACTTCCTGTTTCTTCCAGGTAGCCATATGCGAATGTAGCCTCAATTCTGGCACTCTACAAATTCTCTGGAAAAACATGTCTGTTTCTTGTGTGCACCAAACTATTCTCTGCAGAGTATGGTGAATACTTTCAACACCACAAAGAATGTCAATGCACCCAGACAATGCCTGAAATAAGCAACAATTTCAGTGGTTTTTATGGGTCCCTTGATAGACAAAAGTAATTACAGAAAAGTTCTAAGAAGGCTCAAGGGAAAATTGAGAACTGAGTAAGCCAATAGCTGTTTATACAATGCTTCAGTGCTTGGCAAACTTAAGCAGATTTTTCAGAATTGAAAATGGAGAAATTTTATGTCTTGATGCTGATGTTGTTTAGAAAGAGATAATATACTTCTCCAGGCATTTTAAGCAACACAGCAGATATGGAAGAAACCAGCAGAGGGAAATAGCAAGCGTTAGAATCCTATCATCAGCATGGAATTCTATGATGGTCTCAGTGCATCAGTGCAAGTGCTTTGTGCTCTTCCTTTCTTGCTCTCTCTCTCTCATACACACACACACACACACACACACACACACACACACACACACACTTAATGCAGTCTCAAAAGGTGAAACAGCAAATGCAGAGTCACAAATATTATCATCTCGATAAATTCTTGCAGTTATCATGAAAGAATACATCTCCAAATAACAATTTAAAGTTTCTATCAGTTTGAACTATTACACTATCAGTTTCCCATTTTTTTTCTTAAATATTCAACTCCTTCCTATCAGTTCCATTCCTCCCATGAGTTTTTTAATCTGTTCAAACATTTCTAATTTTTTTTTTTAACTCAACTCTCTTCTGCTCTCACTTATACCTTGGTTACCATCCTTCTGACTTCTTTCCTTCATGGTGAGCATTTCACTTGTGGTTAACTTTCCCCATTTCCACACTAAAAGAATTCCCAGCCTATTCCTCCTCATTCCTTCCTATGTTTGCTCTCTTTTATGATTATACATCTCTGCCATCTGGGAAGATTCTACCTATTTTTTATGCTACGTGACTTTTTTAGCAGTGACTACGACCATTCAACTCCACTTGGGCCACTTATTCTCAGTCTCATATGGGGTCACCCTCATGTCTCAGTGATCTGATAAAGTTGCTGTTAAGGTTCAGTTCTGGCCCACCTCCTCCTCACTACTGACTATAATCTCTCTCCTAATGGACTCATTAGTACCCATGGCTAGAATTAGCAGCTGGATGCAAAATCCTCACTAACTGATCATTTATTAATTCATGAATTACAAACTGAGTGATCTTGTGCCAAACAATGCTCCAAGTGACAGAAAGCAAATCACATGAGGTACCAGCCCTCATACAGCATCCACAACTTCTCCTCTAAGCTCTGGATGCACATACCTGCCTGACTTCTGTATCTCTCTACTTAGACATCTCAGGGTGCCCACATTTTGCCTATAAAGCCTTTCAAAATTTATACTGTCAACCCATCTCTGCCACAAATGTTAGTAGAAAACACCGTATCTTCTTTCTTGGAGTGTTCCACAGTCTCCTAACTTGTATTCCTAAATCAATTTATGTCTCAGCCTACAAGGTGCTTCATGTTCTGATCTGCACTGTTCTGCCCAAACTCCCCTTACACCATGCTCTCCCTCACATATCTGCCCAAGCCATGCTGCCTTGTTTCAGCATGTATAACAGGTTCCACTCTCCTCTGTTTTAGAGCATTTGAGTGAGTACTTTCCTCTCCCTACTCCAAATGTTAACTTTGTCATACTATCTTTAAGAAGCTCTATTTAACTTCTAGATTAGGTCAAATCTACCTATATAGTACACTTATCAATTAATGTATCAGTCTTTCATATCAATTAGCACAGTTATAGCTTTGCATTGTTTTGGATGTTGTGATTAACTGATGAAGGGCCATCTCTCCTACGTTGCTTCAATTTCCTGATGGCAAGAATGATGTGTTTCTTCACCATTATAGAAACATATTTTAGTATATAATAGCATCAGGGAATATTGTGTTGCTTAAAAAAGGTATAAAATAGTTTCAAACAGAGAGGGAAGCAAACCATAAGAGTCTCTTAAATACAAAAAGCAAACTGAGTGTTGATGGGGGTGCAGGGAAATGGGTGATGGGCAGTGAGGAGGGCACTTGTTGGGATGAGCACTGGGTATTGTATGTAAGCAATGAATCATGGGAATCACTCTCAAAACCAAGAGCACATTGTATACTGTATGTTAGCTAACTTGACAATAAATTATATTTTAAAAAAATTTACAGAAGTATATATGTGAATAAATAAGGTAACTATCATTTTGAGTTTAAATTTAATGATATCTAGAATTCATTCCTTCCTTTCAAAATATCTGAATTTTGCTTTAGAGAATACTAAAATAAAATATTAGACATCAAAATTTTGCTTCTGTGACTCTAAGATCTGAAGAATGGGGCTCAATCACACATGCCACTTTTTCAGAAAATTTTCGGTATGTGGTAACAACGAAAAGTTCTTAAAAACAACTACTAAGCTCATCTGTGTGGGACATGTGGCTGAGCTGGACTAAGACTGAAGTTCTGGGATCATCAGAGACATGAATGCATCATAGATTTTATTTAGCCCATTCAAACTTCTAGAAAACCTTGGAGGTCAGCTGCAGGTCACAAAAAAAACAGAGCAAACACGGAAAGGGGGCAAAGAGGTGCACCACCTCAGAAGTCGGTGTGTCTTATCTCATCATTCGTGGAAGGGACAAAAATGAAACATTTAGAATACCGCAAGTGAAAATATGCATCTTGTACTTTACAGGAAATCATTAATTGAAAAGATGCTGTTATTAACTGTAACCTTACCTAATTTCAATGTTTGTGGGGAAAATAATGCATGCTCTTCCTGATTTCCCACTTAGTAGTGTTTGTCCTTTAAAGTCATTCTAGCTCATTTTACACAGAGTTCAATCTCAAGACTTTTCAAGTAAACATAAGCCTAAATGTGATCTTTAGGCTATTTATTTATTTAAAACATCAAATTTTTAAATAAATGAATACAAATGATGACTAAAAGAATTTAGAAGTTTCCTTACCTTTCCTAAAACTAAGATCTTAATTTAAAACATAGAAGCTCAAATAAACAGGTCTTTAGTCAAGTTATGATAGACAGTAGCTGATATTTTGGTTCAAGAACTCTACTGGAGATGTTTAATTATGTAAATGTGAAGCACTGAGAGACGTGATAAAGAGGATCAATGATGCTCTTATTTCTAGAGTTCAGCATTGCCAACCAATATTGCGATTTTTTACAAAAGCACTTGTCTTAGAAATTAAAGAGGTGAGTAGATAAAACAAAAGAGAAACTGGAAAGGAACACTAGAACAAAGTAATATGTTACCTTTAAGAGTTTTGTTGTCACCTATAAACTAAAGTCAACAAAACTTCCAGGCAGTGAAAGGTTTAAGCCCCACCCGGAGGCTTTCACATTGAATGGTGGTCTCCTTTGGCCAATACGGGTACTGGATTGTGCCTTGAAGGCATAGGAACTGAGGAGAACTTGTTGATGTGCCCATTCTTTCCCTCATTCTAGCATGTCTTTTCGTGAAAGACAAAAATCTTGACGTGGAGATGCTTATTTACGTCTGAGAGCTCCATAAAGCTCAGATTTCCCACAAGAAATACCAAAAGGCAAGAAAGCAAGACCGCAAACTAGTCATAAGTCACACAGACAGATGGTAGTTCCACGCACGGTGAGTACAGCACAGCCACACAGTTATGGCATTGTCAGGTTGTTCACCAGAGCCGAAGGTAACATTGGACGTGGATGAAACTTTCATTTAAAAAGTTATACTCATGGCACCCGGGTGGCTCAGTTGGTTAATTAAGCATCTGACTCTTGGTTTCCACTCAGGTCATGATCTCATGGATCGAGCCCCATGCCGGGCTCCTTGCTGACAGCATGGGAACCTGCTTGGGATTCTCTCTCCCCCTCTCTCTGCCCATCCCCCACTAGCACTCTCTCTCTCAAAATAAATTAAAACAAATTTTGAAAAACCCTATATTAAAACATTTCTGCTGTTACTAGATGAATCCAGGGTTATTTTTTTCTACTTTCAAATACTTTCTACTTTCTTAATTTTGTTTGTGTGCTTATTCACCATGCTGTAATTGTAGATCACCACACACACACACACACACACACACACACACACACACACCAAAAAACAAAACAAAACAAAACAAAAACTAGGAAAATCCATCCTGCCCTTGTTTTGGGATTGGGCTATCTTCTAAAGCTAGTGCAATTTTTACAATTACTTCCAAATTATTTCGATGGCACTTAGTTAAATACCAACCAATCATCAATATCTTTCTAAAATCAAAAATCACTTGCTGCACATCCTATGTTCCATACAAAATATATTCTTGTCCAGATTTAACATATGAGATTTCTAAGTGATGAGTGTGGTCTATATTTAAACAAGAGGAAGCCATGTCAATCTTTAAACACTCTTTTATGTCCTCCCTTTTATACTTTGGTGGCTACATGACATTTTCTGTGGAACCATGCCCCACAAATTAATGAATTTCAGGTTTCCTTCCCCTAAGAAATCCTAGAAAGCCCAAGTACATCTTGCACACAGTATTAGATACATAAAGACTTTCCTGTTAGTAAATGGCATTCATGTATTTGCTATTAGGTGTGTTATTTGTATATCTTCAAGGAGATTTGTTGATGTTGTTTTTCTTTCTTTCCTTCAACTTGTTCAAGTAGAAGGAGACAAAAGGCTTTGACTTGCTGCTGACTCTTCCTTTCCCAACATAGCAGGACGTATTACTGGCAGATTAGAGTAGCACCCACTTACACACTCAGGTTTCACAGAAAAGTGTCTCCTAAAAAGCTTAGTAAAGAAATATTTGTATGTTCTGTAATGACAATAGCGTCTCAGAAATATCATCCAGAAGTTACAACTAAATGTACCAGTCAAATGCTTTATCGTCACAGGTGACAGATAGCAGATGGTCTGATATGAAACCTATCAGATTACGGAACAGTTTGTGTGGTCTCTTTAGCATCCAAATGACTGGTCCAGGGGTGGCTGGGTGGCTCATCTGGTTAAGCCTTCAACTTTGGCTCAGGTCATAATCTCAAGGTTCGTGAGTTCAAGCCCTGCATCGGGCTCTGTGCTGACAGCCCAGAGCCTGGAGTCTGCTTTGGATTCTGTGTCTCCTTCTCCCTCACTGTCCGTCTCCCATTCATATTCTCTCTCTCGCTCCCTCTCAAAATAAATAAGCATTAAAAAAATGATTGGTCCATGATGGGAATAAATCACATACATGTCATATATTCTCTTCCTGAAGAGGCGGTTTATATTATTTGGTTACACATGGGGGCTGGTTAAATTTGGCAATGTTGCATGTAAAAAAATTATTATGGAAGAAGTCATTTACTAGAAAACTGTAGTGGGATGCTCTAACTATTAAAATCTAATTTCACAATTTAAGGTAGTTTAATGTGGTGGGGTGTGATTTAAATTATGTTTGTGCCTATAAAATGGTATCGTTCTGCCACTCCCCACTGCTTAAAAATACGGTAAAAACTTTTCTAAACCTTCTTTCTTTGGCCAGAAGAAGGTCAAGATCAATCTGATCATCTCTAACGCACACAGAGGATATTAGGAAAGGTTTAACGGCAGTAAGTAAAACTGTCACAAATAGACAGAGAGGTCAGACAGTATCTGCCTCTCAGCTCCAGGTACTCCTTGAATGTTACAAGGAAGCTGGATGAAATAAACATCCCCCTCCTTTGCCAGTGGTCACCACTGCGGCAGGAAGGTGTCCCCTGTGCTTGCTCTGTTCCTTCTACCACCTAAGAGCCGCCTGGTGGTCCTCATCTTCCAACCTGCCAGTCCTGGCCTGTGTTTTGGATTTCTTAGGACGATGTAAGTTTTCCTGTCTTTGGTCGCTTGCCTGCCACCTTCAGCCTGCCTGTGTCCTGACAGAAGGTTTCCCACTTGTCAGATCTGGGCCATAGTTTCTTGCCCTCCAGATGTGCCATGCTGGCGTCCGGTAGTTTCCTGCCCGCCCGGCCCATTGGCAACCCAAGTTTCAGCCCATGTCTGCTGCAGTGGAAGGCTTCCTGCCAGGGCAGACCAACGCGTGTGCACCGGCTGACGGCCACCCAGTGAGTTTCCTCCATATTGGGCTGCAAACACACCTTCTGCACTCAAGTTTTCATCCGAGAATTGGAGGATGACACCCTCCAAGCCTGACCTGTCCTTGAGATTCTCTCTCAGTCCCAGGGTATTCTATAGTGTTCTGCCTCATCTCAGCTTACTATCTAATCTCCTATAAATAGTTAATAATTATTTATATTAAAACTTCCCTGTTCCAACCACTGTGTACTCCTATTCCTGACTCTCCTGCTATATTTATACATTTCCTACAGTGAGAAAAATCTCTGGTATCTATGAGGATGAAACAATGGCTAAGATTCTTATAAAGAGAAATTGAAGACAAAAACAGTCCATCAGTCAACCACCTGCATAATGCATGGCATATTCAGTCCATATCAGAGACCTAGAGTGATTTAAGGGCAAAAATAAATTCAATGGTAGGGTACATAATCACTTTCAGAGGATTTGTCCACAAAGTCCTATAAATTATTATTATGGCAGTCTTCACTTCTTGGGGAAATTCACTTATGCATAGCGTCTCTATCTCCCATGTCAGTGATATTACTCTACACGTTGTACCAAATATCAATACCTCACTTTATACATTGGATCAGATTCCCCCTTGCATACGCAAGCATGGTGCTTCAGCAATTTTCTCTTCTTACCTCTTGCATCGTCTCCCACCTCCCCACCCTTTTAGTACTCACTGTCATCAGCAAACCAAAGTGCAATAACATGGTCGATCTGAACCTCTACGGAACTCAATTGTAAAAGCTCTCTATTAACACCTCTTCCTTCACCTACCACTCCATGATCTCAACTTCCACTTATCCCCACCCTTCTTCCTCTCTTCATTTTATACTTCCTAGGCTTTGGTCCCTTCCCTGCTCCTGCCTGGGTCTTTGACAATTTCCATACTGTCAGAGCTAATGGACAGTTCTCAGACCTCTTCTTGGTAAGCCTCAGCACCCTTCACACAGTGGATGACTCTCTTCTGTTTGAAACACATTCTCTTTAGCCTACAGAATATACTTCACTGTTCAATGCAGTATGCGATTTTCTTTCTTCTCCACTGTCCCCTTCTTCTCGGGCTACTACTGAGGACTCTCTGCCAACCCTTATGCATTGGGATGCTCGAGACTTATCCGTGGGACTTGTTTTCTCTTCTTCTACTCGCTTACTTACATGGTGAACACATTAGTCCTGTGTACTCCCAAAGATCTGAATATTTATGTGTTTAGTCTTGACATCACCTCTAAACTTCAGGCTCATGTTATTGTCCTTTGAAACATGTCCACTTAGAGGTCTACCAGTATCCATTTATGCACCTGAAAAAATCACTTCCCTATCAATATAGTGGGAATTAGTAATAAACTAAAATATGAAGCATTAATAATCCCCTGGGTTATGAATCTTCTTGGCACACATCTCACATTGGAAACCACAACTAAGCATTCAAAACTTCATGAAATACCTGAGAATTTGACTGTCATTTAATCGGGCAATTATGAACTCCATAAAATCCTATCTGGACGATGCAAAATGTTAGTCTCCACAAGTTCTTACCCCACTCGGTGAATGTTCCATGGGAAAATGCAGGGTATAGGAGAGAGCCGTGGCATTGGTGAGGACTCCTGTTTGGCAACTGAGAGAAAGTAGAAAATAAATGTACTTACTCACATGTGGAAGAAGCTCACAGATGTCTGAATTTCTGAAACAGAAGAGAAAGGAGAGAAATCAGAGGAGATGCTGAGTCTGAAATTCACTCCCCCTCCCCCTCCTGTTATGCTGTGTATCAGGTGGGGTGTTCCAGTGGTACCGCAGCACACGAGTGAGTGGGAGAAGGTGACGGACAACATCTCATAAGCACTGCAATGCCGCGCTCCAGTGTCTCTCACAAAGATGACCAAATTAAGGCTGTCAAGTATTTAAGTAGCTACCACAAACATGGTTTTGCAAATGGCTGAAAAGTATTTCTGTAACATTCTCGCTCTCCCTTTTTCCAGTTACACATTTTACAGAATCAAGGGGCTACTTGTGTTTGATTCCTTTAACCATGGCTTCATTCACCATAAGTTTGTTGATCACCCACTATACTATGCTTACAGCTATGTTAAAGAAAGTCCCTTTTTTTTTTGTTTGTTTAATTTTAGAGAGAAAGAGCATGAGCAGGGGACAGGCAGCAAGGGAGAGAGAGGGAATCCCAAGCATGTTCCATACTCAGCAGGTAGCCTGACATGGGGCTCAGTTCCAGGAGCTTGAGCCCAAATCAAGAGTCAGATGCTCAACCACTGAGCCACCAAGGTTCCCCCAAGAAAGTGCTTTTATTTAATTAAATGGTTTTTATGTTAATTTATTTATCTTGAGAGAGAGAGAGAGAAAGCGAGCAAGCGAGCAAGGGAGTGGCAAACAGAGAAGGTGAGAGACAGAATCCCAAACATATTCCACATGCCAGCACAGAGCCCGATGGAGGGCTCGAACTCACAAACCACAAGATCATGACCTGAGCCGAAATCAGGAGTCAGCCGCTGAACCAACTGAACCACCCAGGCACCCCTACTTAAGTTTTAAAAAGACAATATTTTACATGCATAGTAAAATTCTGATTCCCATACACATAGTCCTTGGGAAACATAAGTGATTTGGACATAAATAAAATATAGAAATATTAGTGATGTATTTCCTGATTCTAAGTTTTTCCAACTTGTCAACATGCCAAAATAAAGAGGGAGAAGGTTTTTGGATGAATATGAAAGGAGTCAATGTCTTCTCGATATTGAATATAAAGCCAGAATAATTCTTTGCCATGTTAGTGATTTCCATATGAGTAATAAAATACGAGCTTTGATTATACATTCTCAATCTGAGAAGCATCAAATGTAAAGAGAGTGTCGAGCATTGTAGAAACCAGTTACATGTTAGCATGAAACCCAACTTCCCCACATAGTCCACATTCCCTACTTTAGCAAATCAGGCAAAACATACTTACGATTACTGGAGCCAGCCATGTGAATTCCATGCAGTGATTTAGGCAGAGACCAACAAGGATGGAAGTGAAATCCCTCCTCTCAACTCACATGTCCAAGCACGCCCACCACAAGTGTGAACCGCAAGCCATTTTCTGGTGGAAAAACTATTAAGACAGGAAAACATACTCTTTTCCACTTCAAAATGCCAAGCCTTACTTACACCTCTGTGGATTTGACAACCCTGCCCTAATCTGGCTCTCCTTCCTCTATTACCTCAGCTTCCCACTGAGGCTTCCTCTCAAAGCCGCCTTAATTTGCTTAATGAAAACTGTGTATAATTGTTGAAGATTTGTGCCACACTAAACTGTCCAAATCATCCTTAAATCTAAAGATTAATTTGCCCTGCAATTACCTTCCTGGCTGTGTCCTGCCTAAGTGTGCGAGCTAGCAAAACTCAAGATGTCCTCAGTGCCCTACACTACTTTGCCCCTTGCACACCTTTCATATTTGAATATATGTGTTTCATTTCTCACCTCTAGTGAACTCACTTGAGGTCCCAGGAGATTTGGGGCACTCTATTTTTAAGGAGAAAAGTCAAAATAAATGAAGGACCTAGGACTCTATTTTTATTCCTACCTAATTACTGGTATAGACCCAAAGAGATACCCAACTATTGTTGCAATATTAAAAGAGACATGCCCAAATAAAAATAAAGTCTGCCTAAATTATTCAGCTATTCCAGTACTTCTGAATTTGTTTTAAGTGCTAAAAGCACACTTATCTATGATGACTGACTCAAATTGTTCTTTCTCATACATAAAACAACTTTAATGCATTTCTCCATTTCTTTATTTTCTTTTTTTTTTCAGTTTTTTTTCCCACTTAACTGCATGACAGGACATTTTGAGCCAGTTATTGAAGTCTAATGGATTGATTGATTCTGTTTCATCTTATTCTTTCCAGAGGCAAACAACCAGAATCAATCAAACCTCTAATCCTGAATTCCATATTTGCATGAAGAACTCTGGGGAGGATGACCCACTTTCAATAGCAAGAGAAATAAATCTATTTCCACAATAGTCATATAAGAAGTAATACTGTCCACATTTCCCGGGCACTGTGGAATGAATTTTAAAAGTCCACTTTGAACTCCAATGATGAGCTAATAAAAATCAAGGTTCATGAACATCACTGGAGCCATCAGTATCATAACATAAGTCAGACTAGCATTTACCTTACTGGGAACTATGATCTTACAAAAAAAGAAACTCAGGAAAATCTCTGTACTGGATTGTTATTTATAAAATAAACAAGTCAAGAGGGCTGGTGCTGCCTCACTTGTCTTCTTCCTGAATCCTCATGAATCTGTAATGTCATAGAACAAAAAACAAACCAACCTGGATTTGTGGTGGGAAAGGAGGGGTCTGAACCTGTGTGAATTCAGATGACTGACCTCAGATCTCAGACACTCATCTTCTGAAAACACAGTGTTAATAAACACCTCACAAGAACTGTTAAAGTATCAGTGAGGTGCTTGTGAAATCACATATAGAGTATAAATATGCATGTAAATATATGTATTTACTAGTCAGAAGATTTCTGGAAGAAAACCTTCATACTTGGTTCACTATGGCTCTGCATGACTAGTTACATCAAAGTGATCACCACTGTTTTTTGTTTCCAACAAGTGATCATTCATCAAAAATGTCCCTTAGGGACCTTCTGTACTTGAAGAGGCAGTGTAAGACAATGATTCAAGGCATAGGCTCTGGAGTCAGACAGGTCATCTTCATTGTACATCTGAGGTTATGATCACAAATCATAGTGGGAATTCAATTGAATTAACTAATACATGTATAGCACAAAGAAGAGTGCCTAACACAATCAACACACTGTAAGTGTTAGCTCTTACTATCTTGACTGACAAAATTTTAGTCCAGGGTCCTATCGTTTCTCATTGTTGTGGACTATTTTAAATAGCCCCCTATCTGGAGCCGTTACCCCTGACTCAAAGCTTGTGAAATTAGCAAAATCTTGAATCTTGTATGTTTCCTGAGATGGTCTTCATATGCATCACAATAACTATTTAGGTGGTAGTTATGCAATCCTCTTGTTCAGACTTACATTCTACTTACATAAATGCACACTTTGAACATATAGCTGTTCCTTCTGGAAATGATAACCACTGCTTTCCTCTTTTTTACCTGAGTTCTTTAGACTTTAATGAGAATCTGACACTTAGCTGAACTAATAATGTTTTAAGTTGACTTCCTAATACTAATGTCAAATAGCATTACTACAAATGTAGTAAAGAAGGAAAGTCAAATTAATACATCTAACAGAGCAAAATCTAGATTTCCATTTCATTTTAATCTGACTTTGGCATTTAGGCTAATGTTTTCCATTTCATTTGCTCTCTCTAACTTGTATCAAGGTTAAAGTAAATTTCTATTACGCTTAGTTCCACGAGTAGAACTTTGAAGACATTGCTATGTAGCTGTTCATTCTCTGTAGTGGAATCACTGTGGGAATGGTGAATATTGAATAGAATCTCAGAAATACACAGTGAGCAAAGACCTCAGAAACCACCTAAGTCAACTCCCTCATCTTTCACGGGAGGGAATCAAGTCCTAGAATCATGACCTCAAAAAAGCTATTTAGAGCTGTATCCACTTGAAGGACACAGGTCCCGATTATTCGCCAATGCCACTTCACCTTTCAACCTCATTTTCCACTTGTAATTGTAGAAGATATCTGTCAGGAACTCTAGCTCGGCCATTCATCCGCAACAGACTGGTCAGTGGATACAATGCTCTACTGAGGCCTTGGGAGAACACAGAAAAGGAGTTCCTTTCAATATATTTGTCACTTTATTCATATTTTGTGAGCCTGCTATCTATTCATTCATCATGTGGCTATATATCAAATGTTTAAAAATCTGCACAAGACACAGGCACACATAATTACATGTTTTCTTTTGACATTGAGAAATATACTAGATTCGTAGAATATTAAAATTAGAAATGACATTACAGACCATCCACTCAAATTCACTCTTTATTTTAGTGGGCTCCTCTATAAAACGAAGGTGATGTGGTTTCTTACAGATCTTAAGGAGGAGCTAAAATGATGAGTGGGAACACAGCAAGTGCTGGTGAGAAACAACACCAAAAAACATGAAAAACAAAAAAACACAAAACACACACACACACACACACACCACACACACACACACACACACACACACAACACAACACAGAGGTGATACTCAACTGGCTAAAAGATACTCTCAATTCCCTGGCAGAACTCCACATGAAAGATTTCTTTAAATGCAAAGACATGGAAAGAAATCTTACTCCCCATGCCTTCTGATAGACACGAGACAGAGTTCACATTTTCAATCTAATTGTAGTATTACCAGTATAAAAAGAAAATATAACCTTAACAATATAAGGTTATAATACATATAATGATAATATTTAATTATAATTAAATGGTATGATAAGATTTCTCTGTCAACATCTTAAACTAAAAATGAAAGGTGGAGGGAATCCTATTCCTCTTACCTCTTTTCTTGCAATGCACTATTTCATCCCCAAGAAACTACCATAATGTTCATGCATTTATTATTAGTTCAATTTTTATTTAGAAACATCAGTCCTGAATGCATTGCAGCCACTTGATTCAAAAAGATATACATCTGTCAGAAATTAATCTCAGTAGAGATTCTGATTTTATTTTATTTTATTTTTTTAATTTTTTTTCAACGTTTTTATTTATTTTTTGGGACAGAGAGAGAGCATGAACGGGGGAGGGGCAGAGAGAGAGGGAGACACAGAATCAGAAACAGGCTCCAGGCTCTGAGCCATCAGCCCAGAGCCTGACGCGGGGCTCGAACTCACGGACCGCAAGATCGTGACCTGGCTGAAGTCGGACGCTTAACCGACTGCACCACCCAGGCGCCCCTAGAGATTCTGATTTTAAATAAAGCTTTTGTAAAGTGTCACTCAAGGAAAAAAGAAACAAAGTAGGTTCCAAAATGATTCTTATTTAAAGACTGTCCAGAAGGTATAGGCACGCACTTTTCCAGAGAAAAACATGCCAAATATCACTGCATTCTTCCTCACTATCTTCTCAATTTGATTTACATCCAAAATGTTCTGGAGAGTAACAGTGACTCCTCAAACAGCATAAATCCACGCATGAGGTTTCTCTGGGGTTTTCTAATGGAATTGCACTTGGTTCCCAGGTGTCTGAACCTGGGTTTTGAAGCATTTACTAAAATAGAGTCTGGGATCAGATGTGCTCTTCCTCCCAGGGTGTAGCCAGCCCTGCCTGGAACACTGAGACCAAGAGCTTTGGCTCCCATTGCAAATTTCTTTATATCATGACATTGGATTGCAACCTGGCTATTCCAGTGGCCTAGAACATCAGCTGGGAGAGAGTATCCAGCAGCAATGCAGTGAAAATGTATCATTCTCTTCCCTATAGTTAAAAAAAAAATCACTAATACATTATAAAGTACGGAGAAAAACTACTATATCAAGGAAAGGAAAACTGACCCTTCCATTGAGTTTTCTTGCATTTACATATGTCCCAGGGTTTGTCTTCTCATATCATGTCTTCCATATTGTATCTTATACTTAGGAACACGATGTTGGTTTGAAGACAAGCCACCGAGGACCTGAGAAGAAATCCAGAGAGGATGGGTGGGGTTGGACACCAAGTTCCACGTGTACGTCGTGTGTCTTATAGCAGAAACCACCAGCCCGACCAGTGCTTTGCTCTTAATTACTGACACAACATCTTAAGAGGGTGGCCTCCACAAGTTGTATCAACTCTCCTCTGGAACACACAGATTTGAGCTATAAGACCAGAGGAGGTTTTCTAACTTTCCCTGACACTGACGATGCCTACCATTAAAATTGAGATTCAAAATTATGGCTAGTCTTCAAGAAATTCAGTTACTTTTGGAAATACTGCTCTCTAATTTTAGCCCAAACACCTGTTTGGAAGAGAGATGTGAAACTGGAAATTATTTTCCCTCAAGTGGTGTATAAAGTTTTATGATTGAAATAATATTCTTCTATCTCAGGGTCCAAATGCCAGTGCTCCCCCCCATCCACTAAAACGTACATGTGATACAGAACGGAACGGATAGGCTGAACACAAACCATAACAAACTATTTCAACACCACACGAGGATTATTTTCTCTGAAAGCTGCGGAGTCTCCATACAGAAGGAATCTCAACACAGGAAAGAGAAGTCAATATCAGTAATGAAAACATCCCACCTCCTCCCTTCCATGATCTGTGTCCCTTACCGGAAATACCCACATTCAATGCTGGGCCGAAAGCTCAGTGATCACCTGCCTTTGGCACATCTGCTGGGGTTTGAAGGGGCCAAAACATCTCCAAGGCCATATTTCCCATGAGTGCATATACACTGCAGTGGTACACGTCTCACATGCAAGAACAAAGGACAGAACTTACAACAGCAGGGCTTCTCCGAGGAATCGGGAGCGCCTCACGCTGGAAATGAGGACAGCACTGCCAGAAAACACATGCCTAAGGACGTGCATCAAGCCACCTGCTACATGCAGCCCTGAAGGTTTTCAAGCATGAGTAGAGACTGTCATTGAGACCAGGGACCACTCACAATCTTATTAGGGTGAAGAAAAAAAGTCAGTCCTGGAATGACTTCAAATCGCGTAAGAGACAATACACAGGGTGGGGATGGGGGCAATCAATAGATCAGATACCCAAAAAATATTTGACTTAAAACAGAAGAGGACTGACCCTAAAATATGAAGTCAACAGCCAAAATGCCACCTCCAAATAACACAAAATCCTATGGTTTCTGATGTGTCTGCAATAATAATAAACAGAAACAAGAAAGAGGTCTTACAGAAGTCCTTTGATTGATGGGGGGAAAGTTCTAATTCACTTTGTGTGTGTGTGTGTGTGTGTGTGTGTGTGTGTGTGTGTGTGTAAGAGCCAGTCTTGCTTTAAGACAAGATAAGTGTACTGTTACATAGGCAAGCACTCAGACAACTTACTCACACATTATTCATCTACAAATAACACTTAAGGAGACTTTTCCGCCCATCAAAAACAAAACGAGTTCTTGGGGCGCCTGGGTGGCGCAGTCGGTTAAGCGTCCGACTTCAGCCAGGTCACGATCTCGCGGTCCGTGAGTTCGAGCCCCGCGTCAGGCTCTGGGCTGATGGCTCAGAGCCTGGAGCCTGTTTCTGATTCTGTGTCTCCCTCTCTCTCTGCCCCTCCCCCGTTCATGCTCTGTCTCTCTCTGTCCCAAAAATAAATAAAAAATGTTGAAAAAAAAAATTAAAAAAAAAAAAAAACGAGTTCAAAATGTTAAAGTTGTTTGTAAAATGACTGGCAGCATTACTGAAATCAGGAAAGCATAAGAAGTCTGAAAAGATTTTTTTTTTAATGTTATTTAAATACTCAGCTTTTCTTTCCTGGAAAGATAAGTACGAACAGCTGGCTGCCTCTGTCCCCTCCCTGTAGTGGTCACAGAACTCCCTGGCACAGTGGTGCCCCATTGGACTGGGCAAGGTGTGTGCCAAAGCCCTGAGAAGGAGACACCCTTGGTCTCCAGGACATGGAACCACAGATTAGTTGTCAATGATAGTTAAGGGTTTTTGAAATATTCTCTACGAGGGGCACCTGGGTGGCTCAGTGGGTTAAGCATCTGACTTCGGCTTAGGTCATGATCTCATGGTTGATGAGTTCCAGCCCCAAGTCAGGCTCTGTGCTGACAGCTCAGAGCCTGGAGCCTGCTTCGGATCCTGTGTCTTCTTCTCTCTCTGCCACTCCCCCGTCTGTGCCCCATCTCTCTCTGTCTCTCAAAAAGAAATAAAAATGTTATTTTTTTAATATTCTCTAGGAAACAAATAAGTCACCTAGATTATTCAAAATCATATAAAATTTGAATAAACTGAAAATGTATATTTTACACACATATCACACCTACTATATGCATGAATAAATACACATACACACAGAATTTTATATCTAATGAAGAGTGAATATTATTTTTGTACATGAAACACCAACAAATAGAATGATGTACAGGGCAGAAAAGATCGTCTCTAATTCTAAAGAATCATCATACAGAATATGTTCTCTCACTGTTGAAATCAGTAACAAAGCACATGTCTAGGAAGTAACTTACACACTACCTTCTAACCCTTGGATTAAAGAAGTCATTAAAAAAAAAATCTCACAGAACACATAAACCAGAATACATTAAAAGTGCACACAAACTGTGGTGCTGAAACACCGTTTACAAGGAAATCTATAGCTTTAAATACATTTACCAGAAAAACTGAATGAAAAAAAAAAAACAAATAAGTGTGCGAAGCATGAACACAAAAACTTGAATAGGAACTACACAATTACCCCCCCCAAAAGAAGCAATGACATAATAGAGATGAGGGAAGGAAGCAGTGAAATAGAGGACATCATTAGGATCAAACGTTGTAACAGGGGCACTCAGGTGGCTCAGTCAGTTAAGTGTCCCACTCTTGATTTCAGCTCTGGTCATGATGTCACAGTTTGTGACACTGAGCCTTGTGTGGGGCTCTGTGCTGTCAGTGCAGAACCTGCTTGGGATTCTCCCTCTCTCTCCCTCTCTCTCTGCCCCTCCCACACACGTGAGCACTCTCTAAATAAATAAATAAACTTTAAAAAATTAAAGAAGTGATGACATAAGGGGCGTCTGGGTGGCTCAGCCGGTTGAGTGTCTGACTTTGGCTCGGGCTGTGATCTCGTGGTTCATGGGTTCGAGCCCCACATTGGGCTCTGTGCTGACAGCTCAGAGCCTGGAGCCTGCTTCAGATTCTGTGTCCCTCTCTCTCTCTGTCCCTCTCCCACTCATGCTCTGTCTCCATCTTAAAAGTAAAATAAACATTAAAAAATTTTTAAAAAAAGAAGTGATAACATAATCAATAAGGGATAAAAGATTTGTAATAATGGATTTAAAGGAGAAGAAAATACCTGGAAAGACTATTCAAGAACAAAAACAGGATTACAGAAATAAATAAAATATAAAATTGTAAGAGTTACAGAAAAATAAGGGCGTCTGGGTGGCTCAGTTGGTTAAGCATCCGATTCTTGATTTTGGCTCAGGTCATGATCTCACAGTTCTGCACTGACAGCCAGCATGGAGCTTGCTTGGGATTCTCTCTCTCCCTCTCTCTCTCTGCTCCTCCCTCTTGTTCTCTCTCTCTCCCTCAAAATAAATAAACTTAAAAAAATTAAAAAAAAAGAGTTACAGAAAAGTAAACATGCCCCAAAATGATAAATATATGCCAATGTATTTTGATACATATTCATAAGCAATTATCCATAAATCAATTAAAATGCTAAAGACCTTCATCTACACACACAAACACAATGTCTTACGTGTTACTGCATTAAATTTATAAAGAAAATTAACCTTTGTAAAATGTGTTTTCCAAAAATTTAACAATTATTTGTATACTTTGTCCTATTTCTATATACCATAGGTAGGGGGCTATTGATTTTAAAATAAGAATGATGAAGAATCAAAGTCCTATTTCACACCTGAGCTTTAACTTAATTGCTCATATTGTAGTTGGAATATTTCATCTGACAGTGGATGATGAAACAGATGGTTAAACATACTCAAGAAACACAAGAGTACCGTTATATCAGGAAATCTGTCAATGAAATTCATGATGTTAATAAATTAATAAGTTACATGATTATCTCAATGAACAGAGTAAACTTCTAATGCAATTAAACATTTTTATGATTAAACCATCAAAAATAGGAAGCTTCCTTAACCTGATAGGTTTTTAACAACTCATGTAAACTTTTTATCATAACTCATGTCTTTTGAAAACAAGATCAAAGGGTATTCACTATCACTGTTATTATGTTATTTTATTTTTAGAGAGAGAGAACACAAGCAGGGGAGAGGTGGAGGGAGAGAGAGGGGGAGAGAGAGAATCTCAAGCAGGTTCCTCACTCAGCACAAAGCCTGATGGGGAACTTGAACCCATGACCCTGGGATCATGACCTGAGCAGAAATCAAGAGTCCGATATTCAACTGATTATTCCACCCAGTGTCCATCACCATTATTTTTTTTTTAAACATAGAATTTGAAGGTCCTGGACAACACAATGCAATATCATGAAGATAAATGAGAGGTACAAAAGGAAAAAGAACATTTCCATTTGCATATGAAATCATGATCTATAGTGAAAATTTAACAGGATCAAGAACCTATATAAATCAAAAAAAGAAAAGAAAATCTTGGGGATACCAGACCACCTTACAAAAATGAATCCTGTTATTTATACCAGGAAATATGCTGCAAGGTAAAACAATACTCATAAAAGGTTAAACTATACCTATAAATTGAAAGTAAAAGTAGAAGATTTCTATGTCGAAAACTAAAAATTCTATTCAAAGAAAAAGGGGATACTGCACGGGAGAGCATACAGTCTTCATGGATAGAGAAAGTTAAGGAAAGTTGTTCATTTCAAACCTCTTCACACTGATGTATTATAATGTATGTATTATAATAGTACATTAATGTACTATTAATAGTAATGCATTTCAATGTATTCTGGATTAAAATTTCCACAGCAGTTTTTGAGAATTTAAGTATATTTTTCCAAATGTATACCAAGATTTAAAAACTAGAGCCATTTTGATAAAGACCAAGGAGAATACACTTGTCATACCCAATAGCAAGTTATACTACAAGGCATAATAATAAGAAATTGCAATACTAACCCAAAGACAGGTAAATGGAACGGAATAGACAGTTCAATATCATACCCATGTGCACATGAAAACTATGCATACAATTTGCACATATATACATATAAACATGTGTGTATATATGTATATATATACAATATAAAATATGTATATATATATAATATACAATATAAAATTTCAGTTAATGTTATTGAAATAAAAATTCTATGTGGCAAATAAAACTGCATACCTATCTTACATTATATGCAATAGAAGACCCTCATAAATTAAATTCCTTATATAAAAGCTAAAATACAAATATAATAGCAAAAATGTCAAAGAACATCTTTGTCTCCTTTAACTGATGAAGAACCTCTTAAATATGACCCTGAATACATAATTTATGATGCCAAACACTGACTACATACAATTAAAATCATCAATACAACAAAAGGCTAAGAGTTTTTCAAAAATTTAGGAGACAAGGCTGGCCATATCAGAAAAGCATATAAATTAAAAATATCAAAAAATTTATGCATTATCTGAAAATGATATGAACAGAGTAGGAAAATGATCAGGGAATGGGCTTTTCATATTCAGGAAAATTATAATGACTAATTTCATACAGTGATGTCCACTGTATTACCCAGATAATTGAAAATTAAAACAATATTTTTGCTGTACAGGTTGTAAAAATTTACAAAGTTAAGTAACACCAGATGTTGGCAACTACAGAAAAACAAGCTTCATGTATTCTGAATAAGAATGAAGCCTATTACAGCCTCTCTGGACAGCGCTCCAGTGGATCTTAAGGAACATACATACACCCAGGGGTTCACACTGCCTCAGGAACACATCCGCAGACATAATACTCGAGTCAGCCCACCGTGCACATCCACAAGGTTCACAAGTGTTCATAGTGGCTCAGGAAGCCGTCCACAGACACAATACTCTAGTAAGCTCCCTGCGCCCATCCACAAGGACAGCTGATTATGAATATCCATCACACTATTCTTGCGTGTGGCAATAGGGAGATGCAAATATTACATGTTCATCTCAAGGAAATCTCATCAATAAGATGAAAGAGTTCGTTATGTGCCAAGAACTGTTCAATTCCATACAGATAGTAAATACTTTATCAGTACAAGGGAATATTTTTCAGTTATTAGAAACAGTGAGCTGGAAGCTTAAAGATTTACACAAAAAGATCTTCAGTAAACAGTGTACAGTGTGAAAAATGCATGGGTGTACACGTGTGTGTATGTGAATATTTACGCTATTCATATCAAGTCTGAAGATGTGCAACACCACAGAACAAATCTACGTAAAATTCTAAGGTACATACAGAATTGAGCAAATGCACAAGGTCCACTGTAGTGAGTTTCAGGGGGATATGGGAAGGGAGTGGTGATTACAGACGAAAAGGAAAAAAAAGAGATGGAAACAAAAAAGGAGGGAGTGCTTCTGAAATAGGATGTGAGGTACTCAGTGCATCGTCTCCCCAGTGAAATTGTCACAGCTTGTGAAAATAAGACTAAAACAAACACGTGAAGACTCTGGTTATCTCTTACAGGGCTCACAGCAAACAAGCAAAGGAAATAACATTTATTCAAGAAAATCTACTGAACTTCACTAAGAGTCTGCAGCATGTAAGCCATAACCCAGTCGCTCCCACTGGCCCCCAGGGCAGTGTGGCCTCAGCTCGGGCTCAGGTAGACAAGGGAAGACTCCCACTCAGCTAGGTTCCCAGCCTAGTGCCCAGGGAATGGGCACCAGCACGTGTCACCTGGCCCGCAGCTGCAAGCAAGCACGAAGGAGGCCCAGGGCTCTTACTCTGCACCCAAGGGTCCACTTGGAGAAAAGAGATTCTACCCCGAGCATGGCAGTTGGAAAACACTGGGACCCAACTGCCCTGCCCCAGCTCACAATCAGGGTATGAATTCCATGGTGAAGAATGAGACATGAGAGGACAAAGGACTACCATCCCAATCAGCATCCAACGAATAGAACAGGGGCATCGCTCCCAGAGAAGTGAGCTGCTGTCTCTGTTGCCGTCCTTGGAGCACTGGTCACAGGACAGGTCTGCTCGGGAGGGAAAGAAGTCCACAGGGGGATGTAGGGTAAGGAAAAGAGTGATGTTGTGTAAGGGTACGAACTTGCAATGGGGAGTAAATAAGACAGATTAAATGCATAGTATAATGAATATAGACAACGATAGTGCACTATCATGCAATGTGAGAGAGGTGCTAAATATCACTACAATGGCAATCACATCACAATATATCAATGTATTGAATTAACATGGTGCATATCTTAGATTCAGGCAAGGTTATGTGTCAAATATATTCAACTAAATAAAGGTCATAAGAGCAATAAGAAAGTCTGTAGGAGCTCCACAGACCCCACCAACTGGACTGACTTTATGAGGAACAGAGTTTAGGGACGTTCAGTCCTAAGGGAAGTGTCAAATTGATAGAGATCTTGGTGGTGAGTGATTCAATAGAAGTTGCTGTCCTCCTAATAGCAACATGTGAGAGTTGATCATTAGAGGTTTAACAGGGAAGACCAGAGAAGAGATGGCTAAGAAGGGCTCTCTTAGGGGGGCACCTGGGGACTCAGTCAGTTAAGCATCTGACTTCGGCTCAGATCATGATCTCACAGCTCGTGAGTTGGAGCCCCGTGTTGGCAGCTCAGAGCCTGGAGCCTGCTTCGGATTCTGTGTCTCCCCCTACCTCTGCCCCTCCCCTACTCTCTCTCGCTCTCAAAAATAAATATACATTAAAAAATTAAAAAAAAAACAAACAATAGAGCCATCAATGAAAACCAGCTAAAAGCACAACAACCCCTCCCTGGGTGGTGGGCACATACCCAGACTGCATCCTCTGAGCAACACAAGAGTAAACACAAGAGTAAACACAAGAGTAAACAATGAAGAGCAACACAAGAGTAAACAATGAAATCCAGCCCTGGTCAAGTGTCCAGAGTTGCTATGATATATTAACAGAAATATCCAGCTTTTACTGTCTCTTTCCTGGTCTCACCATTCACCTTCTGGCTGGTCTGCTGTTACACTCAGCAGTTAGCTTCTAATACATGTTAGTTGGTTGAACACTAACAGTTGGTTTAAGATGCAAAAGTCAAAGAATGCAACATGCCCTATCAACAAAATAAAGGACAAAACAAGAACAAAACAAGATCTCAATAGACAAAGAAAAACAACATTTGAAAAAGTTCAACACATCTTTGCCAAAAACAGAGAAAACTAACAACAAAAACATGTAATAGACTAGAAATATGAGGTAATTTCCTCAACTTTAAAATTGGCATCTACAGGGGCACCTGGGTGGCTCAGTTGGTTAAGCGTCTGATTTCAGCTCAGGTCATGATCTCGCAGTTTGTGGGTTCGAGCCCCGCATCAGGCTCTGTGCTGACAACTCAGAGCCTGCAGCCTGCTTCAGAGTCTATGTCTCCCTCTCTCTGTGTCCCTTCCCTGCTCAAACTCTCTCTCTGTCTCCCTCTCTGTCAAAAATAATTATACATTAAAAACTTCTTAAATTAAATTCATTAAAAAATGTTTTTTGGCTACAAATAATACCATGAACAAAGTGAAAAGACAAGGTACAATGGATAAAATATTTTCAAATCCTGTATCTAATAAGGGACTGCTATCTGGTATTCATAAAGAACACTTACAACTCAATAACAGAATGCTAAATAGCTCACATCATGGGTAAGAAACTAAGTACACATTTCTGTGAGGAGGTATATAAATGACCAATATGCACACAAACACCTGCTCTCGGGAAATAACAAATCAAAACCATAATGAGAAATCACCACACACACAGTAAAAGGCTATAATAAAAAATGCAGATATTGGGAAAGAAGAATCTGTTTAAGTAGTGGCGACGGGGTTTCCTATCCTGCAGATAAGGAGCACGGAAGTCTCTACCCCCTGCTAACAAGTGTAAAGCTGAACAGGCTGATCCAGGAGGGAGGGGAGGACGAAGGACAAAGTCCCACCGCCAGATGGGAGAAACAGACAGGCAAATGCAAGGAATCAAGGCCTCCCGGGACAGAGACTCAGCAGGAACTAGCGTCAGGGCAGGAGAACCAGAAATGTAATCCAGCGCAAAAACGTTGACAGTTAAAAGCTCCAAGGAGACCCAGTCATAGGGGGTGTCCCAACATATGATGAGATTTATCGCCAGGAACGTGACCAGGCTCCCACAAGAAATATTAGAGAAAAATCCCATTGAGCTGCCAGCAGGGGGAGGGGAAAGGAAACAGAAATCTGTCACTGCCCAGCTGTTTCTCTTACCAAGGCCCACCCTCAGAAGAAACAGATTAACCACAACCCAACCTCCCTCTGTGTGACCAGAACCAAAATGACCCGGGGAAGGGAAATCTCCGAATCCACCCACTCTACCAGCCTGTCCCACATAAGAAGAGAACAAAACAAAACAAAACAAAAAACTGAGAAGTACTTGTGAAGTTTCTAGTTCAGAGGTGCAGGCTCAGTAAGACAGACATCTAATCACAGGACTATAGGACATGTCTGCTACCCATACGCCTCACCATTACTTACCACAGGCTTATTAACATGCTTGGCCTTCAACAAGGTAAGAAATGTAAATGATACGCTAAGAAAGAAGAAGATGGGATCATAGAAAAGCGTCAATTAAAACCATAAAAGAGGGGCTCCTGGGTGGCTCAGGCAGGGAGGCGCCCGGCTTCAGTTCAGGTCATGATCTCATGGTTCGATGAGTTTGAACCCCACATCGGCCTCTGTGCTGCCAGCTCAGAGCCTGGAGCCTGCTTCAGATTCTGTGACTCCCTCTCCCTCTGCCCCTCCCTGCTCAAACTCTGTCTATCCCTGTCTCTCAAAAATGAGTAAACATTTAAAAAAAAATGAATTTACATCAACAATCTAAGTTTCAACATGAGGAACTAGAAAAAGACTTGTATATTAAGTCAAAAGTAAACAGAATAGAAGAAATAATTAAATTACAACAGAAATCCAATAACACTGAAAACATAATTTTTTTAATGTTTATTTATTTTTGAGACAGAGAGAGACAGAGCATGAATGGGGGAGGGTCAGAGAGAGAGGGAGACACAGAATCCGAAGCAGGCTCCAGGCTCCGAGCCATCAGCATGGAGCCCGACGCGGGGCTCGAACTCAGAGACCGTGAGATCATGACCCGAGCCGAAGTCGGACGCTTAACCGACTGAGCCACCCAGGTGCCCCGACACTGAAAACATAAAATCAATAGAAAGCCAAAGAAAATAAAACCTGGCTATTTGAAAACATGAATAAGATTGATAAGTTTCTAGCCAGGCTAACTATTTAGAAGGCAAAGAGGCTACAAATTACTAATAACAAAAATAAAACAGAGGATGTTACTAGATCCGCTAGAAATTAAAAGGATATTAAAGGGATATTATGAACAACTCAGTTCCCACAATTTGATAACAATTCCTTGAAATTCAATTTTTCATACAGGAAAACACAGATGATCTCAATAGGCCTATATCTATTAAATAATTTAAATAAATAATAATCTCCCCAAACAGAAAGCACCAAGCCTAGATGGGTTCACTGGTGAGTTCTACCAATCATTTAAAGAAATGAAACTGCAAGTTTTCTACAATCTCTTTCAGAGGACAGATAGCAGGGAAATAATTCCTAACTCATTCTCTAAGGCGAGCATTAGTGTAAAACTGCAACCAGACAAAGACATTACAAGAAAACATAACTACAGACAAATATCTCTCATAAACATCGATGTAAAATTCCTCAACAAAAGATTAGCAACATAATTCCAAACAAGGGTAAAAAGAACTATACAACATGACTAAGAGGGATTTACTTCTGGTATGTAACACTGATCCATTCAAAAATTAATTATGAAATCTATCATAAAACAGTCTAAAAAGGGAAAAATCAGATGATCATACCAACTGTTACAGAAAAAAACACTTGACAAACTCCAAAACCGATTCATAAGAACTCTCAGTAAAATAGGAATACAAGTGACTTTCTTAACTTGTAAAAAAGTATCTACTAAGAACCCACAGCTAACATCATACTTTACCATGAGAAACTTAGAGAGTAAAGATTTCCCACTAAGGTCAGGGGCCAAGCAAGGAGGTCACCTCCCACCATTCCTTCTCAACCTTATACTGGAAGAATTAGTAAATGCAATAAATCAAGAAAGAATGGTATAAACTTTGGAAAGGAAAACCTAACACTGTCTTTGTTCATAAATGTCATGATCATATAGATAGAAAATCGGAAAGAATCAACAAAAAAAAATCCTCCTGGAACTAACATGTGATATAAAGAATTGGCAAAATGCAGAGTCAATATGCAAAATCATTTAGTTTTGTATATAACAACAATAAACAGGTAGAATTTGAAATGAAATACACAATATCATTAAGACCTCAAAAATAAAATACTTAGGTAAAACTCTAACAAAATATGTATAAGATCTATGTAAGGAACACTACAAAACACTGGTGAACGAAATCAAAGAATGAAGTAAGTGAAGAGATACTCTATGTTCATTGATAACAAAACAATATTGTCAAGATGTCAGTTCTTCCCAACATAGTTGGTAGATTCGATGAAATTCCAGTCAAAATCCCAGCAAATTATTTTGTGAATATCCACAAACTGATTCTGAAGTTTTTAAAGAGGATTAAAAAAAAATAAAACAGAGCACAGAACAACATATTGAAAGAGGAGGGGGGAGGAGCCAAGATGTCAGAACAGCATGGAAGTTTTTTGTGTGTCTCGTGTCCATGAAATACAGCTAAACCATCCTACACACCTAGAAAACAGATTGGAGGATTAACACAACAGCCTGCACAGCCTGAACCACAGAATTCAGTAGGTACGTGGCGTAGAGAGGTGAACTTGGGGAGAGAGAAGCTGGTGGCAGGCAGGGAGCCACATTTGCAGGTGGAGAGAGGATGGAGACTGGGGCGGGGGAGAATACAGAAAAGCACCCCTCCCCAAAAGCAGCTGGAGAGAAAGTGTAAAATTGGAAACAGCCGCAGGGATTAAACTAAAATGGGAGAAAGGAGAGGGTTTAAATTCCATTAAGACTGTAAACAAGGGGAGCACGAAGGCTGCAACTCCACAGCTCCATACCTGGCAGTGCTCTGGTGGGAAGGGCGAATCCCCAGGAACAGAGTGGGGTCCGCGAGGTTCTGGGGCCACATGGGGAAAAGCAGTTCCACTGCTGGAAGGGCATTTGGGAGAGACTGTTGAAGCCACCTGGTCCCAGCCGATCCCAGAAGGTGGCCACATTCGCCGGTGCTGGGGCAAGGTCGTTAAGGGTGAAGCCAGGTGCTGGATGTGTGTTGTGATTTTCCATAGTCCCTGAAAAGCTGCTGCTACACTGTCCGCGATTTGGCGGGGGGGGGGGGCCCCGCGGGCACCTGGCCACAGTCTTGGGGCACCGGCAGCAGCACAGTCCAGCAGGCGTTCCTGGGTGCAGCTGATATTTGGCCGTTGCTCATTCGGCCATTGCTCAGTGAGACCCTCCCGCAGGGGGGCATAATGGGGCAAAGCCACAGTCCTTCGGAAGTAAGGGGTCGGGGAAAACAGCCACATCTGAGACAAAACTCGGGACAGAGGTACTGCCTGGGGCCTGGTCATGGAGAGTGAAAAGGCAGGGAGTGGATGAGAGCTGAAGACGGAGGACCAGTACACGATTGCTGATTCGGAAGAACACACTGCGTTGCTGGGTGGTGCCATTTTTACCACTCCTGTGCATGCGCATACGCACCTACAAACCCTGCAACACTCCACCCCAGTAGGCTAGCAGCGCCATCTAGTGGAGAGCGGAGCCGTTACACTGAGCCCCTCCCAACTGGGCCAGCCCCGCCCAACTGGGCCAACCTTGCTCTTCAAGAACACAAGTCACACCGCCAGCTTAATTTATGGACTATAAAGCACTACATAGTCTGACTTCTAGGGGAAAATGAATTAATTTCAGTCCTTCTTCAATCTGTTAGCAGGTCCATCTATTCAATTTTCCTCTTTTTTTTTTTCTTATTTTTACTCTTTTACACTATTCTTTTTCTTGAATACAGAAAGAGAAAAAAATCATTTTTACTTTCAATTTTTATTAAAAATATGTTTCTTTAATTTTTTTCCCTACTATACTCTTAACTTTTGTGTAAATATTTTTTCAAACTCTACTTTATTCCCATCATCTCATTTTAGTCTACTTCAGTATTCATTTTTTGTGTATTCTTATTTTGAATAAGAATATTCATGAATATATCTTATTCATGAATAAGTGTATTCATTTTTTCAAATTCTCAATTTCCTTCCCCCCCCCACTTTTTTCCCTCTAATCTGTCAAATCGCTTTCAACACCCAGACCAAAACATACCTAGGATCTAGCATCATTTATTAGATTGTGTGTGTGTGTGTGTTTAAGTTTTTAACTTAATATGTTTTTTATTTTTTTTATTTTAAGTTTTCTACCTCATTAATTCCTTTTATCCCTTCAAAATGACAAAACTAAGGAATTCATGCCAAAAGAAAGAGCATGAAGAAACGACACCCAGGGATTGAACCAACAAAGATACAAGCAAGATGTCTGAACCAGAATTTAGAATCACGAAAATAAGAATACGAGCTGGAGTCGAAAATAGACTAGAATCCCTTTCTGCAGAAATAAAAGAAGTAAAAAATAGAATGAAATTAAAAATGCTATATCTGAGCCGCAATCACGGATGGATGCAGCGGCGGCAAGGATGGACGAGGCAGAACAGAGAATCAGCGATATAGAGGACAAACTTATAGAGAATAACAAAGCAGAAAAAATGAGGGAGATTAAGGCAAAAGAGCACGATTTAAGAATTACAGAAACCAGTGACTCATTAAAAAGGAAGAACATCAGAATCATAGGGGTCCCAGAAGAGGAAGAGAGAGAAATAGAGGTAGAAGGGTTATGTGAGCAAATCATAGCGGAAAACTTGCTAACCTGGGGAAAGACACAGACATCAAAATCCAGGAAGCACAGAGGACACCCTCTAGATTCAACAAAAACTGACCATCACCAAGGCATATCATAGTCAAATTCACAAAATACTCAGGCAAGGAGAGAATCATGAAAGCAGCAAGGGAAAAAAAGTCCCTAACATACAAGGGAAGACAGATCAGGTTTGCATCAGACCATCCACGGAAACCCGGCAGGCCACAAAGGAGTGGTGGGATATATTCAATGTGCTGAATCAGGAAAATATGCAGCCAAGAATTCTTTATCCAGCAAGGCTGTCATTCAAAATAGAAGAGGAGATAAAAAGTTCCCCAAACAAAAATTGAAGGAGTTTGTGACCACTAAACCAGCCCTGCAAGAAATTATAAGGGGGACTCTCTGAGGGGAGAAAAGATGAAAATATATATGTATGTATGTATGTATATATACACATATATGTGTACATATATACATACATACATGCATGCATATATATACATATATGTATATGTATATGTATATATGTATATACATATGTATGTGTATATGTATATGTGTGTATATATGTACATATGTATATATGTGTATGTATATATGTATATATCTGTATACATATGTATATATGTATATATCTGTATACATATGTATAAATGTATATATGTATATATGTATATATGTATATGTATGTATATGTATATGAGTATACATATATATGTATGTATGTATATGTATATATGTATATATACATATATACATATACATATATACATATATATGTATATACATATACATACACATATATATGTGTGTATATATACACATATATGTATATAAAATATATATGTATATGTATATATGTATATGTATATATGTATACACATACATATGTATATACATATACATATGTGTATATATACATATATACATATACATATATATGTATATACATATACATACACATATATATGTGTGTATATATACACATATATGTATATAAAATATATTTTTTCATCTTTTACATATATTTATTTTTTATATTTTTTATATTTATATTTATATTTATATTTATATTTATATTTTATACTTATTTATATTTATTTATGTTTATTTATAATTTTAATTACACACACACACACCAAAAGCAAAAAATATTAGAAAGGACCAGAGACCACCACCAGAAACTCCAAGTCTACAAGCATCATAATGGCAATAAATTCTTATCTTTCAGTACTCTAAACGTCAATGGACTCAATGCTCCAATCAAAAGACATAGGGTAACAAAAGACATTTGGTTCACAGTGTATATATATTGTTTATCAGTGTTTTATATATATGCCCTGCCTACCCATATAAATTGAAAATTTAGATTAGGAAATATGTCTTCGTATCTCCAATGCCTATCCCAATAACTCAACAATTATCATATAGTTGTCAATTTAGTAAATATTTGATTATGGAAATAAAAAATAAATTAGCCCTGCCTTAGGTAGGGTTCCCTAGGAAATAGATCTTGAACAGAGATTTGCATACAGAAGATCAACTGAGGAGCGACTGCTCTGGAACACCCAGAACAGGGTGATGCTATTGCAACGAAGGCTTCAGCCCATCCTACAGGAGCTCTGGAGCCATGATGGCTCTTCGTTGCTGTCCCACGTTGAAATCTGAGACTTTATGTACCCACATCAACCACTAAATGGAAGCTGTCCCTAGGGAGGGGCATAACCTTGGAAGAGATGACTCCCTTCAGCAAGAAGTAATTACGAGAGGGACTGACTAGCTGTGAATCATCATTACACAACACTCATAACACCTGGGGAAAGGAAAGTTTTGGGCCAGCAGAGGGGATCTGGCTGTGCACCTCTGTATCACTGGAGTACCAGTGTTTTAGTTGTGAGAACTAATCATACATGTGAAGAGACATATTTGCTGTTGTTTGTACTTGGCTTCATATTTGATGTATTGACGTTACATCTCCATTAAATAAATTCTGAAAGCCAATTTGTCTCAAGAATTTAAACAGTAACTACTACATATTTTACTCAATACCTTCCTTTATTTTTAAAAAAAAATTTTTAATTAATGTTTTTTATTTACTTTTGACAGAGAGAGAGAGAGACAGAGTATGAGCAGGGGAAGGGCAGAGAGAGAGGGAGACACAGAATGTGAAGCAGGCTCCGGGCTCCAAGCTGACAGCACAGAGCCCAATGAGGGGCTCGAACTCAAGAACCGTGAGATCATGACCTGAGCTGAAGTTGGAACTTAACCGACTGAGCCACCCAGGCGCCCCCTCAATACTTTCCTTTAAAACATGTAAAATATTATTATGGCTGAGTCTCCAAATATTTTCCTTTAAACAGCAGACAAACCTGCACAGGTACAAAGATTATAAACTCAGCTTTGCACAGTGCACCTAACTTGATCTAAAGCATCAACACCATAGATATAAATTATTTATTATTATTCTTATAACTTCCAAAGTTATTGCTTTATTTATGTTGATAGTTTCCTAGGATTTCTGAATAATTTTCATTCCTTTACGGGAATCCAGGTTGCAGAATTTGGTTGGGATTAACAAAACCTGGTGGCTTACATATATATGATTCAATAGCCACTGGTTATTAGATTGAGGCCATTACTAATGTGAAGATTTACTTGATACAACATGAATTTTTAAAATTTCTGTCATGTGATTTTAATTTTTGAGACTTGGTATCTTCCCCAAAATGATGTGTTCGTTTAGTTTTGCATAGCTGATAGTCCCTAACTCATAGCTCTTTTATTAAGATATATCAACACAAAATACATTTTGTATATTTTATGCCTGAATTTACTATTAGTATTTTATTATAATTACCAGAGACATTTAGAGGTTTAATCTTACAGGACATAAGAAACTGAGTCGGTATAACTTGTCATTTTGGAAGATCATAATAAACTTTCTTTATAATAACAACAAAAAAAAAGACATAGGTAACAGAATGGATAAGAAAATAAGATCCATCTATATGCTGTTTACAAGAGACCCACTTTAGACCTAAAGACACCTTCAGATTGAAAAAAAGGGGATGGAGAACCATCTATCATGCAAATGGTCAACAAAAGAAAGCCGGAGCAGCCATACTTATATCAGACAATCTGGACTTTAAAATAAAGGCTGTAACAAGAGATGAAGAAGGGAATTATACCATAATTAAGGGGTCCATCCACCAAGAAGACCTAACAATTGTAAACATTTATGCGCCAAATGGATAGCACCCAAATATATAAATCAATTAATCAGAAACAAAGAAACTCATCAATAGTAATACCATAATAGTAGGAGACTTCAACACCCCACTCAGCAATGGACAGATCATCTAATCCAAAAATCAATAAGAAAACAATGGCTTTGAATGACACACTGGACCAGATGGACTTAACAGATATATTCAGAACATTTCATCCTAAAGCAGCAGAATATACATTCTTCTCCAGTGCACAGTGAACATTCTCCAGAATAGACCATATACTGGGACACAAATCAGCCCTAAGTAAGTACAAAAAGATCAAGATCATACCGTGCATATTTTCAGACCACAACTCTATGAAACTCAAAATCAACCACAAGAAAAAAATTGGAAAGGTAACAAATACTTGGAGACTGAAGAACATCCTACTAAAGAATGAATGGGCTAACCAAAAAGTTAAAGAGGAAATTAAAAAGTATATGGAAGTCAATGAAAATGATAACACCACAACCCAAAACCTCTGGGACTTAGCAAAGGCGGTCATAAGACCTAAGTATATAGCAATCCAGGCCTTCCTAAAGAAGGAAGAAAGATCTCAGATACACAACCTAACCTTACGCCTTAAAGAGCTGGAAAAAGAACCGCAAATAAAACCCCAAACCAGAACAAGACAGGAAATAATAAAGATTAGAGCAGAAATTAATGCTATCAAAACCAAAACACAAAAACAAAAAACAAAAAACAGTAGAACAGATCAGTGAAACCAGAAGCTGGTTCTTTGAAAGAATCAACAAAATTGATAATTTTGATCAAAAAGTTAAACCAGTTTGATCAAAAAGAAAAAGGAAAGGACCCAAATAAATAAAATCAAGAATGAAAGAGGAGAGATCACAACCAACACAGGAGAAATAAAATCAATAATAAGAGAATATTATGAGCAATTATATGCCAATAAAAAGGGCAATCTGGAAGAAATAGACAAATTCCTAGAAACACATACACTACAAAACTGAAACAGGAAGAAATAGAAAATTTGAACAGACCCATAACCAGTAAGGAAATCGAATTAGTAATCAAAAATCTGCCCCAAAACAAGAGTCCAGGGCCAGATGGTTTTCCAGGGGAATTCTACCAAACATTTAAGGAAGAGTTAATACCTATTCTCTTAAAGCTGTTCCAAAAAATAGAAATGGAAGGAAAACTTCTAAACTCTTTCTATGAAGCCAACATTACCTTGATTCCAAAACCAGACAGAGACCCCACGAAAAAGGAGAACTACAGACCAATTTCCCTGATGAACATTGATGCAAAACTCCTCAACAAGATATTAGCCAACCAGATCCAACAATACAGTAGAAAAATTATTCACCACGACCAAGTGGGATTTATACCTGGGATGCAGGGCTGGTTCAATATCCGCAAAACAATTAACGTGATTCATCACATCAATAAATGAAAGGACAAGAACCATATGATCCTCTCAAAAGATGCAGAGAAAGCATTTGACAAAATACAGCATCCTTTCTTGTTAAAAACCCTCAAGAAAGTAGGGATAGAAGGAGCATACCTTGAGATAATAAAAGCCATATATGAACCACCCAACGCTAATATCATCCTCAATGGGGAAAAGTGGAGAGCTTTCCCCCTAAGGTCAGGAATAAGACAGGGATGTCCACTCTCACCACAGTTATTCAACATAGTATTGGAAGTCTTAGCCTCTGCAATCAGACAACATAAAGAAATAAAAAGCACCCAAATTGGCCGGGAGGAGGTCAAACTTTCACTCTTCAAAGATGACATGATACTCTATATGGAAAATCCAAAAGATTCCACCAAAAAACTGCTAGAATTGATGCATAAATTCAGCAAACTTGCAGGATATAAAATCAATGCACAGAAATCAGTTGCATTCCTATACACCAACAATGAATCAACAGAAAGAGAAATCAAGGAATTGATCCCATTTACAATTGCACCAAAACCATAAAATACCTAGGAATAAATCTAACCAAAGAGGTGAAACATCTATATACTGAAAACTATAGAAAGCTTATGAAAGAAACTGAAGAAGACACACAAAAAATGGAAAAAGATTCCATGCTCCTGGATAGGAAGAAAAATATTGTTAAAATGTCAATACTACCCAAAGCAATCTACATATTCAATGCAATCCCTATCAGAATAACACCAGCATGCTTCACATAGCTAGAACAAATAATCCTAAAATCTGTATGGAACCAGAAAAGAACTGAATAGCTAAAGCGATCTTGAAAAATAAAACCAAAGCAGGAGGCGTCACAATCCCAGACTTCAAGCTATACTACAAAGCTGTCATCATCAAGACAGTATGGTACTGGCACAAGAACAGACACTCAGATCAATGCAACAGAATAGAGAACCCAGAAATGGACACACAAACGTATGGCCAACTAATCTCTGACAAAGCAGGAAAGAATATCCAGTGGAACAAAGACAGTCTCTTCAGCAAATGGTGCTGGGAAAACTGGACAGCGACATGCAGAAGAATGAACCTGGACCACTTTCTTCCACCATACACAAAAATAAATTCAAAATGGATGAAAGACCTCAATGTAAGACAGGAAGCCATCAAAATCCTCGAGGAGAAAGCAGCAAAAACCTCTATGACATTGCCTGCAGCAAATTCTTACTCAACACATCTCCGGAGGTAAGGGAAACAAAAGCAAAAATGAACTACTGAGACCTCATCAAAATAAAAAGCTTCTGCACAGCCAAGGAAACAATCAGCAAAACTAAAAGGCAATCTACAGGATGGGAGAAGATATTTTCAGATGACATACCAGATAAAGGGTTAGTATCCAAAATCTATAAAGAACTTATCAAACTCAACACCCAAAAAACAAATAATCCAGTGAAGAAATGGGCAAAAGACATGAATAGACAGTTCTCCAAGGAAGACATCCAGATGGCCAACCGACACATGAAAAAATGCTCAACATCACTCATCATCAGGGAAATACAAATCAAAACCACAATGAGATTCCACCTGAAACCTGTCAGAATATCTAACATTAACAACTCAGGCAACAACAGATGTTGGCGAGGATGCAGAAAAAGAGGATCTCTTTTGCATTGTTGGTGGCAATGCAAGCTGGTGCAGCCACTCTGGGAAACAGTATGGAGGTTCCTCAAAAAACTAAAAATAGAACTACCCTACAACCCAGCAATTGTACTACTAGGCATTTATCCGCGTGATACAGCTGTGCTGTTTTGAAGGGACACATGCACCCCATGTTTAGAGCAGCACTATCAACAATAGCCTAAGTATGGAAAGAGCCCAAATGTCCATCAATGGATGAATGGATAAAGAAGATGTGGTATACATATGGTATATACATATATGTATATGTATGTATATGTACGCCATGTGGTATACATGGTATACATACAATGGAGTATGACTCGGCAATCAAAAAGAATGAAATCTTGCCATCTGCAACCACGTGGATAGAACTGGAGGGTATTATGCTAAGTGAAATGAGTCCATCAGAGAAAGACAAAAATCATATGACTTCACTCATATGAGGACTTGAAGAGAAAAAACAGATGAACATAAGGGAAGGGAAACAAAAATAATATAAAAACAGAGAGGAGGACAAAACAGAAGAGACTCATAAATATGGAGAACAAGCTGAGGGTTGTGGGAGGGGTTGTGGGAGAGGGGAGGGGCTAAGGAGGTAAGGGGCACTAAGGAATCTACTCCTGAAATCATTGTTGCACTATATGCTAACTAATTTGGATGTAAATTTAAAAAAAAAAAATAAAAAATAAAACAAGTTTAAAAAAAAAAAAAGAAAGAGGAAAACAAAGTTGGGAAGAGCCCAAATGTCCATGGACTGATAAATGGATAAAGGAGATATGGCATATATACAATGGGATATTACTCAGCAATCAAAAAGAATAAAATCTTGCCATTTGCAATGACGTGAATAAAGATAGAGAGTATTATACTAAGGGGAATAAGTCAGAGAAAGACAAATACCATGACTTCACTCATACGTGGAATTTAAGATCCAAAACCCACGAACATAGGGGAAGGGAAAAAGGAGCGAGGGGAGCAAACCATAAGAAACCGTTAACTATTGAGAATAAACGGACGCTTATGGGAAGGGAGGTGGATGGGGAATGGGTTAAATAGGTGATGTGCATTAAGGAGGGCATTTGTTACGATGAGCACTGGGTGTTGTATGTAAGTGATGAATCACTAAATTCTCCTCCTGAAACCAATATTATACTATATGTTAACCAACTAGAATCTAAGTAAAAATCTTGAACCAACAACAACAAAAACTCTCCCTGGTGTTTAAACGTGGATGCCATTTAAGGAGTGCACTTGTTGTGACGAGCACCAGGTGGTGTATGGAGCGGCTGAATCTCTATATTGTACACCTGAAACTAACATTACTGTATGTTACCTGTAACGGAATTGAAAATAAAAATAAATAACATAGGTGCCCAATCCTCCAACACTTGTTCACTTATGTATTGTCTGTGGCTGCTTTCCCATACAACAGCAGAGGTGAGTAGTTGAAACAGATATCATATAGCCTCAAAGCCACAAGCATCTCCTATGGAGCCCTTTACACAAGCAAGATCTTTTACGTCTGCATTCACCTAGTGAAGTATACTTACGCTAAATAATCACTCAGTGACAATTTCGGCCCCAAATAACATTCGGAAAATCCTAAGCACCTCGCCTACGTTAAACTCCAGCCATTAATGTGTATGAATCTTGTCTTTTTGAAAACAGACTTCTTGACATTTTGACATCTTAAGGGACCTAGCTGGCTGAGAACTGACTGCCGTCCCAGGGCTAATTCCTAGAGATTCTAAGCATGTTGCCAGAGACCAGGAACACAGCTTTCACATGCAACCCAACCAATCCTGAGTGCATACCCCCAAGCTAGTTATTTCCTCCGCCCTAATCAACCCAGGGCAAGCAGCAGATGACAGAGGTCCCCCTGTAGCCCAAAGCCTGCTGACATTATTCAAACCGGGAGCCCCAACTATTCCTTCTTTCCTGCCTTGCCCTTCCCATGGAAGACACAATAAAGACCCCGGGGCACACTTCCCTTCTCCTGCCTCCTGACCAAAACTCGTGCTTCCCACGTGGCCCCGTATGGTACTGCCAGCCCCTCCCTTCAAGAAATGGAAGTGATAAATTCTTCTTCAATGGCCTTAGCTGCTCTCTGTCAACCCTCAGTCACGACTTTTAATTAAAATCTCAGGTGTACATTTTAATAACTAATTGTCCAGAGCACCATGAATTTCTTCTTTGTAACTCTCGCCACATTTTAGTTTTACACCCTTGTGTGACAATTTGTGTAATAGCTGTGCACCTGACTGGAATATGAGTGTCAGAGTTTATTTTTACCCCTCTCTTTATTCTAAGTATCTAGTAGAGAACCGTTTCTGTGGAATATGGAGACCACTTTTCTTAACTGAATGCATAAACAAATTGACCTTAATAATAATAATAGGGATGTTTCAGGATGTAACTTTTGAAATCTAGCAAATAGTTCACTCAGAAGTAAGCAACTGTCCTTAGCTCTTTCTTAATTAAATAAAAATAATCAACTAAGTTAAATAAAAATAATCTACTAAAGAGTCCAAGTAAGATTTAAAAAAAGGGAACCAAGCCAAAGCAAGCTGAAGAAGTAAAATAATATATTAAAAATAATTTAGAAAATAAAAATAATATAATGCAGGAATTATCACAATAATTTATTCCTATTAAGACTGAAATCTGTAAAATGGTCAAAACTTTAGCATAATACCTCTATATTCTAAATTCTAAGAAACGTATTTTCTCACTAAAGATTTCTTTTCAGGGGCACCTGGGTGGCTCAGTTGGTTAAGCGACTGACTCTTGACTTCAGCTCAGGTATGATCTCATGGTTTGTGAGTTCAAGCCCACGTCAGGCTCCGTGCTGACAGTGTGGAGCCTGCTTGGAATTCTCTCTCTCTCTCTCTCTCTCTCTCTCTCTCTCTGCCCCTCCCCCACTTGCTCTCAATCTCTTTCTCAAAATAATTAAAAATGAACTTAAAAATAACAAAACTATGTTTTAAAAGAAAAAAATTTTCTTTCAAAAATCTGGGGTGTCATGCAACTGATATGCTTATTTAATTGATGATGTTTTATTTCCTCTCTGATTTACTATTTGAATGGTGGTGTTCTTAAAATTGACAGTGTCTTTATTTTTTTTTTATTTTTTTTATTTTTTTTTAATTTATATATGAAATTTATTGTCAAATTGGTTTCCATACAACACCCAGTGCTCATCCCAAAAGGTGCCCTCCTCAATACCCATCACCCACCCTCTCCTCCCTCCCACCCCCCATCAACCCTCAGTTTGCTCTCAGTTCTCAACAGTCTCTTATGCTTTGGCTCTCTCCCACTCTAACCTCTTTTTTTTTTTTTTTCCTTCCCCTCCCCCATGCTATCTACACATTCAATGCAATCCCAATCAAAATTGCACCAGCATTCTTCTCGAAACTCGAACAAGCAATCCTAAAATTCATATGGAACCACAAAAGGCCCCGAATAGCCAAAGTAATTTTGAAGAAGAAGACCAAAGCAGGAGGCATCACAATCCCAGACTTTAGCCTCTACTACAAAGCTGTCATCATCAAGACAGCATGGTATTGGCACAAAAACAGACACATAGACCAATGGAATAGAATAGAAACCCCAGAACTAGACCCACAAACGTATGGCCAACTCATCTTTGACAAAGCAGGAAAGAACATCCAATGGAAAAAAGACAGTCTCTTTAACAAATGGTGCTGGGAGAACTGGACAGCAACATGCAGAAGGTTGAAACTAGACCACTTTCTCACACCATTCACAAAAATAAACTCAAAATGGATAAAGGACCTGAATGTGAGACAGGAAACCATCAAAACCCTAGAGGAGAAAGCAGGAAAAGACCTCTCTGACCTCAGCCGTAGCAATCTCTTACTCGACACATCCCCAAAGGCAAGGGAATTAAAAGCAAAAGTGAATTACTGGGACCTTATGAAGATCAAAAGCTTCTGCACAGCAAAGGAAACAACCAACAAAACGAAAAGGCAACCAACGGAATGGGAAAAGATATTTGCAAATGACATATCGGACAAAGGGCTAGTCTCCAAAATCTATAAAGAGCTCACCAAACTCCACACCCGAAAAGCAAATAACCCAGTGAAGAAATGGGCAGAAAACATGAATAGACACTTCTCTAAAGAAGACATCCGGATGGCCAACAGGCACATGAAAATTGACAGTGTCTTTAAATGAAAATGCTATCATATTAAGAAAAAAAAGAATATACAAAATTAAACAGGAGAAAAACGGAAACGGAGTGTGGGTTAGATTAATTTCATGAAAGAGGTTTATTCAGGCTCCATCTGGAATTATGATTTGATGAAAGAAAACTGTTACATGGGAAACAGGAGAAAAAAAGAGAGACACAGGTGCTCCCAGATGGGCTGCCCGTGGTCAAAAGCCACTTTAGACAATCCTCGAGGGTTTACATGCTCAGCTAAGCTACTGCATCAGGGCACTGAGCTGTTCTTTGCATGCATTCTCTCTGCATCTACTAATGAGAGTTTAAATCTGAGCATTTTGTTTTAATTTTTTTTTATTTTACATTAATTTATTTTTGAGAGACAGAGTGAGAGGCAGCGCAAGCAGAGGTGGGGCAGAGAGAGAAGGAGACACAGAATCCAAAGCAGGCTCCAGGCTCTGAGCCATCAGCACGGAGACCGACATGGGGCTCGAACCCACGCACTGTGAGATCATGACCCAAGCCGAAGTCAGACGCTCAACTGACTGAGTCACTCAGGAACCCTTAAATTTGGGCATTTTAAAAATAAATAAATTTTGCATAATGTCACAACAGTAAAAACAGCAACACAGTCTTAAAAGAGGAAAATGGGGTTTCAATTTTAAGTACCATTGAAGACAAACCGCTTTGTTCAATGTCTCTTTCAGAATTCCTTTTAATAGTCATGCTCATCGGTAAGAGAAATATCCCGAATGTTTATCCTAGTGGTGCTATTATATTTCCAATATATATTCTAGCCTATTTATCGATTTCAAGAGAGAAAATACTACTGGATCAATGAGTGTGTGATTTAGAGGGATAAGAAAGTAATACTTTCATCAAGACCTTCTGCAAATATTTATCAATGATATAAATGAATTATTTCACATGATTATCTAAAACCAATCTTCATTTGCAAAATGGCTCTAGGAGCTCAATTTGAATGGCAGCATCGAGGGTCCATGAAACTGACAAACAATGGTTTAAAGCAGGTAGGTCTGGCCATGTACTCATCTACTGGCTCAATTCAATGAAAGTATTTCCCATTCTTAGAGATATGGGAACGGCTGCAAACATCACTGCTTCACCCGGGGTCTTGGGCATGAATTTTAACATAACCCAGCCAAGCTGGAGGGAATGAATAGCTGTGTTTTAACTCGGTGCCATCATCTTTCATTAGAGAAGTCATGACTCAAGAGCATAAAATACGCAGACTTGAAGAATGAAAGACAAAAAAGAAAATATTTACTAACCTTTGGGCTCAAATGTAGTGTGTATACATATATATATATATATATATATATATATATATATATATACACACACACACACATATGTATGTATATATATATATATAGAGAGAGAGAGAGAGAGAGAGAGAGAGAGGCCACGTGGGTGTCCACACATCTATGCACATGCAAACATCCTAGATGAAGTGGTAAAGGGAATGATGAAATTCAAGCAAAAAGAGAGACAGGGAGTTCTCTGAGTTCTCCCTGCTGTAGAAGTATTAAAAGGATTAAAGATTGTGACCTTTGCCTGGGGAGAAGGAACACAGGCACATTCCATGGAAGAGAGTTCCTATCACTCCAGTCAGTGTTCCGAACCAGGCAGGTGCAGAGGGAGTCTGGCCGAGCTCATTATGAATAATTCATATCTCATCTATCTTTTGAAGAGGTGTTAAATTGCCCTTTTGGCATGTCTGTGGTTTCTGAGGAATGTGTTCACACCTCATTATCACTCAGTGATGGACTCCTGAGAGAGTATGTAATTGTCTTCAAACCAAGGTCTTTGTCAGTCCAGTAATGCATGATTTCAGGACAATAGGAGTTCCCTTGTGACCACAAAGGTTTAAAAAAAAAAAAACTCCAGAGAAAAAGAGGACAATGATAGTTTTCTTTTACCTTAACTTTTAGAGCAATTCTACTTTTCTCTAATATTTGCTTCGATTAGAATTTACTCATTCCACCTTCCAGTTTCCTGAAAACAGAACTCTTTGAAATGCCGATACACAGAAAAAATACGGTTTGTTTCTATCATGTGGCCAAAAAGTGATACAAGACCTACTTTCCAAATTCACACCCCTTCCCACAACCATTCACTTATGAAACAATCATTAAGAGTCATTTACTACTTTAGGCAATTTCACATGTTACTTATTTTACCTTAATAAAATTCTAAAAACCTAAAGAGGCAGAAATTGTCTCTCCTTTTGCTGCCTGGACGCCGATTTCCTTAAATAACGTAGCCAGTAAGTGCTGGACTGAGGCCTTCCTTCGAAAGCGCTGGCTGCTTTAAACCATTATGGGAAACTACCCACAAGGATCTTCAAGTTCCTACATCACTGTGCTTCCTTTCAGTTCAAACGCCATATTCTCTTGAACAGCTACCACCATGATATTTTCCAGACCATTAAAAAGCCTTGTCTATTTGCAATGCTAAGGAGATAAGCCAAGGGGAACAGTCCCGGAAGCATGTTCAGTGGGACACATGATGTTCTAAAGATAGATCGGCCAGATGGGTCCACATCCTGTGTTACTGGCCTCACTGATACGTGTGTGAACGTGGGAGTGGAGAGCAGAGAGGGTCAAGTCAGCACAATGAACGAGACACTGCAGCACTCCCAAATAGAAGGGATGATAAACTGGTAAAATTGTAATGAGGTAGAAAAGGAGGAAAGGGGACGGCATTGGGAATTATTCAGAAATTCCAAGTCAACTCTTTAACGATATATGAGACATGAGGATTGGAAAAAGAACGTATCACATCTAGACACTGTAACTCAGTGGATGGTACTGTTACTTACTGGGAAAAAAAAAAACAAACCCTAGGGGACAACCCGATCTAGTAGGGAAGATTGGAAGTGTGTTTTGGGATATAATGATTTTGAGAGAGATATATGGCTTTGGAACTCAGGAAGATTAGAGCAGATGATAATAAATCGGAGAGTCATCTGAATATAGGTGGGAATTAGGCTAGTTAACAGCAAATGGATCTCATCTCATGTGAAGTCATGGGAAACAGGGACAGCATGAGAGCCCCAGCAACCTATGCAAAAGCCAACAACACGTGGGAGAGTGTGGCCAATCCATTTTAGCAACGATTTGTTTACTGGGCGGGGCAGGGGGGGGGGAGTGGGAGGGAGACTGAATGTCTCCTAGATACAAAGCTTTCTGTCTCAGCGCGAGCTACATGAAGGTAGAGAACCACATCCCTTCCCTGAGAGAGTTGCATGATCTAGTAGAGAAAGCCATTCATCTATTTCAGTCATACTTTACTCCATTCATGATGCAAAACACTGGTGACCAATATACATACCAGAAATCATTACAGGAATTGAAGTATAAGTTGTTACGTCAAAGAGAAGGACACAGGGGCACGTGTCAGTTAAGTGTTCTACTCTGGGTTTCAGCTCAGGGTGGGATTTCACGGTTTGTGAGTTTGAGCCCAATGTCAGGCTCTGTGCTGACAATGTGGAACCTGCTTGGGATTCTCTCTCTCTCTCTCTCTCTCTCTCTCCCCTTCTCTCTGCCCCTCCCCAGCTCATACTCTCTCTCTCTCTCTCTCTCTAAACAAACAAACAAACAAAAGGAATAAAAGCTGTCTGGGAATAAAAGCCTAGTGGTGCTGCAGGTACGTAAAAATAACAATCATCACAACACATCAAGATTATACACTGGGCGCTGCTGAGAATCACTGCGTGAAAGATGAGCCACGGCTGTGGTAACACAGTGCCTCATAGTGAAAACTGTTCAAATCCCATCTGCAGGCACACAGAAGGGTGAGGGGAACTGCACACCAAGGGACAAGAATGAGCAGACGTATGTAGACATGAAGGAGTGCTGTAATTAGAATTCAAGGGGCTCCCGGTCACTGGAGCCACAGCGGCACTGGCAGAGAAGACAAGACAGTGAGTGTTGGGGTTGGATAAGATAGAGGGTTCCACGGTAGATACTGAGAGATGGCTCATGGATATCACACTCAAATATGCCTGAAGTCCTCTCAATTCTAACATAAGAGTCTTCTAGGGCACCTGGGGGGCTCGGTCCATTGAGCATCCAACTCTGGCTTACATCATGATCTCGCAGTTTGTGGGTTCGAGACCCGCATCAGGCTCTGTGCTGACAGCTCAGAGCCTGGAGCCTGCTTCGGATTCTGTTTCCTTCTCTCTCTCTGCCCATCCCCTGCTCGTGCTCTGTCTCTGTCAAAAATAAATAAAGAAACATTTAAAAGTAAAAATAAAATAAAATAAATAACAATAAAAATCTGTCTCTACACTCCCCTACTGAAATAGCTCTAACCCTAACCCAATGATCCTTGTTCCCTCAGACTGTCCATGACTGTGTTCTCCCATTCAGGGACCACACTATTCACCCGGCTTTAATGGGACCCCACCTACAACTCCCACCAATTCTAATAAACCTCAACTGTAACAACTCCCATGTTGCCAAAGCAAATAACTACTTTTCGGCCCTCCTCCATCATTGACTTCTTATCAGTATTACCCTCTTTGCCAAAATTCCTCCTAGGCATCTCTGATAGCACTCATGTTGTTTTTTTTTTTCTTTTCCTCTTCTCTATCCATTCTTTTACAGACTCGATTATGAACTCTTCTTTCTTTCACCCTCACTCAAAACACCACCTCGACTATCTCTGTGCTCATCTCAGTTGGTACAGCCTGAATATCCTTTTTCACTTTTACGACTTCAATAACCATCTGCTTGCAGATAGCACCCAACTGTATTTCCCCAACCCAAATTTCATTACCAAAGCTCACACAGAGATACACCAGCCCGTCCTCCCGTGGATACGACATAGATCATCCACAGACATGTGAACTCTTGAACAAAACTCATCAAGCCAAACGAGACCAGTTTCCCTGGATGCAGGGCTTGCTTTTTACTTTTTTTTTAATAGGGCAAATAGGAATAACAACATGTGAGTGTGTCTGCGTACTTTGGGGTGTGTGTCACATGAACTAAAATAGTTAAGTCTATGCCTTTTATGGTTGCCCAGTGACTGGTTTGGATTTATGGCCATTATGCTTCGGTCTAGATCAATAAGCAAGTAAAAGGATGAACTGGCTAGAAGTCTTTTCCTGGGAGAGGTGAAGTGCATGGGTTTTTTCAGACAACTGTACTTATTCTACAGCCAGGATCAGTTCCAAGATGTAGCTACATTTGCGATTCAATATATGAATCATGGTATGGACACAGAGACAGTAGAAATTTCCTGGAATCTGAAAACTTAAATAGCATACTATATTTGAGTTCACATTTTAATCCCTTTACAAATAGAAAATTATTAGTTCAAAAGTTGGCTTTCTGGGAAAAACACTAGTTAAATAGGTAACTATTTCTTCAAGTGCAGAGCCAAACAGGCATTTTGAGAAGTGCCTTGCCTATCAGTAACCAAAAATTAATAGCAAAGGGAAATTAATGCTGCGATAGCCCAGTCTTAAGACCTGAACTTGAACCTTCATTATATGTTTACTTAAGTGATAAACCTAAGTCATGAAAGGCAAAATCTGTGGAGATGTTAACACCTAAGGAAAAAACAGGAAAGAAAGCATGTCCAGTCAATACACAGCTTTGAATACTAAACATAGGAATATGGTTTAAAATAGACCTTGCTTATTTAAAGATTAATATGTTCAGCTTTGTAATTTTCTTAATTAAAAATAGGGATGATACTTGTCACCTGAATTGTGTAAAATAATATAAAAACCTCTTTAAATAAATGTGTAGGGAAATTAAAATAATTATAATTGATAAAGTGTGTGTGTGTATGTGTATGTATTTATACACATAATCCCGATAAGGTATGATTGAAAAGGAATATTCCTACATAGATCATTTGACATTCCATTTCAATAGTCTTATAAAAATTCATGCCTTTTACTTAGCACTTCTGCTTAGCAGACTCTATCTTTAGACAAATTTGTGTAAAGAAAGATATTCACTGTAGTCAAATGTATACAATTGAAACATTTAAAACAACTTAAATGCTCACTTACAATAGATTACTTATAATGCATGTCATGATGTGCTATGTAGTCTTAAAATCTGTAACTTTAAATGTTAGTATATTATATTCATAAATCATGGATAAAAAATGTGTAATAAAGCACATGACAGCAACACCCAATATCTTTCTAGACACAAATGTGCCTGGGTGTGATTTTGCTAGGCTATTAACTTACGATGTGATTGGAGAATTCTTGCAACATTCCCCTTAAAGAACCCCCTTCTTTTTTTATCTTTTTTCCCCCATTGTGCCAAATACAGTGTAAAGAACTTCACATGGGCTATTCCATTTTCTTCCTGTGATTCTCAACAGACTTAATGCCAGGTAGTATTTACATGATCCTGGACCACAGGCCTCCTTATAGACGAGGGGAAAACGAAATTAGCTCTGGCTAATATTTGGGCTAAAAGTAACAACTAGAGCTGAACAAACTAATCTTACCTGCGTGCACAGGCACACACACAGGTACACATCTTAAACATTTCTCCTTGGCTTATGTAGCAGCTTGAATACCCCAGGCGCATACTCTGATATGGAGACCAGGGTGGAGCGTTAGTAGAGGCCTCTCACGAAGAGGAAGGGAAGGCAAAGAGACAGATTTAAGCAAGACGAGAGCTGAAGGGAGGGGCAGTCTCCAAGCGGGCTTCCATCAACCCTATGGGGGGAGATTTCTGAAGCTGGGATGATCCTTCAGATGTGTCTCAGGTTGGGACAAGGGGGATGAGTCCATACAACCCCATCTCAATTGGTCACTGGATGGAGGCCCCCCAGGGACACACTGGACTTGTGGAAGGGGACTTTCTCCACCCAAGGCGATGCTTACAGGGGGCCGACCACCAGCAACACAGTCAATGTATTCTATTGTCCATTCCACATAAATGTGTACAGTTTTGCATGCTTTTTTCTGACCTAGGTGGTTAGAAAGTGTTCCAAAGTTCTGGCCACATGCCTTGCCCAGGAGTTGGCATTAGTCTGCTCAAGGAAAACTGCACGTGTGGTTCAGTAGCTGCTGTCCGAACTTCTAGATGACTGTGTTTCTGGCAATCTACTCTTGTCCTTTGGGAGTCAGTCTTTGCAAGAAGAGATAGGATGGAAATCACAACCCCAAATCCTTTAGGTCGTTAAGGGTGCACTAATTGCTTCCATTAACTCCAGAAAGTGGTGTTTTTGATGTGCTATCTCAGCTAGGATTTCAGAGGTTTTCACTTGAACCTCCGCACAAGCCAAGCGTCCACTGAATTCCAATTTAGGACAGAGTGGGTTAATGACCAATGAAGCATCTGCAACCCATGGGATCCGAGCCATAGTCCATCTATTACCTGGGGTTCATATGCCCTTTCCCTATCTTGGTATTCATGACAACTCAGACACTGAGTCCAACAGGACTCCAGATATGTGGAAAGTTCTTTCATCCAATAAACTGGGTCTGAATACAACGGGGAAGGTCATTTCCAACTTTTGGCCAATTATCTAGAGGCATTGCTGCCTTTTAAAAAATGAAATCATATTTTGGATTCTTTAGAGATTTTGAGAAAACCTGAATTATTTTGGAGGAGATTACATCACACGTAAATATTTTAGTAAGTTACCGATTCATTATTGCACATGCTAATTGAAAGCCATTACCTCTTATAATTCTTCCTCTTGGGGACGTCTTTAGAAACTCATCAAGCCTCAATGGATCCATCAGAGGGGAGGTGGGTTGAGGGATGAATTAAATGGGTGATGGCCATTAAGGAGGACATTTGTTGGGATGAGCATATATGTATTATATGTTACATGTAAGTGATGTCATATGCAAGTGATGAATCACTGGGTTCTATTCCTGAAGCCAAGACTACACTGTATATTAACTAACTTGAATTTAAATTTAAAAAAAAAGAAGAAACTCATCAAGCAATACTGACTTTTTATGGAACAACTGTTCTCTATACCCCATCTACCACTGGATATGGAGTCCTCACTGCCAACCAGGCAGTGGGTGATCACTGGGTGAGCTGGCTCCAAATCCCATCCAAGGAACTGTTTCCTGTACCAGTTTTAGTACCAACTCTAGCAGGCTAAGGTTCTTGGGAAGTCAACTCTGAATCAAAGATCAGCATGATTACGAGAAAGATCAGGGTTAGGGTTGCTTTTAGGATCAACATCCATGAGAACAGGACTGGACAGTGGGAGAAGTTGAGCTGGTGTGTAAAGTCAGGACAGGCTTCAGCAGACCTACTGGGGGAGAACCGAGGCTGTGATGATCCTTCAAAGCTGTCTTGCCTTAGAGTGAGAGGTCAGGCTTTAATAGACCGACGCTGATGAGTTCTTGCAGACCAGCCTGAAAAGTGATATGACGTTGTTCAAGACATTTCCTCTAAGCTAGAACGTTTTCCTGGGGGACTAACAACAGAGGACATTCTGCCAGTAGCACAACCATCATCCAGAGATTTGCTTGACTGTCCTTTAAAACTGAACACGTCACATATCTTATCTTAATTTGGAAACATGACTCTATGTATTACATGTATAAATCATACTTAGTAAATTCCATTCTATTCTCAAACATTCTTCACTCACAAATCCCTCTTCTTACTCAGTAAATATAATTTTTTTCCACTTTCAAAATATTCATTGTTTTTAGTCCTGTGGTAGTTTCCAAAGATGACAACAATGACCCCTCCCTCCTTGGATCAATATGCCAATCCTCAGATTAAAAACTGGAATATGAGGAGCCTCAGTGGTTCAGTTGGTTAAGCGTCTGACTTCAACTCATGTCATAATCTCACGGTTCGTGAGTTTGAGCCCCACGTCAGGCTCTTTGCTGTCAGCACAGAGCCCACTTTGGATCCTCTGTCCCTCTCCCTCTGTCCTCCCACTCTCTCAAAAATAAATAAACATTAAAAAATAAAAGAGTTGCAGTATGTTTCCTCTTCTGTTGTATCTGGGCCAAACTTGCAACTTGGGTTGACTAACAGAATGCAATGGAAGTGATACTCTGGGACTTGCGAGCCCAGGCTTTAGGAATTTGTCAGAATTTACCTTGTTCTTGGAAGCCAGTGGACATGTAAAGAAATGAACTACCTGGAGCCAGCATATATTGAGGTATCCCGTACCAGACCCTGGGGAAGGGAAAGGTCACAGTGGACAACACTGAAAACTAACTAGTATCATGATGTCCTATCGAAACCTTTATGTGGAGCTGCACAAATGTGCTAATAAATGTACAAAGAGAATTCAAATACTCTAATGCAAATTAATTTATTAAACAATATAGTGGTTGTGATTTAGATTGGACTGTTATGTGTAATTTACCCACCTAGATGTAAACTGACACTCATGTCATTGCCTTCTACAATAAATATTATGATACATTCAAGTAGCAAGTGCATTCATGAATAGGGAGCTTGTCAAAATATCGATGTGACGTAATCTCCTCCAAAATAATTCAAGTTTTCTCAAAATCTTTAAAGAAGCCAAAATATGATTTCATTTCTTTTTTTTTAATTTTTTAATGTTTATTTTTGAGAGAGAGAGACAATGAGGAATAGTTAGAGAGAGAGGGAGACACAGAATCCAAGCAGGCTCCAGGCTCTGAGCTGTCAGCACAGAGCCTGACATGAGGCTCGAACCCACAAACTGTGAGATCTTGACCTGAGCTGAAGTCAGACGCTTAACCAACTGAGCCACCTAGGTGCCCCTGGTTTCATTTCTTAGAAGGCAACAATGCCTCTAGATAATTGGCCAAAAACTCAGAAGTTATACAGAATAATCTTTCTTCCCATGTTAGGATTATAAAGTACTAAGGTTGGTTTATGCTATGCTTTTCATTCTGCAGAAGTCAAGAAACTCAGATTTACAGTCCCTCCACGACCTTTGATAGACTGAAAGTAATTATAACATATTAAAATTTAGTCCTATATAGAAACAGGATGCACCATTTTTACTTATAAAAAGGACTTGAAATTACTGGGGGATTCATATAACTTAGACTCATAAAACTTTAGTGTTGAAAAAGATAGTAATGTTAACATAATCTGACTTCCATGTTGGTACATGGTTAATTCTAAATTGAAATTGTGGGGCTCCTGGCCAGCTCAGTCAGTTAAGCTTCCAACTCTTGATTTCAACTCAGGTCATGATCTCACAGTTGTGAGATCGAGCCCTGTGTTGGGCTTTGCGCTGACAGTGCAAAGCCTGCTTGGGATTCCTCTCTCTCTCTCTCTCTCTCTCTCTCTCTCTCTCTCTCTCTCTTCCCTGCTCCCCCAAAATAAATACATGAACATTAAAAAAAATAATAAATAAGTAAATAAATTGAAATTGTTTCCAATTTAATTATAAATACCTAGGCTGAGAAAATCAAGCCAGTTTACAAGACATAATACTATCCTTAAATTTCTGAATTCAATGATATCATCATTCTGAGTTCCAAAACCATCCATGAGTGAAAAAGAGTTTATTCTTAAAATAATCTGAATTTAACCTTGTCAAAAGTATCTGTAGGTTTTTTGGAACTAATATTACAGTGTCCGTTAGCTAACCAGAATTTAAACAAAAAATCTAAAAAAAATGTCTGCAAGTTTAGAGGTAGAAAAACTTACCATGGAACAAATTTCAGATGAAAGAGGTGAGCAAAGCGGCTGCTTCACCTGTGAGTGTTTACAAAGAAGTAATTGGTCCCACTGTGACACCACTTCTGCTAAACAATGGTTTGAAGTCATAAAGCTTTTGCCAAAGTAAAGTATAATAAATAATGCGCAGGTAGGCATGAGTTACATGCGATTGGGGTAAGCTGGGAGACCTGGTATATCTCGCCCCAGGTAGTCCTGTGGCTAGGAGAAAAGGCATGTTGTGCTGATCCCAGAAGACATTAAGATAATGTAGATCATGGCACATAACACAAAGTTTTGACGTAGGTCTTTCCCTGAAAACCAGACTTAACTAGAAAACCAGAAAGAAAACATCACGCAGCTATATTCAAAGAGTCTTGATAGTATCTACATACACGTCGTTCATTTGGCCAGTCAAAAAATATGCATTAAGCTATTTCTCTTTGCAGGATAAGGCGCTGGGTGCCTGCAACGCGGCGGTAACGAGACAGAGATGGTCCTCCCTCGGTTAAACGTCTACTTCAATCAGGAAGTCACAGCATAGCATAACAAAATCATCATAAATAATTACATTTGGTGGCTTCCTTCTGTCACTGAAGTAAAAATCTGACACATACGAGGTTGCCCTAAATAACCGCGCATGTGATAAGGTCACCTGAGCGATCGCATGGTGGCTCGATGTGAAGGGACCAAGTCTGTGTGCAGTGACATTGAGAAGGCGACGGGGATCAGGTGGACTGGGGCAGTGCACGTCTGGAGGCGCGGACAGAGTTCCACATGTTGAACAGAGCGGCCGGGTTTGCGGCACTGTCCAGGGTGCTACTCAACAGAACGACTGCCGAGTCTGGGCGCTCTGCTCTCCACACCAGCGCGTCCCTTACCCATCCCGTCACTGCGCCTGTCGTTAGCCTCATGGGTGATTCTGAGTTTTGCCAGTTAAGTCACGTACTGAGAGTTCGCTGATCACAGCGTTCATGGCGGTGCTGTGTCGTAGAAACATGGCAGGAGCGACACGTGAAATTTTACATTTACTGGATGTTGTTGTTATTGTTGTTTCCTTATCCTGCTTGATCTGGCAGAGCTTGAACCTGTCTCTCCTCAAGTTGGAAAAATCTTGCATAGTACCTCTTCCCAGACTGCTTTCTTACGCACTGTCTCTCTCTCCTGTGCTTTTGTGGTTCCAATCACACACATTTGAAAATTATGTGACATATGTTTCGTCTTCATATTTTAAAGTTTCTTTAAAAGAAGTCAAATGAAAAACTATTACTTTCAAGGAGAGCTTACATTTCATCGGAAACTATGAAAACCAGAAGACAAGGGATGGGAAATTAAGTGTAGGGGGGCATCCTGGAATGCTATACACAATGAAAACCTCCTTCGAAAATGAAGGTGGAAGAAAAATGATTTCAGGAAAAAAAAAAAAGGAATTTATCACAAGCAGCAAGAACCTAGGTGAAATAATAAAGGGCATACAAAATTTAAAAAAATATATAAATTTAAAATATATATATAAATGTCAGCACCTGGCTGACTCGGTCTGTTGAGCCTACAACTTCAGCTCAGGTCATGATCTCACAGTTTTTGAGTTCGAGCCCTGTGTGGGGCTCTGTGCTGACAGCTCAGAGCCTGGAGCCTGTTTCGGATTCTGTGTCTCCCTCTCTCTCTGCCCTTCCCTCACTCACGCTCTGTCTCTGTCTCTCTCTCAAAAATAAATAAACATTAAAAAATTTTTTAAAAAATAAATGCTCCTTATCAGAAGTGTGGGTATTTTGTAAGAGCAATGATGAGTGTTAAAAACATCAAGTCAGTGAATAAACAGAAGTAAATAATGAAAATATACAATAGTAATAGCAATATCTGTGGTGCTTAAATAGATGTTAAATTAAAACCTGAAAACATTAAGATGCCTGGGTGGCTCAGTCGGTTAAGCATCTGACTTCGGCTCAGGTCATGATCTCATGGTTTGTGGGTTTGAGCCCCACATTGGCTGACAGCTCAGAGCCTGGAGCCTGCTTTGGATTCTGTGTCTCCCTCTCTCTGCCCCTCCCTTGCTTGCTCTCTCTGTTTCTCTCTTTCTCTCTCTCTCTTTCTCTCTCTCTCTCTCTCTGAAAAATAAATAAAACTTCTGAAAACCCGTAAGAATATTAGCTCAAGAAGCATATGAAAACAGGTTACGATAGGCTAAATACACGTGAAAGATTCTTAGATCCTAGCATTTTTTGGAAAGTAAAAAGAGCAGTAACTTTGTAATAAATCTAAGTGCTGACTCTAGCATTATCACTAAAGAAATAAAAGAACGGGCTACTATCAACCTAACATAGGATGGAAGTTACATTGCTAAACAGGAATGAAACACAAAGAGACAAATACAGATGACAAACAGAACACATACGGGACAACGTGGGGCTGAACACATACATATTTTAAAATTGCAATCGATGTAAATAATCCCAACATTCAAGCTCAATACGAAATTAGGCAAATTAGATTCTAAAAGAATGGTGGTTACTATAATATATTAAATGTGAGGACACAAAGATCTTGAACGTGAAATGAGGAAACAAGACACCCCATCCAAACGGAAAGGAGACTTCAGGGGAAAGTTTTACCAGACACACAAAAAGTATTTTATGCTGATCAAGGAAACCATTCAATAAGATAAAATACAGTTCCAACTTAGTATGCATTAATAACATAAAATGAAAATATTTAAAGTCAAAACTGAAGGATTTAAGGGAGAAATAAACAATTTAGCATTGTGGTGTAATAGGTCACTATCCTTCAATCAAGAATGAAAAGAATAAGTAGATACAAATGTTACTAGAGAGAAGACTTGAATGTGATTAACAGACTTGACCTAATTGCTTACATATATTGTTACAGCCCCAAAATACAGATACACTTTTTTTAAGCACAATGAACATGTGCCAGAATGTTCTATATGCTCGGTCATAAAACAACTCTCAATAACTCCAGAAGTTCAAAAAAAATGTACAATCTATATTTTTACAGTGTGCCTGAACTAGAATCTAGTAACGAAAAGACAACTAAGGAAACTCCAGTGTTCCAAAATCAAGTAATATATTTGGAAATAATTCAGGGAGTAAATCGTGCAATGGAAATCTGAAGCATTTAAATGAGTAACGGTAAAAATTTTAATGAAACTATGTCAAACCGTGTGTGGTGCAGAAATGGATTAGATAGAATTCCATCTAAATCGCCTGAATGGAAATTTAAGTCCTTTAAAAGCATGTATTAGATCACCGATTTTTCTGCTTTCCTTTTCTAAGTACTCACTTGAAAATCTTGGAAAAAGAATAGCGAATTATAACTGAGGAAAAGAGGAGAAATAAAATATTAAAGATATGAATAGATATTAAGGAGATAAAATTATATGCAATAAAGAGTATCAACAATGACAAAGATACAGTCTTTTGACAAAACACAAATTTCTAGAAAGACCTATAAAGATTGCAAAAAAAAATAAATAACAAAACCAAACCACAAAGTGATACATCATTTCATAGAATACAGAAGTGCTGTACACATTAGTATATATTATATATACACAGATTATATACAAAGTAATATATAATACAAAAAGGAGAAAGATAATAGATAATTAGAATTAAGATTTAAATTAAAAATTTTTTTAACAATAACTTATTTTTGAGAGACAGAGAGAGACAGAGCATGAGCGGGAGAGGGGCAGAGAGAGAGACACAGAATCCAAAGCAGGCTCCAGGCTCCGAGCTGTCAGCACAGGGCCCGATGCGGAGCTTGAACTCACGAACTGGGAGATCATGACCTGAGCTGAAGTCGGATGCTTAACCGACTGAGCCACCCAGGCGCCCCTAAGATTTAAATTTAAATGTATTCTTACTAACATTTGAAAAATTGGATACAAATGAAACTTTGTCCAGGAAAAATAAATAAAACTTTGAAAGCCATGTACCAGAAGAAAATAAAAATCTTAATGGCCTACAAGAACGAAATGATTTAAATTTCTAAAGTAACACTTTTCCACGATGTAAATTCTAAGCCCAAATATCTTCATCAGTGTATTATTCAAACTTAGGCCAATGCTTCTAGTACATCAAATCAGTGAAGTATTTTATCTTAAACGGAATTCTAACTCTTGCTAATATTCACTAAAAAGGCCCACAACAATGCTCAAGTAAGTCATGTACTTGAAATACAATTTCACAACAAAATAAAGTGTGATTTCCTTGAGAAATTAATTGCAGGTGTTGGGCTCAATGTACGAGGTTTATAAAGAAGAGCTTGTTATGGGTGAGAGCAAAGTACACACCCTTTTGGAACCAGCCCCAGAAGGTTCTCTACACTGACACATGAGTTATTTTCGGCAACGAAATAATAATTTTGGTAAAGAGTTATAATAAATTGAATGAAAAAGTAATCAATGAGTACACAGCAAATACTGAAGGAGAGAGGAGGAGACATGGAAAGAGGGACAGAGTTAATTTCCTGGTGTTTGTCCTCATCAGGACACTAAATCTACCATATTGAGGCACCACCCTCAAGGCCTGGGTTATCTTCACTTCCTTAGGGGGCCCACCTTCAAACACAGCCACTCTGGGGGGGGGGGTAACGGCTTCACCACATGAACTTGGGGAAACACAAACATTCAATCCATAACACATGTTAAAGTGGGAAGATCTGAAGGCCCCCATCCCGCCCATCATAACCCAGTGATTAATTAACTTAGCATCACCAATCATGGAAGAATGTGACATTATATGCCCCTCGCGGAAAACAAACAAACAAACAAACAAACAAACAAACAAACAAACAAATGCAGTGTACTTATCTGGAATGTTTTCCTCAAACCTATTCAGGAAGTAAAATCTGCAGGTGGGACAGTCTATAGAATGAATAGCCTGAACTTTTAAAAAAATATATCAATGTCATCAAAAGGTAGAAGAAGGCTGAAAGAATTGAAAAGATTTATACACTGGAGAGACATAAACCTAATGGTGTCCACTGGGAACGTTTCTGGAAATTGGACAAATATGTCTTTGATCTTAAAGAGGGATGGGGCTCCATGTCAAATCTCCATTATAACGCACAGAATTTGCTTGGATCATGGATTATACAATTTTATTTAAAAACACCTTTGGAGGGGCGCCTGGATGGCGCACTTGGTTAAGCGTCCGACTTCAGCCAGGTCACGATCTCGCGGTCCGTGAGTTTGAGCCCCGCGTCGGGCTCTGGGCTGATGGCTCAGAGCCTGGAGCCTGTTTCCGATTCTGTGTCTCCCTCTCTCTCTGCCCCTCGCCCGTTCATGCTCTGTCTCTCTCTGTCCCAAAAATAAATAAACGTTGGAAAAAAAAATTTTTTTAAATAAATAAATAAATAAATAAAAACACCTTTGGAGCACCATTGCAAATTTAAATATGGGCTATATTATAAAAATATTGTTGAATTAATGTTAACTTAGATGTAATGCTGGTAGGCTGATTATCGATGTCCTAATTTTTAGGAGATTCAGAATGAAGTACTTTGAAATGTCCAATGTGGCAAAATGTTAGAAAAACAATAATTTCATATTTGAAGTTCTGTCAAGCATATTGATTCTCAGGGGTCATGAGTATAACTGATTCTGAACCTTTTCTACATTAGTGGATACAGGGCCTCTCCTGACATTTTCTGTTTCATGGTTCTTTATGCCCCAGTGTGAATGACTGGATTTTGTAATTGAAAGCATGTCTTTATAAACAACAACTTGATGGTAATCAATATGTAATATAGGTAATATATGAATGTAAACATCAAATAATGATATGGCCTTTGCTTTGGAAATACACTGTCTAAGAGAATAGCCTTTAAAATCAAACACTAAGGTCATAGCAAAAAAAAAAAAATTTCTTTCAACAAAAGTCTCTTGATGACCAAACATATGACAGTCACAGTTTTAAGTGTGGAAGGTACATTATCAAACAAAAGAAACAAAGATCCCTGTATTACATGGTTATAAAAGATGCATTTCCCTCTCATTATTGCCCAATAAAATATCGGAAATCACCCCCCCCCCAAAAAAAAAACCCTGCTGGTACAGTTCCTAAAAAATAATTAATCTGGTTAATTTACTTTTCAAACAATGTCATAAATAAATGGTTCAGCAAGTATATTTCTCTCCTACATAACGAATTTTCCCTGATTTTCATGGGGGAAGACCATTTGATTGGTTTAAATAGTACACTCTCCCTCAAGACAAGCAACTCTGTAAGGAGACAATATTATTATGCCTTGGGAATCATAAACTCCACCTTTTAAAAAACGGTCTCCTGGTGTTCTTGGAAAAATTACTATGCCAATTGATTAGTGCTTTAGAAAAAAAAAATGGAGAAGGATCCAACACATTTCAGGATGATAACACAAGGTGAATGGCACCAAAGTTGCATTTTGCAGTGACTCCTGTGTTTTTATCAATCTTGTAAATAGGGAAATCACTGGACCAAACACAATGTTGTAAGTTTCTGTTCATGTATAAAAAGATAAAACATTTCTCACACCCTCACATGAAACATGTTGTTTTCAATGTTCTTTAAAGAGTTCTCCTGGGCTGAGCCTGACCACTGTGGAATGTAAGACCAGAGCATTTGGTATTTATGTCGGGCTCAGCGTGAGAGCAATTCTGATTTCATTTTCAACACACTGCTTTAATCTGTTCCAGACTGCCAATGCATACAATTACGCAGATTATGGGGCTCACATAAATGGTTTTTCTCACTCACCTGTGATAGTCTTTCTTAAACTAGCTTTATGTAAGATCGTGGCTTATGAAAAAAAAAAAGCACTACAACAGGGTAACCATGTCAGTGGGTGCCTGCAAGAGCTTTTCTTTTTCTTTCTTTCTTTTTTTTCTTTCTATTGGACTCCTCCACTTTAATTGGTCCCAATTTGCTGAAACTTCACACAGGGTGCACGAATTAACTTTAGACTTGTAAAACTGTATCCTGACTTGAGGCTCTGAAAATATAATCATCGCACATTTAATAACTCAAATGTGAATACACAATACTACCAAATGGTCTCTAGATAACTATTAACAAGACTTGAAAATATCAGTGTAAGCCATTTTAATATATTGGTAATGCAGGATTTAGTGGTATAAAATTGGGGGGGTATTAAACAAGGTCTCAGAGATATTTTAAAATATTTATGTGCTTAGGTATCATTAATATTAAATATAAGATTAACTATAATTGAACAACCTGCACATATGGGAAGAATGCTTTGAAATATGCTTTGACATATTATATATAGTCTTGAACTATACCCTGACTAAAGATAATAAATGTATCCTTCACTTCAAAAGTTTCCTTGTGAAAGCATGAAATTCCTGCTCTTACACATCTCTAGATAACTACTCATCTTCCGATTCCTATGGGTCATTTTGCATTTCCCAGAATTTTATACGGAAAAAATAACACAGAGAATATGGCCCCTTTCATTCAGAATAATCATTTTGGCATCCACTCATACTGTTGCAGGAATCAAGGGCTCATTTCACTGATGACTCATATTTTATACATATATATCACAATTTCTCTCTCCGTTCACTTGTTGATGGACAACACTTGGACTTAACTTCAGTTGGGGTCATTACAAATAGAGCTGCTATGAACATTCGTGCATATACATCTTTGTGTGGAAACATTTGTTTGTTCAAATTTGTTTGTTTTCCCTTAGATAAATAACTAGGAATGGATCCAAATGTGTTGGGTCACATTTACCCGAAGAAAGTTATGTCAGACTGTTTCCCAAATGTGTACCATTTCTAGAGTCCTATCAGGTATGGGTGTGTGTTCCAGTTTTTCCACAACCTTGACACCATTCTTTTTAATTTTAGCTGTTTTAACAGGCAAGCAGTGACAAATCAGTGTAATATACCCAGAATTTTTCTAATGTCTAATGACAGTGAGAGTCTTTCATGTGCTTATCTGTTATCCATATGTGTTCTTTGGCAGAAGATCAGATCTTCCACTTCTAAAAATCGTTTTATTTTTTCATTGAGTCTTGAAAGTTCTTCATATATTCCAGATATATCCTTTATCATACGTGTACTTTGAAAATATTTTCCCAATTTGTGCCTTGACTTTAATTTTTTAATGTTTATTTATTTGGAGAAACAGAGAGAATGAGCCAGGGAGGGGCAGACAAAGGGAAAAAGAGAATCTGAAACAAGCTGTGGGCTATCAGCACAGGGCCCAACACAGGGCTCGATCCCACAAACCGTGAGATCATGACTTGAGCTGAAAGCAAGAGTCAGTCATTTAACTGGCTGAGCCCCCCAGGTAGCCCTTGAATTATTTACTTATTGATATGTTTGCTTGTTTGCATTTAATACTGAAGCAATTTCTTTGTTGTTGTTGTTGTTTAATGTTTTATTTATTTTTGAGAAAGAGACAGAGTGTGAGTAGGGGAGGAGCAGAGAGAGAGAGGGAGACACAGAATGTGAAGCAGGCTCCAGGCTCCGAGCTGTCAGCACAGAGCCCGATGCGGGGCTCGAACTGTGAGATCACGACCTGAACTGAGTTGGATGCGTAACCGACTGAGCCACCCAGGTGCCCCAAGTTGTTTTTGTTTTTTGAGGATATAACACGTAATGTTACATTAGTTTCAGGTAGGCAGAATAGTGATTCCACATCTCTATACATTGCAGCTTAAATTTTAACAGTGTTTTTTGAAGAACAAATAGGCCTAATTTTCATGAAGTCCAAATTACCAGTGTGTATTATATGGATTGTGTTTTGGGTGTCATATTTAAAAACTTTGCTGATACAAGTTCACAAAGAGTTTACACATGCTATTTTTAAAGTTCTATATGTTAAGGTTTTACATTTTGGTTTATGATCTATTTTGGATTTTTTTTTAATGTTTATTTATTTTTATTTTATTTTTGGGACAGAGAGAGACAGAGCATGAACGGGGGAGGGGCAGAGAGAGAGGGAGACACAGAATCGGAAACAGGCTCCAGGCTCCGAGCCATCAGCCCAAAGCCTGGCGCGGGGCTCAAACTCACGGACCGCGAGATCGTGACCTGGCTGAAGTCGGAGGCTTAACTGACTGTGCCACCCAGGCGCCCTGGATTTTTTGTTTTTAATATGATGGGAAGCACTCGTCAAAATTCACTGTTTTGCATATGGGTATCCAATTGTTTCTGCATTATTTGCTGAAAACATTATCCTGTCTCTGATTAATCTTTGTACCTTTATAAAAACTCAATCGTCTATTCATGTACAGATCTATATCTGGACTCCTTAATCAGTTCCAATTATCAATATGTGTAGTAGCCTTATGCTAATATCACTTTTTTATTAGCTGAAAAATTTTTATTTAGCTTATAATAAGTCTTAAGATCAGGTAACGGTAGTTTTTCAACGTTGTTCGTTTGCAAGGTTTTCTTAGTTATTCTAAGTCACTTAAGTTGGCGGCTGGGATTTTGATCGTATTGATTCTGTGGATCGGTTTGAGAAGAGCTGGCATCTTAAAATTATTGTGTCTTCTAACTGGCAGTGTTATATCTAATCCCTTCCCCTGGTTGAGGTAGTTTCCTTACACACATGAGCTGACTGATACACAGTGAGAGACTCAAGGGGACCTTCTGCTAGTATCTGGAGTTATTTCCCCAGGTGTCTGTCCCCACTGAATTATTCTGTCCTGCAAATGTAGTTACCTTATACCTCAGCTCTCTCCCCTCAATACAGAGACTCTGCCAAACCCCATTTAGTGCCCTCCACCTTCATTGCACTCTGAAAGTCTTTCAAAGAAGAAAATCGCCTTATTTTCTTTCTGGGAGGTTGGTGGTCATTGTCCGCGGTTTGATATCCAGTGCCTAAAAACCATCAGGTCACATCCTGTGTACAGATGAAATATTTCCTTTGTTAATCTGGACACCGTTGCTCCCTCTTGGCTCTAAACATTGCTTTTGCTTGAAATAAAGCATTGTATTTGAAGTAAGAAGTCTTCAGACATACTAAATTGCTTATCCCCTACGCTTCTAGGATAAGTGATTTTAAATGTTCTGTGCAACAATTTATTTATCTGTGAAATAAGACAGTAATAATTGCCCTGCTCGATTTCAGACTTTTGTAATATCAAATTAGTGATTTTATGAGACAAGACAATGGATGATAACAGCCCATGTACCTAAGGATAGGGACAAAGCAGAAAATGTTAAAGACTTGTACTGCATCGCTCACAAGGCGGGGGTTAGCTAGCTACAAGCTTCAGGTACTGTCCACACTCATGCTCTCCTTCAGTGACCAACGCACTCTTACCTAAATTTAAAAATGTTGCCTAGTATAATGAGGTCAACGCTATTTCACAGCTGTCTGCCATTTTAATCAGATGTATTTGGGGGATGGAATGATTCCTTTGGAAATTAAGAAAATAAATAGTTTGGAAAATGCTCTCTGGTTCAGGAGAAAACACACACACACACACACACACACACACACACACACACAATCAAAAGCCCTTTGCTTCTTGGCAAAATGGAAGTCCAGAGCCAGGAGAAAAGGTGAAGTCAAAAGAAAAACTAGCAGCTAAACATAGTAAAGACTGGGTATTTCAAATAATCCCATGGCAGCTAATTCTCTCCAAAATTCCACCAAGTAGAGATGATCATCCTCCCTTTTGTAGAGTGGAAAACTGGGGGTTTTATTAAACAGTTTGCCTCATGTCACAAATAATAATAATGGGGAGAAGATTCTCTCCCACTGTGCTACTCACTTACAAAATAGAGACAAAAAGCGTAGAAAGAAAAACATCAAAGAGCTTTAAAATTCACCTGGCTTTCAAGAAATCCTTGTTTATTTTCATTCTACTTGAATCAAAACCAATCCATAGGTCAGAAAATAAGGGATTTCGTATTTTCTCTAAAACATATCACAGCAGAAATTTGTCTGTATATTCACTTAGCAGAATCTCACATGAAATAGGCATATAATAAATGTGGAAGGAAAGGGACATTTTATGCTGATGAGGCTTACGATCATGACAGACTTGTCCGACTTGTTAAAGTCCCTATCAGGCAAATAATTACCTACAGCTTAAATCTCTTCTGAGATTATTTTTCCTGAATTATAGCCGAATAGCTACCATGGCATTGAGTGCTGTATTTTGACTTAATGTGGAATTTTATTATTTTCTTCCCCTGATATAAAGCATATAAATTTTGGTTGTAAAATGCCACCACGTTAAACAAAATATTCACTACAAATCATTACGTGAACATAACTTAACCATGGCCTCTGAATTTGACCACAAATGCACTCAAATACTGTTCTGCTCCTTTTATGTGTTTCGCTCAGGAGTTTTTAATTTAAATTCTCTGGACCACAGTTTTCTCATTTGTAAATCTGCCTTTTAGTAATGTTTTGATGATCCTAGGACATGGCGTATATTTATTCGAAATTGGTCCCCTTTCTTCCTTTTGTGAAAAAAAGTCTAAAAGACAGAAAATCTGCAAATAGCATAAGAACTTTGCAAAAGCAGGACCAATGGATGGCAACTTCTTTTTGGCAGTTATGCCTTCCTGGATGTGAGGACTATGACATGATTATTTCTCATTATAAAACCTAAACAGAAACATGAGCAGATACGGTAATAAAGATAGTATGTATGAAGAAGTCAACCAAATTATGTTAATTGCTAAGTACTTCTTAGAAAGTCAACCTTTTGTAGTTTTGATATATATGAACTATCTTTTGGGGGGACAATTATTATCACTATCTATGATGGAGGTTTTATATATTACCACTACTTTGCAAACATAGGAAACATATATGAAATAAGGTATTTACCATATAAAACTGGAGAGAAATAGTTACATGAAATTTTCCACTTGCAATCCCATAACTCAATAAATATGCTATCTAAAAAAAATCATAATTTGTGCACAGAAAATGGCAGTTTTTCTTCCATATCTTTAAAGCTAAAGCAGATATAATTACTTAACAGTACCTATGGCATTTCAAAAAAATATATATTTGTAGCTATTTTCAGATAATGGAACTATTGAAAAACTTTAAACCTGAGATTATTGACTGCCGTCTTTCTGAAAATGTGCCTTGTCTCTCATAGGTCTCTTATTTACTAATAGAATTTCTCATTAAAAATTAACTGAAAAACATATTTTAAACTATTAATACATGAGTAGAATTCATGGAAATAATTTCATCTTAACTTGCAATGATAGTTCACTGCTTCGAAGTTAATGGCTATGTTTTTTATTGAGACAAAGGAAGCTAAGTGTTAAAAAATGAATGAAAAATTACTACAAAAATCACATACTCAATTTTAAGGCATCCATTAAGGTAAGGAAAATAAGTCAGAAGAAATCGTTTAAGGAAATAGCCCTTCATAGCCACACAAAGACCTCCACTCAATGTTCATCAAAGTGCTGTTCGAAATCACCCCACAGTGGAGACGCCTCAAATGTACATCAACTACTGGATGAATAAACAAATTCAGAACACCCATATAATGGAATACTACTCAGAAATGAAATGGAACACAAAACTGATACACACAACATCATGGTGGAACCGTAAAGACATTCTGCAGTGTCAATGAAACCAGACACAAAAGAGCATGTATTATCTGACTCATTTACATGAAATGTTCTAAAGATGCCAATTTCTTGAAAAAACATCAGTCATTATCCGGGACTGAGACTGGGAACTTGAAACAGGCACAAGGGAGTTTATGGGGCTGATGAAAATAATCTAAAAATGGATTAGAAACCCAGTTGCACAGCTCAGTGAATGTACTAACAATAATTGAATGGTATACATAAAATGAGTAAATTGAATGTTATGTAAACTATTCCTCGATAAAATTATTTTTTAAAACAGAAAACAATTCGAAGTGGCAATATTTCTATGATTGGTTCCAAAAACCAATTTTTGCAAAAGTTACTGCTTTTTTGCAAACAAACAAACAAAAAACATGGGTTTGTTTGAGTGTTTTTTTTTAAACAAAACCTGTTTTCTTAAGTATACTCAAAACAAATGTTAAGGGCTTATAAATACAAACTCGTCTTTTTTAATATACTTTATCATTAATGAATTCATTTGTGATCTAGAAATGTTATATAGTGGATGTGGGGACACACTAATTTTGGAGAATATAATTTCTATTCCACAAAATGTATTTTTTTACTTCAATAAAATATTTTTGAAACTAGTATCCAAAATAGTGAGTATTAAATAAAAAGAGAATGCCTAATAACGTATGTGAGAACATTTCTTATACTAGATGTATGAGAATCTGTTAAGATATTGAATTGCAACAAGCAGGAAGAATGTTAAAGTAATCAATGCCAGTGACTAATATGGGAAACAAATATCCATATTTTAGAATAATACCTCTGAATTGCCTTTTTTTCTTTATAACAATCAGATTTTATTGAGTGATTCTGGATCCTAAAGACTATGCAACAGGACAGTTATATCTCACAGACCTGCTATTAAGGAGATAAATGTTAATTTTTAAAATAACCTTCACTCAGCTTTTCCTAATATCAACATGTCATGTACCCATAATGCTCTCATTCGTACTAAGAAATTAACATAATAATATACAACTGCCTACGTACGGATTGTAGTCAGATTTCACCAGCCTTTCCACTAATGCACCTTTTCTTGGTTCCAGTATCCAGCCCAGGATACCATGTTGAATTTAGTTCTCGTATCTCCCTGGCATTCCACAATCTGAGACAATGCCTGACTTCCCTTGTTTTTCATGACCTTGAAATTTCTAAACAGCCGTTTAAAATGAGACAATCCTTCACCATAAGTGTTCACAAGACCCTGTGTGAGAAGTAACAGGTGGAAAATTCTTCAAGAGTCAGATGTAATAGATATAAATACTTCTGACATCAGTGATTATGATTTCTGGCTCCTCCATTCATAATAGGAATTATACCTGATTGGAAGAGTAAAGATCAGATTTCCATAAAGAAATAGAGGGAAGCAGAGTAGGGGTGATTGGGTGGTTCAATTTGTTGAGCATCTGACTCTTGATTTTAGCTCAGGGTCATGGGATTGAGCCTTGTGTCAGACTCTGCACTGATCATAGAGCCTGCTTGAGATTCTCATTCTCTCTCTCTCTCTCTCTGCCCCTCTTCCCTGTTCTCTCTATTTCTCTAAAATAAAAACAAAAGTAACAAAACTTTAAAAATAAAAAATGAAGGCAACAGCATATTTTATTGGATCATAGCATAGCCACTTTAAGTAGAATTTGGATATACAGATAGGGAGTAATTTAAAGTACAGCTATGACTTGTCAGTAATTCCAGCTTCTGTAGAAATTTGGCCACTTTATTAATGTCTGTATATAAAAACAAAGTGCCAATGAAGACTCACAGTCAATATCAAGTGCTGATGCAACGTGATTTCTAAATTATCTTTCCTGTAACAAAGACCATGGTTCCCCATTTTTAGGCTTTCCATCTTAGAATGACTGTAGCCCCACCCAACTCTAATGTTGGAAACCTCCACGGTTCTCACTGAAGCTCTACCTACTGTATGCCTGACACCCTTGCACACCGGCTGGGGATTTCACAGTACGCAAATGCTTTGTTGAGCCCTCAGCTCCAAGGCAGGTGATTGAGGCATTATGATCTTGTTCAGTCCCTGAAGAATCTTTAAAAAAAGGTATTTTCTTCATGCTTTGATAGCTGAGGAAAGCAAGTCTCAGAGAGCAAAGCAGCCGCCCACGTCATGTGGCCCGTGTCGTGTGGCACGTGGTAGAATAAAGAGACCCAACATGGAATGTTAGCTGCAGACCCAATCCTCTGAACGGCATCAGGGAATCCACCTGGTCTGGTACCACTGCCACAAGGCACATGCCAACTTTTCACTACTATTATCCTTTGTCCCATCCATAAATCGCGTTTTTCATCAGGCTCGACTCTGGGGTATGCTCTGTATTTGCTCCATTTGTATGTAGGATGGAATTGTACCATAACACTGGAAAAAAATGTAATTAGCATAGATGTCTTCTTGTTTATGAAACTTTTCTTTTCCACTAATGGCCTGAAAATCACAGAGCATTCCTCTGTCTTCTACCTGCTCCCTTCACGTGTTTTCCTATTCTTTTGTTGGATTGAACAGTCCTTCATGAGTTTGTTCCTTTTGTCCCAGCACTTTGACCGCTTCCATGATCCCAACCAAGTCTGAGTCTAGACTCTCTGTCATGCCTCGGATTTTCTTCTCTTTATTTCTAAAGCATCCAAAGACATGTTCTTCACGTGCATGTTTTCTGCACATTTCTCTATCACTGGTTCTTACCAACTTTTGTTTTTTAGCTGTTCATGTTGGGTCCTGTGATCCCCTAAATGACACACACAACTTCACTTATTGTAACATAACTGAATCATTTTTCTCAGGCAAAATTCAATAAAGAAATCCTAGAAAATCAAGATAAGGACTATTTGATAGAGAATAATTAAAAACAGGTAATCACTGATAGGTTCTCAGAAAATAAAATTCAGGAGGAATACTCTTAAAATGGAATATAAAATATAGAGTTTTATATGCTTTTAATATTTACTTAGCATAGGAAGATTAAATATTTTGAAAAGTGAGAACATATCTGTTCAAAGAACAATGTATTGAAATAAAATAGGAAACAATTCACTACTATTGAATATTGAGTAATACTGTCTAAATATCAAGTATGCAAATGTGAAATCGCCATGTAAAATATGATTTAAAGACAATTATGCTGCACAGAAACTACCTGTTCAATTTGAGCAATTCTTCAGAATTAATACTGGGGAAAAGAATTTATTCATGTGAACACTATTATATATATCTCACAATTATTATTCTTTCAGAGAAAATAGTGAAGCCTAATTAAATATTCTATGTGGAACAGGATAATTTTTCAGCTAATATGCATTCATTTAACTGATTTCATAAGAATCATTAACATTAAAATCAGCAGATTCTTAGATTTAACAACAAAAGTTCAAGCACAAAAGAAAAATAATTTGGGCTTAATAGAAAATTAAAACTTACATGATTCAAAGTGCCTATTAAGAAAGTAGAAAGACAACCTGAAGAATGGAAGAAAATATTCACATTTCATTGTATATATCTAAAAGGGAACTGTATCTAGAATATATAAAGAATACTTTCAACCTAAAAAGACAACCCAATTTAAAAGTGGGCGAAGTATTTGAATAGACATTTCTCCAAAAATGAAATGCAAACTGCCAATAAACACATGAAAAGATACAGGACATAATTAGTCATCAGAGAGAGGCTAGCCCTTTACATGCACTAGTGTCAGTGGAAGCTGGACTTGAGCAGTAGAAGGAACACCCCAAGGCAGAGTCGTCCCAGGTCCTTGAAGGGAAATGACAGAGACATGAGCCAGAGGCAAGGATGGTGATAAAGCTCAGCCCAGGGGCACAACATCCTGACCTTATGGCTTCCAAGACCTTGGGGCTCACAGACCAAGACTCACAGGTGCCGAGCACACCTCTCCTCTTCCAACTCTGCCCCAGGGTAACCCCCAGACTCATTGTAAGTATTTGCATTAAGGTTAAAGCCCTCCCACTCCCCCAAAGAAAGGTTTCCATCACAATTCGAGTACAAACCTTATAGCGTCAAAAACTCCCCTTCCCAACTTGTGGGAAGGATCCCATAGTGGATTGGAGGCAGCCTCCATTGGAGACCCCCCCATAGTGCCTCTCAGCCCTCCTAGTCCAGAGAGACACAACAAATAGGCGACCTCAAACAACCTAGTGCCAGTTCCACCTCGCAGAACCTGCCTGCTCTCCCACCTTGAGGTTGTACTTTCCCCTTAAAAACTGCTTTGTGCTTGCTATTTTCCTGTGGCTGTCTTCATTCGAGCATGAATCCCCATATAAATTTTCTGGTGGAGAAATCCAAGGACAGGGACCTCCGTTCAAACAACATATATTCACTCTCCCAAAGGTAATGTAAGCATGACTAGAATAAAAAATTCAGATAATAACAAGTGTTGCCAAAGATGTGAAAACATTAGAACTCTCATACAATGCAGGTAGAAATGTATAATGTTGCTGTCACCGAGGAACACAATCTGGCAGTTGCTCAAATATCTAAACATAGAGTTACCATATGACCCAGCAACCCCACTGCTGTGTCTGTACCCAAGATAAATAAAAATAAATACACACACACACACAAGTTTTATGTGAGTGTGCATAACACTATTATTCATAATAACCAAAAGATAGAAACAAGCCCTCAACTGATGAGCAGATAAACGAAAGGTGTATATCCTACAATGGACCCACTCTTGGTTTCGGCTCAGGTCATGATCTCACGGTTCCTGAGTTCAAGTGCCCGTGCCTAGGGCTCAGTGCTGACAGCATGGAGCGTGCTTGGGATACTCTCTCTCTGGCCCTCTCTGCCCCTTCCCCACTTGTGCTCACCCACATGCTCTCTCTTTCTCTCTAAAAAATAATTACACTTAAAAAAAAAAAAAAAAGGCCTGCCTGGGAATAATGTTGGACCATAAAGAGGAACAAAACATTGATACATGATACAAACAGTTAACCTCGAAAACATGATGCTGAGTCAAAAAAGCAAGTCACAAAAGATCACTTAGCATATGATTCCATTTGTATGACTTGCCCCAAATAAACAAATCTAGGAAAAAAAATGATTACTTTAGGCTGGGAAAATGGGTGTTGGGTGATAAAGTGTGTAGGGTTTCTTTTTGGTTTTTTTTTTAAATTTTTTAAAATATTTATTTATTTTTGAGAGAGAGACAGAGTGTGAGCAGGGGAGGGGCAGAGAGGGAGACAGAATCCGAAGCAGGCTCCTGGCTCTGAGCTGCCGGCACAGAGCCCAACGTGGGGCTCGAACTCACGAACTGTGAGATCATGACCTCAGCCGAAGTCAGACACTCAACCGACTGAGCCACCCAGGAGCCCCAAGAGTGTAGGGTTTCTTTTGAAGGTAATAACATGCTCTAAAATAGTGCTGATAGTTGCGTATCATCTGTGACTAGACAAACACACTTTAAGTGAACATTCTAAATGGCTGAATTTTATGGCATGTGAGTTCTATCTCAATAAAGTTGTTGTTAAAAATGTATTTCAGCAAGTTTTTACAGCTTAGTGTGCAATTTCAATACATCCCAAAATGTAAAAGAAAGATCTCACTAATATATCTTAATAGATATTTTCTTAACTTTTTAAAAATTATTTCACTTGATCTAGGTAATGAAATTAACAATTAAAAAAAGTAACAATAATAGTTAATACTTTTGAACTCTAAGATGGCAGGCATTTTTCTAAGATTTACAAACACATTAACACTTTTAATCACTGGATAATCACTGGATAAAGTAGATTCTATTAACTACCTCTACTTAAAACATTAGCACATCAAAGAAAAAGATGTTAAGAAACATGTTTCACAGCTTTAACTGGTAGAGTCTCAGGACTATGAAAAAGATATAATTTGTCTTTTATTCAGGAGTTTGGTTTCAGTAAGTTTTTTTCAACATCACGAATTATTTAATGTCACAGTGTGTTTCTATGTTTGCCAGAATTTACGTATGATCTGAATGGACAGGCTTTATAGAAGCTACATTACATGAATATCTATTACTGACTATAATTAGCTATGTCAATAATATGATAGAGGGTTGCCTTTAAAGAGATTAATATAAAACCAAATGAACAAATGAAACATTAAAAATGGATAAAGATTTCTACAGTCTAAGGAAAAACTGAATGGCAATCGAGGGTTTTATGTCAGAATAAATTATCTGTTAAATATAAGGCAGAATAAAGACACATTCAGTGCTACAACATTTATCACTCATACATCCCCTTTGAGAAAATTATTGGAGGAGGGGCCTCTCCAAAATGTACCAGAAAGCCAGAAAAAATGTAAGTCGTAGAATCCAGGACCTAAGAGATGCACAGCAGAACAGCAGCAGAAGGAATTTACAAGATATAGTGAGAAGAAATTTAAGGATGGCAAAAATTCAGCAGACCTAGAGACAAACTAGTCCAAATTGAAATTGTGATGGAATTATTTAAGAAACAGGAAAGTGGTTTACTTAAAACCGTATTAAACTAAGAGAAAACAAAAGCATTTGAAATAGATCAAGGAAGGTTACTTTTTAAGTAGATTTGTTAGGAATTAGTGATAGCTATAGAGAAAACACATATATGCATATACATGCACATGCACACACACACACACACACACACGCACACGGCGAATGACAAAATTGTGTACTACACAACAACAAAATTTGTCAGATTCAATGGATTTTACTGTATTACATGACTCAGTTGTGAATATTTACATAGCCATCAGAGTAAAATATTGAACTTTTTTAAGCAAAATTAATGGAAAATATTAAAAGGATGGAACTAGAGAAAATGCATGTAGCTGTTTTTACAGAAAATGATGTGAGGTGGTAAAAAGTAAAATCCATATCTCCCACTGTGGTAAGTCAATTGATAATACATTTTTAGTTATATAATAAAAATTCAATAAATCACAATGTAATCATATTCTAGAAACAAAGATGTGTGTGTGTGTATAGATAGATAAGGTAAGATGAATGTGTGTGTACATATGGATGTACATGTCTATGGGTATGACGATATGGAAGTATGTATACATATGAAATGAATGTGGTAATACGGATGTGTGTGTATATATATATGGATATGATGATAGGAATGTGTGTATATGGACAAGGTAATATAGACGTGTACACATATATAGAAATATGGCAATATGGATATGTGTGTATCCACATATAGTAATATGGATGTATGGACATACATATAAATATGATAATATGGATGTGTATGTATTTCTTGATATGGTAGTATGAATGTGTACATATATATGGATATGGTAATATGAATGTGAGTATATATGGATATGGTAATATGGATGTGTGTGTATATATATATGGATATGGTGATAGGAATGTGTGTATATGGACAAGGTAATATAGACGTGTACACATATATATGAATATGGCAATATGGATATGTGTGTATACACATACAGTAATATGGATGTATGTACATACATACATACGTATATGTATGTATACGGTATAAATGATATGATATAAATATAATATAATGATATTTATATAAATATAATATGATATGATAATATCATATAAATATAATATGGATGTGTATGTATTTATTGATATGATAGTATGAATGTGTATATATATGGATGTGGTAATATGGACATGCATACATATATAATATGGCAATATGGATGCGTGTGTGTACCTACAGATATAGCAATATGGATGTGTGTATATATATATACGGATATGATAATATGGATGTCTATGTATATATCTATATCAGCTATCACAGTTAAAAGGGATTACCTTTGAAATTGCACGTGTGAAGGAAAACTAGGAGAAAATAGCTTTTGTTCACTCTATCGTTTTTATAAGTATTTGCCTGTTACATAATACACATTCGAAGAAAAGTAAACATTTTTTTTTAAATTAACAAATGCATTTGGAAGCATTCTCAAAGCAATATGTATCTTCTCTCAGAACTGGATAGTTTTTATGTTTTTATTTATACACTTTTGGGTTTTCTTTTCTATTTTTTTGTTTTGCTTTTAAAAAATAAAATCTTACAGATAAATGTGAGGACCTATCCTTTCACTTTAGATGGTTATTATCAGGAGGATAATGTATGCCCTTCATAGCCACAGCTTTATATAAGGTCTATCAATGTATGACAGATTTTTTTTATAATTTTTACATATTTACATAAATGTTAAACAGTTTCAAAAGTGAATCAAAGGTCTTCTAAAAGAATTAACAGATAGTATAATGGATTTTGAAAGAATACCTGAAATATTTAGCACTGAGATTACACTATGATTTTTTGACATTATACGATGCAATACAGTGCACGCATTTTACACACAGTGGTCCACAATTTCTCATTTTATACCTATTAGTTGCTATTTTATGCAATGAAAGTATCTTGCTGACTTATTTCTTACTCAGAACAGATTAGCGGCCAGGAGAGCTATGATAATGGCAAGAAGTAACAAGCCACAAGACAGGTAAATTACCCACCCGCCAAAGGCACAAGAAACCTGTGGTCTACAACCATTTAATACATGGGCAACAGCCCTAAGTGTTGCAGGAGGACTCTAGTTACTGCCATATGTTATTTGATGTCTGTAAAGATAACAAAACGGAAGTTCCATACACTCAAGGGACACAGAAAACTGGGTAACAATGTTTAAAACGAAGGATTTATATTTTTTTAAATTGATATTTCCAGTGTAAACCTTCAGGGTAATTTTTCTAAGGATGTCAGAAAAGCAAAATATCTATACTTGGGGGTTTCAATTGAAGAGAAAGTCTGAATTGAAAAAATGTCGTGTGTATGCATAAAGTTGAAGGTATAAAATAGAACAGTTAGAAAGATCTTGTAAAAGTTGGAAGTATGAATCTTTGAACACTCTTCAAGTAATATAAGGCAGGTCACGCCTGTGAAGTAATTAAATCCATAATAGTGGTTCCATGGAAAACAAGAAGCAATCAGTTTTGTGAAACAAATATTTGTTACAAAGCATTACTGCAAACAAAACACAATTCACATGTGGAAATAAACAGAGTTATCTGAAAATTAGACTGAGATTTCTTGCTTACATTATTTCAGTGTTGACTTTCATTCTGTTTCCGCATGAATTACATCCAATGATTCCCCCAACAGGCCAGATGGAGATCTTAGTTGTTGTGGTCCCTAACCCTTATCTGTCCTTGAATGGGAAGTGGGGGGGGGGGGGGGGCGGGAGCCTGAGAGAAGATGTGAAGTCCTAAATTTAAAACAGATTTCTTTCATATTAATTCAGGTAGATCAAGAATTACCAAATCTTCTCTGTAGATTCTAGGATATTTTCTTTAAGCTTCTTATGGCTGAGGTAAAATATTCTCTTGACTTTAAAAAAAAAAAAGTATGCTTTATTGGAAAACCTGTATTTAAGATGCAACGTCTTGTATTTGGAGCAATGAGAAAGGGAAGGAACCATGTTCCAGGCCTAGGGTCGATCTACAATAACCTTTAGTTCTAAACCCTTCTTGATGAATAATTTGAATAAATAATGTAAATCCATCTTAAAACAAAAATGTCTGCCTGTGTATATATTTTACTCTGCCATCACATCTTTTTTTTTTCTCTTTTAATGTTCATTTATTAGGGAGAGATGGGAGGAGAGAGAGTGAGAGAGAGAGAGGAAGGAGCAGAGAGAGAGAGGGAGAGAGAGAGAATCCCAACCAGCCTCTACACACTTAGCACAGAGCCCTGTACAGGGATCGATCCCACGAACCATGAGATGATGACTTGAGCAGAAATCAAGTTGGACACTAAATGGACTGAGCCACCCAGGCACCCCACCTGCCATGACATCTGAACTAAAGCCCACCAAGGGAAAGCTTGACGGAATTCACTTGAAAATTTCTAATTTCATTTTGCAACAGAGCCTCTTTTGCTGGTCAAATGACTGAGACAAGGAAGGAAGAAGAAGACGAAGAAAGAAGAAGAAACAGGGAGAAAGAAATTAAGACAAACATAAGGAAGACAAAAAAAAATGCATTACCACGCGTGTATACCACCAATGACCTGTGGAGGAACAAAACCACCATACCTAGAAAGTTACACAGATTCGAGTAAGAAAACATACTGGGGAAAATATTATCCCTTTTTCATACATAAGGAAATATATTGTTAAATAGAGACGGATTCTGACTGAAGCATTTAGTCCATTTACATTCAAAGTAGTTATTGACAGATACGTATGTATGGACATTTTATTATTCATTCTATCATTGTTTCTGAGATGTTCTCTGATCCTTTCTTCTCTTTATCATTTTTGGTCTCCCCTTTGCACTCAAACAGTGCCCTTTAATATGTCTTGCAGGGCTGGTTTAGTGGTCACCAACTCCTTTAGTTTTTGTTTGGGGAAACTCTTTATCTCTCCTTCTATTCTGAACGATAGCCTTGCTGGATTAGGTATTCTTGGCTGCAGATTTTTCCTTTTCAGCACTTTGAATATATCATGTCAATGCCTATCAAAAGACATAGGGTGTCAGAATGGATTTAAAAAACAAGACGCATCTATATGCTGCCTACAAGAGACTCATTTTAGACCTAAAGACACCTGCAGATTGAAAATGAGGGAATGGAGAACCATTTATCACACAAATGGGTGTCAAAAGAAAGTCAAAGTAGCTATACTTCTACTGGACAAACCAGACTTTTTTGTTCTTGTATTATTTTTCTCCTGCTTTGGTATCAGGGTAGTACCGGTCTCATGGAATGATTTTGAATGAGTTTTCTCTATTCCGTTATCTTTAAGATGTTGGTAAAGGCTGTCATTAATTTTATTTTAAATGTTTGGTAGAATTCACCAATGAGACCATTAGTCTTGGGCTTGTCCGTGCCAGGAGATTTTATTTCTAATTGAAATTTTATTATTGTCATCGGTCTAAGAAGATTTCCTACTTCTTGGATTCAAGATTCGTGATTCAATGTTGGCAACATGCATTTTCAGAAATTTTCTGTTTTTTCTAACTTATCTGATTTGGTAGTATATAACTGTTTATAGTAATCTGTTAGCACATTCTGTATTTCTGTGGTATTGTCTTTGTATTGTATTCCTTCCCATTTCTCATTTTGGTTTCTGAGTCTTTGCTCTTTGTTTGGTTAGCTAATGTAGATAAAGCACTGCCAAATTTGTTTGTTTGTTTTGGAAAAACTAGTCATTACTTTTGATGTTATTATTTCTTCTTGTGTCTATTTTATTCATTTCTGGTTCTTCTTTGTTATTTCTGTTCCTACTAAATTTCAGCCAAGTTTCTTCTTTTTCTAGTTCCTTGTAACATAATGGTAAGTTTTTTATTTGAACATTTTTTTCTTAATATAAGCATGTACAGCATAAATTTCACTGCAACATCTGCTTTTGCTGCAACCCATAGATTTTTGAATATTGTTTCTTTTCCTTTGTTTTGATACATATATTTTGATTTGCCATTTGGTTTCTGATTTGGCCCATTGCTTGTACAGCAGTGTGTTGTTGACCATTTACATATTAAAAATTTAACATTTAAAAACAAGATTGATCCCCAAACAAAAAAATAACTAACGTGTAAAATGTCACTGTGTCCTCAGAGAGCAATGACACAGAATTTCTTTTTTGCTTACCTGTATTTTCTAATTTTTTTATACTATCACTTCTTGATTTAACATAAAAGGGAGAAGATGTATTTGAAATAACAGAAAAGTCAGACACTTCAATATTCATAACCAAATATTCATTTTCTAAAGATTTTTCATGTATTTAATATGACAAAATATTTTGTATAAATATTTTTAAAAAAGAAAAAAATGCTCATAGTTAGGCATCCTCAACTGTAGTTCAAAGTTTATCAATTAATGTGAAAAAAAGTTTCAAAGGTATTTCTTTTTTTTCTTTTACATTTTTTTTATATTTATCTTTGAGAGAGAGAGAGAGAGAGAGAGAGAGAGAGAGAGAGACAGAGCATGAGCAGGGGAGGGGCAGAGAGGGAGACACAGAATCCAAAGCAGACTCCAGGCTCTGAGCAGTCAGCCCAGAGCCCGATGTGGGGCTTGAACCCATGAACCATGAAATCATGACCTGAGCTAAAGTCGGACGCTTAACCAAATGAGCCACCTGGGTGCCTCTCAAAGGTATTTCTAAGGATATACACAGTACATAAAAATGGGTATGCCCACCCTTTATCATCATCCGATGAAAATATCCTATTTCTGTTTAAGATCATGTATATTGCTGAGCACAAGTATAGCCCTGAGTAAAATGCAATTTCCCTAATACACAATAACATGTGGATGATATCCTCCTAGGATTCCAAAGTCGAAACTTTCACTGGCTTTGAATTATCCAAGTAAAAATCATCTTAAATTGCCTTTAACAAAGAATATATTGAAGTCAAAGACTGATTTCCTTATTTGAACTGGCTAATTTTTCGGAAACTTGTAAACAACTAAAAATAAAGTGTAATGGGGTGCCTGGGTGGCTCAGTTGGTTAAGCATCTGAATCTTCCTTTAATTTTTTAATGTTTGTTTATTTTTGAGAGAGAGAGAGAGAGAGAGACAAAGCATGAGTGGGAGAGGGGCAGAGAGAGAGGGAGACACAGAATCTGAAGCAGGCTCCAGGCTCTGAGCTGTCAGCACAGAGCCCAACATGGGGCTCGAACCCATGAACTGTGAGATCATGACCTGAGCCAAAGTCAGACGCTCAACCGACTGAGCCACCCAGGTGCCCCAAACGTCTGATTCTTTATCTTGGTCAGGTCATGATCTCACTGTTCTTGAGATCAAGCCCCATTCAAGCTCTGTGCTGACAGCACAGGACCTGCTTGGGATTCTCTTGCTCCCTCTCTCTGTCCCTCCCCTGCTAGTGCATGCATGCACATGAACACTCTCTCTCTCAAAATAAATAAAGTTAAAAAAAAATAAATTGTCATAATGGAAATCAAAATTCAATATCATATACACTAGTGTAACCTCTATCCCATAAACACCATGCATTTGAAAATGGAGATTTGTGATATTCAAACAATTGCTCCTTCCTCAAATGTACAAGGGGGAAAACCGATATTAGCTATAGAAGTCATAAACTTAGAACATAAAAAGTAAAACCAGTATATTACTTTTTAATAATATTCAGAAAATAGCATGTAAATCATGGCTATAGCTTCACAACTAATGGTATCCATCATTCTCCATATTCCATACTCTATACTGATGCTTTTCTACTAATCTAATATCAAATCCATTAGAAGGTTGAAATAAATCTAATGTATTAATGCCATTAAAGGAATCAATCATAAAAAATATGGGTTTTGCTTGTTTCTCCTAAAATATATAGTGCATACATTGATCTTAATCACTTAGGGTTTTATGGATTCAATTAGATCAGATACTTCAGTTGATTCACAGATTAAGTAAGTTACCTGTAACAACTGAATAATTGTTCTTACTCGCCAGCAACAAATGGATAGAGTTTTGTTTTTCGTAACTTAAAGTTTACCGTCCTCTGTTATTTATAAGTATCTTAAAATGGCTATTGTACACCATTAACTCTATGGCATATAAAAAGTTTCAAAAACAGAATACATTTTTCAAAATGACCAAAAAAAAGCTTTTCACATCAAATAAATAAATTTTTAAGAAAGGAGCCTGTTACCTAAGCAGAGATGATCTCAGGACTTTACGATGTAGCTGAGACTCTTGAGTCTCTACAAGGAGCCTGTCGTACAGTGTTCCCCTAACACACTCTACTACAGTACCTTTCTGCCGGTAGGATATTGCTAAACTCTCATGTTCCATTAAAGTCAAGAATTTAAGGGTATGTGGTGGCTCTGTCGGTTAAGAGGCTGACTTAGGCTCAGGTCATAAACTCGCGGTCAGTGAGTTCAAGCCCCGCGTCGGGCTCCGTGCTGACAGCTCAGAGCCTGGAGCCTGTTTCGGATTCTGTGTCTCCCTCTCTCTCTGCTTCTCCCCTGCTTGCACTCTGTCTCTCTCTTTCTCTAAAAAATATACATTAAAAACATTTTTAAAGTCAAGCGTTTAATGAAACGACTATTTCTTATCCACCTCTTAACCCTCATAATTCAAGTCCTTAGTATCTTGTAAGAACATGCTAATTCCGATGAATAACCAAAGTGACCACCTGTCCACAGTGGCTCAGGAAGTGAAGTAACTACATGTGACATATTTTGATTCTTATTAAATAAGGACTTCAGGTGACTGATCACCTTGAAAAATTTCAATTTGAGGACATAATCCTCTCCTCCCAAAGAAAAATTAACATTCACTTTCATGATCTTCTGGGATGCAGAGACCAGGAAGTTAAATCAGAAGCTGGAGTTGAAAGGTGTGTATTCCACAGTTCCACGTGAGTGGACAGACTTACAGAGCACCCAAGACATGAGTTAAATTCATATCCTCTCCTAAATTCATATTCAGAAGGTACTTAGGTATGGTTTTCTATTATAGTAAATGTACTAATTTTATCCCGTATCACGTGACAGTAGAGTTTACAGAGTATGAGAGAATTATGTATGATAATCTATTTACCCAATAAATTCTTATTAAATATGTATTGGGTGAGGCTTATTATTATTTGTTTGATGAGCTTGCTGTTTTTCCCAACAGGTGCCAACAAAGACTGCCAAAAAAGAATTCAGACATGTTTGAACTATCCTATTAAAGTCCATTCATTTGTTAATATATTATTCATTCATTGTATTCTTTCCTAATAGCTATTATTTATCACTTATTATCCTAGGTGCTGGGGTGACAGAGATGAATGAACTGAAGTCTGTGCCACAGCGAAGCTCACAGATGTCAAATTAGGATGGAAAAATAGAGGCCAAGATCTCAAAGAGCGTTTTCATCACGATGAAACTCTGGAAAGGTTATGGAGAGATAGTAAAGGATTCTGACTAGACGAATTTGGAATGGAAGAAATGATATATTTGAAGGTGACAAAGACCTGTTCAAACCATGGGAATGAAAATAAAGATGAAATGGATTTAGAAGAATATTTGGGAAGAAGGAAGTACTTGATAAGATTAAGACTGTGTATCTCTAATGAGAAATAATTGAAGATATTCGGGTTCCTTGTGACTCCTGTCTGGAGACAGTAGGTAGGTAATGGTGGCATGAATGGAGTAAGGATCTCAAGACACCACGATGTATTGAATTATACATTTTAGAAGCTGTTTATAATGGGAGGCAATCAGTCCTGTGTATTTGGAATTTACAAAAGAATTCCAGACAGGAGAGATTTAGGTGTGTAAGAGGCTAAAGCCATACGCACACATGCACACACACAGTGAGATACAAGATGAACCACAAGTACAGAAACTGTGGAACATTGCTAATTAAAGCTTGGAACAGTGAAAATATGGACATTTCAAAAATTCAATATGGAATTCATTCTAGGCAGTAGTCAAAATTTCATGTAAGATGTAATGCTAATGATAGTTAACATAATTGTTTTTTTTTATCAAAGATAATATACAAAGAACTTCACAGGGAATCTTGGTCTTATTCTAAACATTCATTTTCAACCATACATAGCTGTATAGAAACTCCACGTTAGGAAATATTAACAGCTGCAACAGTTTGGGATAATGCAAGGAAATGAATTTTCAACATGTTTACGAGTACTATGTTAATTTGCAAAAGAATATTTTCATTAAATACATTTGACATTACAGGCATCATTCCAGGCACTAAAGACACAGCAGCAAATGAAACAAAGTTCTCATTGCCCTGGAGCTCATTCTAGTGGGGGATACAAATACCCCAAAACTTCTGTAAGAGAATATTGACCTATATAACATATTTTACAGCATATACTACTCATATATAATATACAGTGCTCTACAAGTTCTACTGCAATAAAATAAAGCAAAATAATAAAAACGAAGGAAGGTAAGGTAATTTAGAGGCATGTGACTTTAAATGTAACAATCACTGATGCCTTAGTGACAAGGTATGTAAGCAGGGAAGTGAATAAAATGAGGAAGTGAGCCTTCAGGAAGGAGCATCTATGAAGAAGGCAATAACCAAAGGCAGGAGTATGCATGGAGCATCTGTAAAATAGGCAGCTTCTGCTACCATACTGAAACAACTGAGGGTGACAAGAAAGACTATGAAATGACTACAATAATTTATGGCATTTCAGAATGCGCTACCTGGACTATCCAAATTTTGGAACTTATAAACACTTCCAGTATATAGAGAACTGTAACTTTTCTTCCTACAACAATAAAGCCACCTAATAATACACTTTCCTAAAATGTGAATTTTCTAAAATGATCCTCTAAAATCTGTTTCCGTTGAAGGATCCGTGCTTGGAATGATTCTACCACCACACTGACTAGCACGTAGGATGCCCCCGTCCAAATTACAATGTCCGGTTCTGGTGAAATCCCTGCACGTCTAGCATTAAAATCTGCTCTTCGTACTATACACATCAGTTCGTCATGCCAGCAGCAACTCTTTTCACCACCTACTCAAGAAGCAACGTGAGATAATGTAGATAAGATACCAGGTGGGTGGAACTGACTTGATGCATGCAATTATGTTTAGTCATGTTTAGTCAATTTCATTTGTCATGTAAGCGTCCAAAATAAGTCACCCCAAGATGTGCCATTTGGCATAGGGGCTATTTCATACTGAAAAGAATCAAAGCCCAAAAGACTCAGATATAAACTTTGGCCTCGGCCCTGTCTGACTAAAAGGAATTTAGATAGAGCATCTGCTCCAAGAAGAGAGCTACCACCATAGATAACTACAGAATAATATGAACTAGAAGGGGCAGACAGGGAGGAACGTAGCAAAACCTGATCAAAGTCCTCTCTATGTCCCCTTATTTCTGCATGGCCCAGCAAGCACTTGTTCACCAAATGTTTACTCTTTTTCATCTTCCTGTGAATTGCTTTCCATTCTTTTGAAGTCCCAGACCCCTACCTCCTTGTCCTCAATTCAGGATGACGAAAAAATACCTCATGTTGTCTGCCTTTGGAATCTCTCATGTTTATGTAAATTCCCCATGTGTACATAATTTTATTTTCTTCTGTTAATCTGTCTCATGTCCATTTAATTCTTAGACTAGCCAGAAGAACCTTAAAGAGTCACAGAAAATTTTCCTCTCCAACAGTAAAGTTGGAATAAAAGTTATCTCCAATGGATCGGACAGTTTGTGTGATGTCTTATCACTTGTGCAAATGTCTATTTCTAGTTGACTCTTTTTTTTCTCTCTTGGTTTATGCCATTCTCATCAGTCTGTAGAAGAAGTAGAGGACCAGGCAAGTAGAACGGACACCATTTTGAAGGAGGCAAGAATGGACAAAATAAATTATCCAAGAGTGAGACTGTTTTTAGGAAAAACGTGATGGGGGGAAGAAGAGATACAGGGTCAAGCCCATTTTTAAGATGCCACACCCACTCTTCACTCCTTCCTCCAAGCACATTCAAATAGCTGTTTATTAACCCATTCTTATCTGTAACTGCTTTGTTAGGCAGTAGATCATGGTGATTAGCCTCACAAACTTCTGATCATCCAGTCTAAACCATCGTTCTACTCTAACTCTATAGTCATGTGTAAGATGCTTGACCCTTCAAAGCTGTGTTTTCATCACGTACAAAAGGAGATAAAAATCATTAATGTCCACAAAACTGTTATACAAGTGCCATAGGCATGTGCTGCACTTAGGAGGGTACTCGACACAGAGTCAGTGGTAACAGTGCATGCGTCGGAACTCTAGATTGCACACAACTATAACCTGTTTCCTTACATTGTGATTTTATTCTGAGATCAAGGTTATTTCTTGAAGAGAAAACTTAATCTTGGGGCACCTGGGTGGCTCAGTCGGTTGAGCATCCAACTTCGGCTTAGGTCGTGATCTCACAGTCCATGAGTTCGAGCCCCCCATCGGGCTCTGTGCTGACAGCTCTGAGCCTGGAGCCTGCTTCCGATTCTGTATCTCCTTCTCTCTCTGCCCTCCCCTACTCATGTTCTCTCTCTCTGTCTCTCTCTCTGTCTCTCTCTCTCTCTGTCAAAAATAAAAATACACATTATAATTTTTTTAAAGAGAAAACTTAATCTTAAGACTTGATCCATGGAAGCAATTTCAGAATCCCAGGTTCTATACCAAAGACCTCTTACATGAGACCCTTACTTTGTAAATCCCAAGAAAAGGCTGACTGGCTTAGTGGAAATAACACAATCATCAAATGAGCAAGAAGATGAGGTATTTTAAGGGATATACCCAACTGGAAGCACTAAGTTATATTTGAGAGAGAATCATTTCTTCAGTGGGGGGGAAAGAATGCCAACAAAATAATAGTTTATTTATTAGACGGACTAGTAGAAACAGTGGAATTACATGTATTAATTAAACAGATATATAGATTTACTAAATATTAGGTATTTGGATAGTGATAGTGATTCTATTTAAGAAAATCCTTCTAAACATCTTACCTAAAGCTGATTTAGAACCTACATTGGTTGTTGTGTAGATGTTTCAATCAACTTAGCTATAATCTGCGTATTATAAAATCTATCACTTTTTACTGTACATTTCAATAAGTTTGACAAATTTATATTGCCCAGTAACCAACGTCAGAATCAAGATATAGACTGATTCTCTAAGCAATATTCCATAAGCCTACAAATTCCATCCTAGGCAACCACCAATCTCCTTTCAGTCAATATTGATGACATTTGTCTTTGGTAAAGTTCCATATAAATGAAACAATACATTATGTACCCTTTGTACCTGGTTTCTTTCACTTCACATAATTTTGGTATCCATCCATGACACTGTGTCAATCAGTAATTAATTCCCATCCACTCCATGACTGAATAGCATTCCATTGTCTCTGTCTGGCACAAGTTGTTTATCCATTTATTTGGCCTGCTGATGGACATTTGAATTGTTTCCAATTTGGGGTTATCGTAAAGAAAGCTACTGTAAACACTGATAATCAAGCCTTGAGATATTACCTGTATTAATCCAGGTTCTCTGAGAAGTAAACACCAAGGTGAGATGCAAAGACATACAATAGGTTAACTGGAGAAAATACACATGAAGGAAAATATATAGGGCACCAGGAGCAGATAGAAAGCAATGGGACCATGATATAGGCCAAATCTCTGTGCAAGAGAACAAGAAGGAATCAAAGAAGGTCTTGGCTGTTATTCAGGCCTAAGATCATTTTGACAAAGCAGACAGGAAATTCTTGAGCCAAATCACCCACGAAAGGCTTTCTCTCCTCCCCAAAAGTCACAGTCCATAGGAATGAGCCTGCGTCACACTCAGACACTAGCTGGGAACAACTCAGAGGAAACATGGTGTCCACATGTCTCACAGAGCTGAATTTCTGAGCACAGCAGCTGGGGCCATTGGTCAATCATTACCCTTCTCTGTAGAAGATTTGAGAGGCAATTTTCAGGGCCATCAAAATCCTGAGAAGTAGAACTACTGGGTCACATATTAAATGTACGTTTCTTTTTATAAGAAATTGCCAAACGTCTAGACCTAATACCCACAGGGTTTTAGATATTCACCAGCAATCTATTCGATTTGTAGTTGCTCACATATTCACAACACTACACTGTAGTTGTAATTAACAGTAAATAAACCATATGCATTAAAAATGTACAATAGTATGAGTTTTGACCCATGTATACGCTTGGGAAAATATCGCCATAATTAAAATAACATTTCCATCATCCCCCAAATTTCCTTGTGCCGTTTGTAATCCATCTTTGCTTTCGCCCTGACCCTCAGGCAGCCACAGATGTATTACCATCACCACGACTTTGCATTTTTTAGACTTCTCTATGAACGGAATCACACAGGATGTACACTTATCTTTCTAGCTTCTTTCACTCAGAATAACGACTTTCCTTCCTTGGAGGGTGTTTGATTATGGATCCTATTCCTTTCTGATGAATTGCCTGCCATGTCGTTAGGGAATGCACTTTGCAGAACCAGAATAGATTCCTAGTTCTCAAGTCTCACTCCATCCAATATTAATCAAGACGCCCTAACTTTCCCATGATCGGGATTCGCATGGTACATCTCTCTCCAGCCTGTTGTGATTCATCTAACTGCATTTTAAATACAAACAAGGTGCTCTTGGCAAGTGTACGGTTGAGTTTTCCTTTTTAAAACTATCTTATCATAAGACAGTTTATATTATCTAAATTTAGTGCTATTATTGATATGGTGGGGTTTAAGTCTACCACGTTGATATTTGTTTTAATTTGTGCTTGATGAACTGTGTTCTCCTTTTTTTTCCCACCTTCTTTGGATTTAATAATTTTTATGACTCCATTTTCTTTGTACTATTATTTTACTAACTATGCTTCTTTTTTAGTGGTTCTTCTGTATGTTACAATACCCCACATTAACCAATGACAGCTCACTTTTCAATGACATTATACCTCTTTATTATAGCATAAGATGAATCTACTGTATCCATATATTTTCCACACTCAGTTTTGTGTCACTGTTGGCATATTTTTACTTTTGTGTAGGCAAGAGTCATGTAGGAATCATTATTATGTTTTTATTGTAAATAGATTTTTTCTAATTTTTAAATGTTTCTCTTTTTTAAGTTTATTTATTTTTGGGAGAGAGAGAGAGAGAACAGGAGAGGAGCAGAGAGAGAGAGAGGGAAAGAGAGAATCTCAAGAAGGCTCCATGCTGACAGTGCAGAGCCCAGTGAGGGGCTCAAACCCAATGTGAGATCATGACCTGAGCTGAAACCAAGAGTTGGATGCTTAACCGACTAAGCCACCCAGGTGCCCCTATAAATAGTTATTTTTAAAAGAAATTTAAAATTTAAAATCTTAAATTTTTAAGTTAAATTCAATTAATTAAATTAAATCAATATTTTACCATATCTAGACTGTTTCCTCTTTGGTTTAGCTTCAAGTTTCCATAGGGTAGAATTTTCATTTTTCCTGAAGAACTTTCTTAACAATTCTTAAAGTGCTAGTTCACTGATGACAAAGAATCATAACTTTTCTATGTCTGAAATGTATTTCACACAATTTTTAAAGGATATTTTAACTAGGCATAAGAATTAAGGATGATCGTGTGTGTGTGTGTGTGTGTGTGTGTGTGTGTGTGTGTGTGTGTGTCCCCCAGCTGCAGATGCCATTTCACTATAGTGGATTTATATAATTATGACAAAGGCCTGTCGTAATTCTTATATTTATCCTCTTATACTGATGTGTGTGTCTTCCAAGGCTGGATTTAAGGATTTTTCTTCACTCTGTTTTCAGATATAAGATTCTGGTGCTTGTGCGTGTGAATGTGTGTATTGCACATTGTATGTGTGTTTACCCTAGTTGGGTTTCATTGAGATTGTTGGATATCTCTGTGGCTTATTGTTTACATCAAGTTTGGAAAATTTGGTAATGATTTCTTACAATTAGTTTGTAATTCCCCACTCTGTGACTCCACTGACACGTTTATTACAACACTTGGTATTTCCCACAGTTGCCTGAAATTCTTTCTTCTTTCTTACTTTTCTTTTTTGTTATCTCTTTTCTAGAAGTTCTTCATTTTAAACAGTTTCTATCTTGTGGCACTTAGGCGTCTCAGTCCATTAAGCATCCGACTCTTGATTTCGTCTCAGGTCATGATCTCATGGTTCCTGAGATTGAGCCCCACATCCTGCTCTGTACTGACAGAGAGAAGCCTGCTTGGGATTCTCTCTCTTTCTCTCTCTCTCTCTCTCTCTCTCTCTCTCTCTCTCTCTCTCCACTCATATTCTCTCTCTCTACCTCTCAAAATAAATAAGTAAACATTAAAAAAAGCAAATTTCTTTCTTAATGTCTTCAAGAATACTGATTTTTATTTATTCTGGGATGTCAAATCTGTTAATATCATTCATGATATGTTTCTGAATAAAGTTCAGTTTTCCGCTCTTAAATTTTCATTTGATTCTTTCTCAGATCTCCTCTTTCACTTCATTTTATGCTTGTATTTTCCTTTACATCCTTAAGCATATGGAGCATAATTATATGCATTTTCAATTATTTGTCTACTACATCTTCTCTTTCACTTCTGGATCAATTGTTAAGGACTGATTTTTTTTTTTCTCCAGATTTTGTATTTCTCTTTTCTTCTACTTCATGTGCCCATTAAGAAATACCGGACATGGGGCGCCTGGGTGGCGCAGTCGGTTAAGCGTCCGACTTCAGCCAGGTCACGATCTCGCGGTCTGTGAGTTCGAGCCCCGCGTCGGGCTCTGGGCTGATGGCTCAGAGCCTGGAGCCTGCTTCCCATTCTGTGTCTCCCTCTCTCTCTGCCCCTTCCCCGTTCATGCTCTGTCTCTCTCTGTCCCCAAAATAAATAAACATTGAAAAAAAAATTTAAAAAAAAAAAAAGAAATACTGGACAGTATTATATGTTGGGTTTTGCAATAATTTTCAAGAGTACTATACATAGTTCCAGCAGGCATCTGAGTTACTTGAAAGCAAGTTTGAAAGTTTGACCCGATCGAATCTTGTTTTAACTTCTTTTTAGAGAAGCTAGAGTAGCCTTTACTAATAGCTTATTTAACCCCAGTCTTACAGCACATCCTCGCTGAGGGCTTTCCTGAATGTTTCTTGTGTCAAAGAAGCATCTCCAGTCAGGCTTATTAGGATTTAAGTCATCCCTGGCCCTGTGTGAGCTCGGGGAATTGCTTTCTCGTAGCCCCTTTGTACATTTTCTTTCCCCAAAATTCCTTTGCCTCGCCACTTGGGATCTCACGCTAAGGTTTTAATATTCATAGTTAGCCAAACACTCACGTTGCACATCTTGGGAAATTTTTCTAAATGGCTTCCTTTCTTAGGTGTTCTAGTCTGCGAATTGTCCCTTCGGACTCTTCTGAAGTTTATCTTGTTTTCTTCAACTCAGTGAAATTTCTGTTTGTCTATTTGGATTCCCTGTCCCTGTACCAGATTCCAGAACCTGACTACAGGTAGAAGACGTGCGCGAGGGCTACACTCACCTTATTGTTTTTCCTTTCTCTTAGGGATCACAGCCCTGCTCCGCCTGTTGTCCAATATCTGAAAATAGTTGTGTCCTGCTGTTGTCTAGCTGTGTACATTGAGAGATTAATTCTAGGCCCACTTCTACCGTCAATGCAAGGCAGAGGCTTTGTGATACAGTTTTCAGTTAAATAAAAATTCTCTTGAGCACTACATTTTAAATTTTATTTTATGGTCTACGTGACTAAAACATACTGACTTTACAAATTCTTAGATCTTGGGCACCTGGGTGGCTCAGTCAGTTGAGCGCCAGACTTCAGCTCAGGTCATGATCTCACTATTCATGGGTTCTAGCCCCGCATCAGGCTCTGTGCTGACAGCTCTGAGCCTGGAGCCTGCTTCGGATTCTGTGTCCCCTTTCTCTCTGCCCCTCCTCTGCTTAGGCTCTGTTTCTCTCTCTCTCAAAAAAATATATATTTTTTTTAATTTCTTAGATCCTAACATCTAATGGTGAGTTACAGTTAAATCATTGAACTCAAAAGCTGTTATGCAAGTCTCACTTAATTTGGTCTAGTAAAAGTACATAGAAATAATATGAGGATATTTTAAGAGAGAAATTTTAAAGTCATTGTAAAGACAAATCATTCTGTGTGATAATTTTTTCATGTTTTAAAAACCTACAGTCTGCCTAAAAGAACATGGAAAGTGTAATTATATTTTACAGGAAACATTACACCTAGAATAAAAGAAGTACAAAAAAAGTCACCCCTAATTTTCTTCCCATCAGGCCAAAGTACCTAACATTTTATTCCTTACATTTAACACCCTTTAATGTAAAATAAAGGTCGTCACTTTACAGGCCTAAAGATTTAATCAAAACAAATACTTGGGCAGAATAATAAATGTTCAACAAGGAGACTTATTGAAACTAACTGAAATGTTACATATAACAACCCACAATCACAGAAAATCCAATTAGATGGTGCTTACATGTATACTTACCCAGAACTGTGATTCTTAACCAGCAAGCAGGATGTTAAAGACAAATGATTCAGTGACATTCATTAAAGCATGCTAGGGAAGATTTTATTCGGTGACACGGGGCAGGGGTGGGGGGAATTATCCTGACAGGTATAAAGACCACTGTGGTGGAATTTTGCATTGGAGGCGAGAGACTGGGCTCAACTCAAAAATACACATGGGCAGGTGGGGATTTATATATAGCCAAGGAGAAGCATGGAGGCTGCTAGATATAAAACTATTAGCAGGAAATATCAGGAGTAAGAGAGATATTCTGGTACACTGACCTAACAGGGAACTTGTGGAAGGCAGCCAGGGTAATCACACATCATCTGCAGGATAGCACAGGATGAGGAACCTGATTGCAAATCAAGGGGCATCACATATGGAGGATGGTTCAACTGACCTAGCCAGATTCTTGCTAAAATTGGCCATTGCAGAGATGAACACAGAAATCCAAAAGCCAGGTCTATTTGAAAAAGAGCTCGGGAGTCCAAGCAGAGTTTGGTCAATGAGAGCATATTTATGAGATAGTGATCTCTCTGCTTCCCCCCTCCCCCTGGTCCCCCTCTCCCCTCCCCCACCTCCACACACACCAGAGAAGTGACAACATATGGAGGCATTTCCAAATGTCACAAGGGTGGAAGTGCTATTGTACATCAAGTGGCAAGTGTGTGAATGAATGGGTAAAGAATGTGCAAATTGAATCCTTTGCTGGTTCATATATTTGAGCTGCATTTGTCATTACGAATCCTTCAATTAGAAGAACAAAATTCAGTTCAATAATGATACCCTCCCTCCTCAGGTCCCTGTGGTTCCCACCCTCCTAAAATATCACAGCACTTATATCAGGCCCAGACACCCAGAAAAAAGCACATTACCAACATTTAATTTTAATTGATTTTAAGGGTAAAGAACATATTTTCCAAAAAAGGTAATAATGTCTCAAAGTTGGAGAACATCACGAGTCTACAAGTAAACAGTCTGACTATGGATGTTATGGGAGCTCAGATCTCAGCAGTATGAAGTTTTCCCAGCCAACACTGAGATTTAGTCATGGGAACATTTCTGGAACGTGGACGTTGAAAATTACTGGAAAAAGGTAGAAATGCTGCAAAATTCTGCTGTGTCTGAAAAGTTTTAAAAAATATTCCCATTACTAAATGAGTTCATCTTTCCATATTTTCTAGTCCACATCATTGAATGTTTTTCGATGATCACATATTTCTGACTAAATAATAAGAGAATGCATGCAAAAAATACATTTATCAGTATTCTTTTTTTAGTACTTATTTCTTTGATACACAAATTGCTCATATTTTTACCTTTTATTTTATTTTAAAAAATTTTTTAATGTTTATTTATTTTTGAGAGAGACAGACACATGTGAGCAAGGCAGAGGCAGAGAGAGAGGGAGACCCAGAATCTGAAGCGGGCTCCAGGCTCGGAGCTGTCAGCACAGAGCCCGATGTGGGGCTCGAACTCACGGACCGCGAGATCATGACCTGAGCCGAAGGTGGGCGCCCAACCCAATGAGCCACCCAGGTGCCCCTTACCTTTCAGAATTGAATACAAATGTATTTTAAGAGAACATCCTGTTCTAAATTAATAAAATCTGAAACCAGTACCTGTGTCCTCTCCTGGTATTTCCAAGTTTGTGTTTTAATTCTAAAATGAGACTCTTCATAAATTTTGTATTTTCTTAACTGACTAATTACTTCAAAAGAAAATGTAAAGGGTAATTTTATTTGACTTCAAGTTTCCAGGGAAAAATCAATCATTCTCCATTTAATATTTATTTACTTAGTAATTATTAATCAGAAATTTAATGTTGTCTGGACTCACAGTCAACCGGGTTTGAGTTAATTGAATATTTTTAATTAAAGTAACAGAAGTCCCATCTTTGCAACTTCAGATAGAGCCCCAAAGGCAGTACTTGTTTAACCAGTTAACCAAAATTAACATCTGAAGTGACGCACAGACTCAGTAGGTTTGCAAGCAAAATTAGTTCAGGGGTTAATGATGGTCATTTACAATACAATGGCTTGAGTTTAATACCACTTTTTTAAGGCTATTATTCAAATTAATAGACTCCAGTACCCAAGCGAAAAAAATTAGTGACATAATTAAAAACACTTCACAGTGTGAATACGAATATTTTCAAGGAAGAAGAAAAATCTGGAGATACATACTTTGGTCTCTTGAATCTTAAGGTGCATTTTATTGCTTCAGAAGGTGGCCAGATGGATTCTGTATACAAATCAAAGTGATTTTTGTATGCTCTGAAAGTTTCTAATTTCGAACTTCTCTTGACTTACAATCTAAGCTTGCAAAAGCTGAAATGTAATTAAGAAATAAAATACAGCAGGCCATGTGGTCAGTGCTGATGAATGGCGTGTCTTTGCTACATGGACCAAGTACCAAAGTCCAGGACATGGGCTCCACCATGCTCGTTAATCAACATACTCATGCTGTCTGGAGTGCCCGACTATAATAATAAATGGCACATAACACATTCCAAGTTTCATGCTGAAGATTAATTTTATCGAAATCGACCACTAGGCCAAAAATAGACAGGCTATCTAAAAATAATTCCAAATTATAACAGGATTGCTACTGACCTTCCTTGATCAAAAGCTGTGGCAAATTCTCCATCTCGAAGAGACAGCTGTTTGGGTGATAGTTGTTGAATGATAACGTAAGGTGAGATGCAAAATATATTCTTGACCATCTTTACTACAGAGATGCCTAGAGTTTCTACGCTCTACTAATTAAAATTTTGGGTACTAGAGATACTCTGGAATCCTGGGTAGTGGGGTTGGGACCCTGGGGAGTGGGGTTGGGGGAGACACCAATATTAGGATAGGGCAAATAAAGTTCCTGACTGTCTTCATGTTCAATAATTAAGTTCATTTCAAGATTAGTTTTCAGAACATAGTCTTATGAGTATAAGACACAGGGCAGTACATGTAGACGAGGAAAAAGAAAAACAAGACCATGTAAATTTGGAGACACAGCAGATCTCACAGAGTTGGCCAGGCTGGATACAGAGTATTGGAGCACAGAGTCAGGGTGAGGGGCTCCAGGTTGGGCTGCACAAGAAGGAGAAACATAGTAGGAGAAGGAGGAGATAGAGGCACCTGGGTGGCCCAGTCAGTTAAGCCTCTCTTGATCCCAGCTCAGATCATGATCCCACAGTTCATGAGATCGAGCCCCATGTTGGGCTCTGCGCTGACAGTGCGGAGCCTGCTTGAGATTCTCTCTCTCCTGCTCTCTCTGCCCCTCCCCTGCTCATGCTCTCTCTCTCTCAAAATAAATAAATAAACTTATAAAAAAAAAAAAAAAGAAACAAAGAAAGGAGACATGACCTCTCAGGCTTTTGTAAAAGGTCAATCTAAAAGGAAACAACAGCAGTGCTTGTGCCACATATGAAATCCATTTTTAATGTGCGGGAGTATGATCTGCCACTTACATGGTAATCACGAAAACAGATGAAACTTACAGAAAAATCAGTCTTTCAGGATCTATGCAAGTATGCAAGTTGGTTTCTCCAGTCTCATCCCCTACAATAATCCTCGATCTTAATCTCTTATGCCCTGGCCAAGCAAACAAATCGACAGTTCCAAACAGACATTTATCATGCTTCTGCGAGCTTGTGACGAACACGGAGTTGGAGGCAGGGCATTCTTATCTAGAAACATCATGAGCAAATTCCTCTCCAGGTCAATGCTGCTTCTTTTACGAGGCTTTCACAGACTCCCCAGGAAGGAATTATCTTGCTGTTTTTGCTATTTCAACATTTGTAGGGTATTTAGTCCACTATTTAGGTCTTCCTTATTTGTTTCCCAGTTCAATGAGTTCCAAATGCACTCTGTAGTCAGCAGGTGCTGAATATATGTTTGTTGAAGTGAACTGAATGATCCCTGGAGGCACATTGAGAGAGGGAGCTGAACATGGGTGGAGCCCAGTTGTCATCTGCCTCATAGCTACCCGTTCTTTCAATGGACTGGTATCCTTCACTCTATATCTAGTATAGAGCCCTGTATAGATCAACTTAACTTTCTCTGTTTTTGCCAAGAAAGGCGGATATGTGTGAGCAGATATGGGACTTCAGAAGTTCAATGAGCAGGTGCCAATGTGTATTCTAAGCAGGTATGATGATTCGCAACTGACACTGAACTCAGCAGTAATGGGCTAGCTATCATTATTGGCTGCCACTTATAGCTGTTAAGATTGTATTAGTTTGTGTCAATGGCAAGAAGGGCTAACGTTTACTATGCAGTGCACTTAGCTCAGTACATTAATGGTTGCTTGGTTTGTAGGCAAATAGGAGACTGCAAAGTCTTTGCAGTGAAAAATTGAAATGTTGCTGTATGATGCAGCTTTCAACAGTGGAAAGCATTTTGTATTTTTTTCTATCCTTATCATGCGTACTTATGTGCACACGAATACAGACATTAACAGTGCTAATTGATAAAAGAGTTAGCTTGAAAACGTTCAGACTAAAAGCACTAAGGTGAAAATGGAAATACATAAATTGAATGCAAATTGAAACTAGAAATACACGGGGTAAAAGGCACAGCACAGGGAATACGGTCAATGGTACTGTATGGTAACAGATGAGCGTCATGTAGAGATCTGTCAAATCACCAGCTTGTCCACCTGAAACCAATAGAACACTGTGAGTCACTAAACTTCAGGAAAAAAGGAGGGAAAAAAAGAAAATGGAAAATACAGACTGAGACTTCTTACACTCTTAGTCTTTATAAAGTTAAATAAATATTACCCTTTAATAACTTAGATGGTAATTAGGATATGAAGATAATGTATGGATTTAGTTTTGAAATTTCTATTTTTAAATTTTTTTTTAACGTTTATTTATTTTTGAGACAGAGACAGAGCATGAGTGGGGGAGGGTCAGAGAGAGGGAGGGAGACACAGAATCCGAAACAGGCTCCAGGCTCTGAGCGGGTCAGCACAGAGCCCGACGCGGGGCTCGAACTCACGGACCGCGAGATCATGACCCGAGCCGAAGTCGGCCGCCCAACCAACTGAGCCACCCAGGCGCCCCTGAAATTTCTATTTTTAAAACATTTCATTGTGATGTATTTCATAGTCAGTAGAATGTTCAGTTATCAAGTGTACATCTCAATGATTATATATATATATATACATACATATACATATATATATATGTATATGTATGTATCATGTGGCCATTATATAAATCAAGATATAGGCCATTTCTATCACACCTAAATACTCTCTGATCTCCCTTTCCAGTCAGTAACACATCAGTTCAGATGTAACACGATTTGACTCCTATCCATACAGATTAATTTTACTTGTATTTGCATTTCCTTCATGGAACAAACAAGTGAATTTTTCCACTTTCCTCCTGTTACTGATGTCTAGTTTCATACCATGTGATCACAAAAGATACGGGTTAGAATTTCGGTCTTACATTTATTAAGGCTTGCTTTCTGGCCCAACATATGATCTCTCCTGGAGAATGTTCCACGTGCACTCGAGAAGAATGTGCGTTCTGGCACTGTTGTTTGGAAAATATGTATATGACTGTTAAGTTCATTCGGTCTGAGGTGTTATTCAGGTGTGCTGTTTCCTTATTGACTTCATGTCTGGATGATCTATCCAGTGTTGAGAGCGGGGTATTGAGGTTGCCTGTTATTATGGCATTACTATTTCTCCCTCCAGTTCTATCAATATTTGTTTAAAGTATCCATGCCCCAAATGCTGAGGGCATCTATGTTTACAAGTGCTCTATCATCTTGGTGAACTGACCCCTTCATCACTGTATAGTGACATTCTTTGTCTCTGATGACTGATTTGGACTGAAAGCCTGTTTTATCTGATATAAATATGGGTCCTGCTCTCTGTGGGTTAGCATTTTTATGGAATATCTTTTTCCATCTCTTTACTTTCAGCCTCTGTGTGTCCTTAAAGCTTAAGCGAGTCTTTTAGGTAGCACGTTGTCAAATCGTTTGTTTTTTAAATCTACTCAGCCACCCTGCATCTTTTGATAGGAGATATCAGTCCATTTATGTTTAAAGTAATTATAGCTATGCAAAATTTACTGTTGCCATTTTGTTGTTGATATATGTGTGTATTTTATATATACGTTATTTTATATATATATAATATATATGGAATATGACATATGTAAGGAATATGTAAGGAATGAATATGTATGAAATATGTAAGGAATGAAATATGTGTGTGTATATATATATGCATATATATATATGTATATATATGCATATATATATACTTATATATATATGTATACATATTTCATTCCTTTCTTCCTCTCTTGCTGTCTTTGTGATTTGTTTTTTCTAGCATCATTTCATTTGTTTCTCTTTTGTGTAGCCTGTATATGTTTTTTTTTTTTGTGGTTACCATGAGGCTTTCGTTAAACATAGATACATTAACATATGTTTCATTAAACATAGATATATTACAGTCCATTTTAATCTGATGACCGATTACAAAAATTCTCTCACATACAAAACTTCTGCACTTTTGATACTCCTCCACTACCACTTTTTGCTATTGAGGTCATGCCTTTTTTTTTTTTTTATTGTGTGTATCATATCTTTTTTTTTACATTGTGCATCCATTAACAAATTATTATAGCTATTTTTAATATTATAATTTCATAACTTGTATACTAGCTATAAAAGTAATTTTCACACCACCATTACAGCATTAGGGTATTCTGAGTTAGATACACATTTACCTTTAGCATCAAATTTAGTACTTTTATATATTTTCATGTTGTTACACAGCGTCCTTTCATTTCAGCCTGAAGTACTCCCTTTAGTATTTCTTATAAGGCAGGTAAGTGGTGATGAACAAACACCCTTACCTTTTGTTCCTCGGGAATGTCTTTATCTCCCTTTCATTTCTGAAAGACATTTCACCAAGTCCGGCATTTACCTCTTTCAGTAATTTAAATACCCCATTCTTCCTAGCCTTTACGGTTTCTGTAAGGAAAACTTCTCTTTGTCTTGTAGGTATTTCCTTGTATGTAATGAGTTGTTTATCTCTTGATGCTTTCAAAACGCTTTGACTCTTAACTATATATCTATATCTATATCTATACCTATATCTGTATCTATATCTCTATATATGTATGTGAGAGAGAGAGAGAGAGAGAGAGAGAGAGAGAGAGAGAGAGAGAGAGACAGGGGGTGGGAAGGAAAACAAACGAGGGAAAAGCACAGAGAGAGGGGGAGAGAGAGAATCCCAAGCAGGTTCCAAGTTCAGTGTGAAGTCTGAAGCAGGGCTGATCTCACCAGCATGAGATCACAACCTGAGACGAAATCAAGAGTCAGACACTTAACCTACTGAGTCAACCAGGCGCCCCTGACTGTTAATGTTTTGATGTTACTTCATAATATTACTCCACGTCTTATAGAGATCTTCTTTGGATTATCTTGTTTGGGATCTTCTGAACTTCCCATGACTGGATATCCATGTCTTCCCAATGTTTGGAAAATTTTCAACAATTATTTCTTGAGATAAGTTTCTGCCCCTTTGTCTCTCTCTTTGAATGCCAGAACTTCCCTGGTACAAATGTTCATTCACTTGGCGTCCAGTAATTCACACAGGCTTTCTTCACTATTACATTTGTTTTCCCTTTTTGCTCCTCTCACTGGTTAATTTCAAATAGTCTGTATTAGGTTTTGCAGATTCATCTTTCTGTATGATCAAATTTTTTGTTGATGTTCCCTATTGACTTTTTCAGTTCTTCTACTACATTCTTCAGTTCCAGAATGTGTTTGGATCTTTTTTTTTTTATGATTTATATTTCTTGATTAAAGTTCTCATGTTGTTCATCTATTGGTTTCCTGATCTCCTTTGGTTGTCTCTGCTCTCTTGCCTTTCATTAAGTTTCTTTAAGATGGTTATTTCAAGGTCTGTCACAGGCAGATTGAAACTCTTCATTCCTTTGAAGTCAGTTACTGTGGCATTATTAGTTTCCTTTGGGGGTGTCATGCTTGCCTTAATTCCATCATCCATGTATTCCTGTTTGGTGTCTTTGAATTTAAAGGAGCAGAGGATATTTCCTGGCCTTTTAGACTGGGCATGGTCTATGAAGACGTTCTCTTGTTAGTTCCCCAGGCTGACAGAATCACCTCTGGGATTCTGAGCTGGGGCTCAGGGGGATATGGATCATTTGGTCCCTGGGTGGATATGGAACTCCCTCCAGGACCTTGTTTTGGGAGCCATATTTGATAAGCAGAGCCTATCCATAATTTTCTCATTTTCATCAGACTTTCAACATATTACTAAAATAAAGAATTATTTTCGTTTCACCTACGTATGTTTTCCCCTAAATACCTATCTTTGCTATAATGTTATCTCTGGTTAGCAAAGCAATTCCCTTTAGTGAACATGAAGAAAAACTGAAGATTATCATCCTAGGTTTCACTTGAGAGGCACAGAAGTACTTTGCTAATTTTCATGAAAGGTGACTCCCTACTGTGACGTTAACTCATTTTGGAACTGATGGCATTATAGTATTTGTATCTAGAAACACTCACAAAGATGATCTAATTTTATTTTTAACGTTTCAATATCGCATAGCTTTTTTATTTTTTCCATTGACTCTTTGCTTTTAAAATAATATGTATACCAAAATAGCATAAAGATAATAATAAATTTAAAACTGATACTCATCTAATACCTGCAGCTATTAATCAGATATGATATTGGCTTTTGTAACATGGTTAACATGTTACATGATTATATTTGCCATAATACAAAAAAAATCAAAATCTATATATTTACTATAATTTGAACCAATGATTTGAAAATAGACATGAAATATCACTTTGGCTTTTTGAAAGACTGAAATTAAATTCCATTACCAAATTCAATTAATTGGAGAATCAAGACTTTACATACACTAATCTAACCTAAATCCCTTACACTGAAAGTGAGAGAACAGAATCTCAAGGAAATTACAATGATGTTGAGCTCCTAAAGATACTTAAAAATAAAGTAATTAAAATTATCTAATCAATATAATTACTAATACAAGAACAAAGTGCTCCATATATTTTTATTTGATGGATACTTCTCAGTGGCATATTTTCATATAATAAATACATTCTTCTCTTTATTTGGTATCATTATGGATGATGGTAAAAATCAGTTCAGTGCTGGGAAGTACTCTGAGTTCCAATGGAAACAGATACGAATGGGAGGTTCAAAGAAATAACTGTGAAACTAGTAAATATAACATTTTCAAAAGTTATGCTATAAATGGGTTTAGAGAACTACAGCAGAAGTCAGGAGTAATTGCAAGGTTAAAATTCTGGTTAACATCGGTAAGGAAGAAGTAAAACTGTCACTATTTGCAGGTGACGTGATACCGTATATAGAAAGCCCTAAAGACTCCACCAAAAAACTACTAGAACTGATAAATGAATTCAGTAAAGTTGCAGGATTCAAAATCAATGTACGAAAATCTGTTGCATTTCTATACACCAATAAAGAACCAGCAAAAAGTGAGATTAAGAAAGTAGTCTCACAACTACACTAAAAACAATAAAACATCTAGGAGTAAACTTAAGCAAAGAGATGAAAAACCTATACTCTGAAAACTACAAAACACTGATGAAAGAAACTGAAGATGACACAAAGAAATAAAGAGACATTCCAAGCTCATTGATTGGAAGAACAAATATTGGTAAAATGTCTATACTATCAAAAGCAATCCACACATCTAATGCAATCCCTATCAAAATACCAATAGCATTCTTCACAGAAATAGAACAAACTATCCTAAAATCTGTATGGAACCACAAAAGACCCCAAATAGCCAATGAAATCTTGCAAAAGAAAAACAAAATTAGAGGTATCACAATTCCAGGTTTCAAATTATATTACAAAGCTGTAGTAATTAAGACAATATGGTAGGGGCACCCGGGTGGCTCAGTCGGGAGCGCTGGAGTGGCTCAGTCAGTTGAGTGTCTGACTTCAACTCTGGTCATGATCTAACGGCGTATGAGTTCAAGCCCCACATCAGGCTGAGCAGTGACAGCATGGAGCCTGCTTCAGATTTTCTGTCTTCCTCTCTTTCTGCCTCTATCTCATGCTTGCACTCTCTCTCTCAAAAATGAATAAGCATTAAAACAATTTTAAAAAATACTTTAATGATTCAAAAATAGACACATAGCTCAACAGAATAGAAAACCCATATATAAATCCACAATACGGCCAATTATTCTTTGACAAAGGAGGAACAAATATGCAATGGGAAAAAGTCTACAACGAACGATGTTGGGAAAACTGGACCGCCACATGCAAAAGAATGAAACTGGACCACTTTCTTTCACTATACACAAAGATAAACTCAAAATGTATTCAAGACCTAAATGTGAGACCTGAGACCATAAACATCCTAGAAGAGAGCACAGGCAGTAATCTCTTTGATATTGGCCAAGCCAAATCTCAAGAGATCTCAGTCAACTTGTGACTGGGAACTCGACTGGAGGAGGACCTCCCTGGACAGGCCTCGTTAGTGCAAGGGAAATAGGCAAGGATAAAAGCCTGTCTCCTGAGGCAAGGAAAAGAAAAGCAAAAATAAACTACTGGTACTACAGCAAAGTAAACAGCTGCTGCACAGCAAAGGCAACAATGAACAAAACTAAAAGGCAACCTATGTAATAGGAGAAGACATTTGCAAATGACATATCTGATTATAGGTGAGTATCCAAAATATATAAAGAACTGATACAATTCAATGCCCTGAAAACAAATAACCCAATTACAAACGGGCAGAAGACATGAAAAGACATTTTTCTAAAGAAGACGTACAGATGGCCAACAGACACATGAAAATATGTTCAGCATCACTCATCATCAGGGAAACGCAAATCAAAACTACAATGAGATAGCGTCTTATACCTGTCAGAATGGATAAAATGAAAAACATAGAAACAGCAAGTGTTGGCAACGATGTGGACAAAGGGGAACCCTCTGGCACTGTTGGTGGGAATGCACACTGGTGCAGCCACGCTGGAGAACGTTACGGAGGTTCCTCAAAAAGTTAAAATCAGAACTACCCTATGATCCAGTAATTGTACTACTGTTTACCCCCAAAATACAAAAATTCTAAACCAAACAGATATATGCACCCCAAGGTTTCTAGCAACATTATTTGTAACAGTCAAACTGCGGAAGCAGCCCAGGTGTCAATCGATCGGTGAATGGATAAACAAGATGTGGTATTTACATACTATGGAAGATTACTCAGCCATAAGAAAGAAGAAAGTCTTGCATTTGCAACAACATGGATGGATCTCAAGAGTATAAAGCTAAGTGAAGTAAGTCAGAGAAAGCCAAATACCATATGATCTCACTCATATATGGAATTTGTGAAACCAAACAAATGAGCAAACGGAAGAGAGAGGGAGAGAAACAAACCAAGAAACAGACTCTTAACTATATAGAACAAACTGATAGTTACCAGAGGAGAGGAGGGGGAGAGGGGAAATAGGGGATAGGGATTAAAGAGTATACTTCTCATGATGAAAGGAAAACAACAGTAAGTAAAAGAAAAAAATTCTGGTTACTGTTGTTGACTTGAATGGTACCCAACTGACATTATACAGATGCTGGTAGAAAGAGTCAGTAAAAATGAGAACTCAAAAATATAGGACAGGAATAGTTACTGACGCAAGGTATCTGTACACAGAGAACCTACAAGAGTACGCGAGGAAAATCTCTTTACACCTTTGTTTTTTTGTTTTTGTTTTTTTTTTTCAACATTTATTTATTTTTGGGACAGAGAGAGACAGAGCATGAACGGGGGAGGGGCAGAGAGAGAGGGAGACACAGAATCGGAAACAGGCTCCAGGCTCTGAGCCATCAGCCCAGAGCCCGACGCGGGGCTCGAACTCACGGACCGCGAGATCGTGACCTGGCTGAAGTCGGACGCTTAACCGACTGCGCCACCCAGGCGCCCCTCTTTACACCTTTGTAGCAACACACGGGCACAAACTCACAAGTGTATGCCATCAGCTCTCCTAGGTCCACAAGTAATTTATCCACAAGTCTATATCACCTGTTCTGTGGTTGCTGACACTTCCCTTCCACATTCTTTGCTCTTGGAACTCAATGATGAAACATCGGTATACATTTTTAATCGTGAAATATTTGGTATAGAGGAAATAAGATATGCTAGAGCTAGAACGTAGTAATAAGAATTGCTAAAATGAGTGGTATTTAACTGTGAAGGAACACCATGGGCCTTCAAGAAACAAGTGTATCCTGGGTAACTGCAGGTGATTACTGTCTTGGAGCAAATCCCTCCCTCACTACTGGGTATGCTGGCCTCCCTTCCAAACTACCCTCAACATCACTTCCAACCACTGAAGACTGCACTTCTTTGACAGTCATGACTTCATCCACACAATTTCACCCTGTGCATTGTTTTAGTCTACCTTGCTTTTCTTTCTTTTTCTTCCTTCCTTCCTTCCTTTCTTTCTTTCTTTCTTTCTTTCTTTCTTTCTTTCTTTCTTTCACTTTTTTTTTTAACAACATATCACTGACAGTTTTTCAGATAACCAATTTCTAGTTCCTGGAAAAGATCAAATTAAGGTTCATAGCCCTCAAATCAAAGTGGTTTACAACAAAACAAACGAAGCTGATGCTTATGGAATTTATTTGCCCAAGAAAATATTATTTTAATGTTTATTCATGTTTGAGAGATGGAGAGAGACAGAGCATGAGTGGGGGAGGGGCAGAGAGAGAGAGGGAGACACAGAATTTGAAGCAGGTGTCTAGGCTCTTGGCTGTCAGCACAGAGCCCGACATGGGGCTCAAATCCACGGACTGTGAATTCATGACCTGAGCTGAAGTCGCACACTTAACCCACTGAGCCACCCAGGCGCCAAAGAAAGTATTTTTAATGGGGATGCAGATGGAGGCGATGAACAGGTATTCAAGTAGGTTTATAATACAGTGGCTAAAAGTGAGGTCTAAGGAATCACACAATCCTGGACTCCAATCTCTTACCACTTACTAACTTTCTGATGTTGAACAAATTACCTTTTCTCTTGGCCTCAGTTTCTTTGTCTGATATTTGGAATAATAGCAGGGTCTAATTTACAGAGTTTTGAAATTAAAATAATTATGTAATAAAGACCTCTGAAGGTGAAAACTGATTAATGATGAGGTATGAGAATGATTACAATGAGAGTAATGATTATACAGGCAAATTAAAAATTAAACCAGCGAAAAGTTTTTGCTATGCGTCTGAATTATAAATACAGTTGCAAAAGTCACTCCAAAGCGAAGAAAAATTTCTCCACTGGTTACTTTCAAAAAATTGTTCTGAAGACTTTTTCTTAAGGTAAGTAACTAGACATTCAGGTGATTTCAGTAGAATGCAAAATACAAAAGATAACACAAGGTCAAACTACTTAGAATAAGAATAATTAAAGAATCAGCCAACTGCATTATAAATGGGAAATTCTAAGATTTAAAAGATATTTTTACACATTTTACTATATATCACCTTTGGTATTAAGAAGGCCTAAAAATCGTACTTATTAAAATTTGGGTGGCTCCGCTGGTTGGTTGTCAGATTTCGGCTCAGGTCATGATCTCACAGTTTGTGGGTTCGAGCCCACATCCGGCTCTGTGCTGACAGCTCAGAGCCTGGAGCCTGCTTCGGAATCTATGTCTCCTTCTCTCTCTGCCCCTCCCCCGTTCACGCTCTCTCTCTTCTCAAAAATAGACGTTAAAAAATGTTTAAATTTGTAAATAAAATTCACTAATATTTTAAAAGTTTGTTTGACAGGTGTCTATACAATGGGAGTGTACTACACTTAACATTTAGGTTTATATTTTGATAGACATTTTAAGTAGCAAGCATTGAATGATACTTCTATAATGTTCTAGCAATTTTAAAAAAGAAAGGACAGAGGAAGTAGAATAAATTTTATGCTGGTAATAGTCATAGCAATATTAGCAATCAGGAGATTTATAGAACCAAGTGATTTTCACTTTTATCGTGTACTTAGTTCGAAGGAAAGATATGGCTAAGTCTCCTTCACCTGACTGAATGCCAGTACGTGCAGCATAAGCTACAAATCACTTTGTTCTAAAGCAGGCAGATCCCCTTTACGTCACGCAACACTGTAAGAAAAATAATACCAACAACTAGGGAGGAAAGAAAAAAGAACACAGATTATATCATCTTTATCCTATCACATTGAATCCCACATAGGAGGCTATAACACCAACTACAATGATATTTTTCTTTTCAAAACTAAAACCCATGTGTTTAATATTCTTAAGGTGATACTGAAACAAAATATGATCTAAGGAAGAAAATGCTTGAGAGCTCCAAATCTAAAAGAACCTAGGAATACAATCCCCAAATTAATTCTTTTTTGTTTTTAAGAGCACTCAGTGATTCTCCTTATCTTACATACAACACCCAGTGCTCATTACAAGTGCCCTCCTTCCTCAATGCCCAACTAGCCCATCTCCCGTCCACCTCCCTCCATCAACCCACGGTTTGTTCTCTGTCCTTAAGAGTCTCTTGTGGTTTGTTTCCCTTTCTTGTCTTTGCTCCCCCTTCCCATATGTTCATCTGTTTCGTTTCTTAAATTCTACACATGAGTGAAATCACATGGGATTTGTCATTCTCCTAGTTCGCTTACCATAATACATTCTAGCTCCACCCACGTCATTGCAAATGGCAAGAGTTCTTCCTTTTAACGGCTGAGTAATATTCCATTGTATGTTTGTACCACACCTTCTTTATCTGTTCATCAGTCAATGGACATTTGGGCTCTCCATAGTTTGGCTATTGTTGGTAATGCTGCCATAAACTCTGGGGTGCATGTACCCCTTAGAATCTATAATTTTGTATTCTTTGGGTAAATACCTAGTAGGGCAATTATCACAAGGGAAATACAAATCAAAACCATGATGAAATATCACCTCACACCTGTCAAAATGGCTAATATTAACAACACAAGAACCAAGAGGTGTTGGTGAGGATACAGAGAAAAGGGAACTTTCTTGCACTGTTGGTGGGAACGCAAACTGGTGCAGCCACTATGGAGAACAGTATGGAGGCGCCTCAAAAAAACTAAAAATAGAACTACCCCCAAATTAATTCTTAATGACAAAAAGTTTCAAGCATTTCTTTGATAAGCGGGAAATATATACATACACACAGCAATTTATTCTACAGATGAACCTTCACAAATACAAAAGGGACAAATGAACAAGTTGAGTTTTTGCAGGATCTCTGTTATCAAAAAATAAAGATTGAAAACGATACAAGCTATGATATATTTACAGCTGAAACAAAGAAATACAATTCATGCAATGAAGATTTTATAAAAGGTTTGTTAATATTTCATTTAGTTCCTATTATATATATATATTAATTCTATTACTGTATTTCTTTTTCATACATACACATACATATACAAAAGAGAGAGAATTTCTTTTTAAACACTAGCTCATGTGATTGTGGGGTCTGAAATGTGTAGGACAAGCTGGAAGTCTGGAAATGCAGTTAAGAGTTGATGTTATATTCCTGCCTACAAACAAAAGGCTCACCTACATTATGGAGGGTCATCTCCTTTACTTAGAGTCAACTGCCTGTAAACATTAATCACATCTAAAAAACAGCTTCCCAGCAATATCTAGAGGAGCGTTTGACCAAACACCTGGGAACAACAGCCTGGCTAAATTTGCCATACAAATGTAATCATCACAGAAGAAAGAATACAAACTTTACACATCGCTATACAGAAACTCCAAAATATCTCACAAATAATTAGATTAATAAGATAATTTAGCAAGGTCATTGAATTATTTAACAAATTGATTTCATTTCTATCCCCAAGACATGGAAACCATTAATTCAGCAAGAGATTTAAACCCACCTCTCTCAGTTCTCAATAGATAAGGCTGACATAAAATCAGTAAAATTATAGAAATGGAAATGAAATATTAACAAGCCTAATAGAAAACCTGCATTGTATCTGTATCATATAAATTGCATTTCTCTGTATGAATTATAAATACAGCATAACTCAATCTCTTATTTGTTGAACCAACAATGTTGCAAACATGAAACTTGCTCCTTTGCCACTTGGCTGTAGGCTATCCATGGGATAAATCCCTACAGGGAAGAGCAGTGTGCCGAGAGGTAAATGCATTCTCTATCTGCGTTAATACTGATGGGCTTGTTCACACACAGGATGCACAGTTGTTCAGTCCCTTCAAAGAGGTATAGAGTGCTTACCTCCCCACACTCTCGTTAGCAGTGCATGTTATTTGAATTTTCGATTTTTATTAATCATATCGTTGATAACTAGAGACTCATGGAGGCTCTACTGAGAATTTCTGGCATAATGAATATGAGTGCATTTTCACACATTTAAGGAACATCTCTGGGAAATATTTGTTCATGTCTATTGCCTACTTCTAGGATATTTTGCTCCTTTGCTTTTTTATACCTAAAAGATATCCATGTACATCAAGGACATGCGAACTTTTTGTGTACAAAAATTATATGCTGCATATAATTTCCCATTTTGTCATACGTTTTTTGTCTTTGTATATGGTGTTTCTGTCAATCCCAGCTTTTTCGTCTCTTTTGTATATTGTAGACTACATTGACTTATTTAGACATTATCTAGGGTTTGATTTATACTTGAACTTTGCTACCTTGACACTATAAAAAAAAAAAATAGCCCATATTAACTCACAACCCGTTTTCAGTTTTGCATTTAAATCTTGGAGGTAATGGGAGTGTAAACGTTGATCCAACCTTATTTTGGGGGTTGGGGGAAACAACTCTTCCTTACAGAAGAATTCGAAATGATAATGTTGAGACAACCCCTCCAGGAGGTAGGGCTCAATTATTTCCCTTCACACGTGAGCTGGTCTTAGTGGCTTGCTTCCAAATTTACTGAGTACAGAAAGGAGGGGAAAAAAAAGTAAAGTTTACAGTTTACTGAAACCTGGTAATATTACCTATTCTACCTGGTACGATGTGATGAGAAGGGAACTTCTTGCGTCTGGGGTATTCCTCCCGTAGCTGCAGTCTAATCATGGTTGAAACAGCATACCTACCTGAAGGGAGGAATTTGACAGACCTGACCTGCCTTCCTCAACACCCTTAGGAAGGACAGACCGATTGGTAAGGAAAGACCCAGAAGGCATGGTGACTAAATGCAGCATGGGCCCCGGCTGCAAACCGAGGCAGAACAGGACAGCAGTGGGACGCTGAGGAAATCCAAATCCACCCGGGAGTTCAATGTTGACCTACTGGGTTTAACAAATGCACCGTGGCAACGTAGGACGGTCAGATTAGACAGACTAACGGGGCGAGTGGCATGCAGAAACTCACACTCTCTTGGCCACATTTTTGTGAATCAGAACTCTAATTTTTTTTTTCCTTAAGTCTATTATTGTCCTCCTCTCTCCGTTGGTCGAGAAATTTCCTACACCACATTCTGAACTAATGTATTTATTTGAATCGAGTTCAACAGGTTTGGATCTACTCGGTTTCTCTGCTCAGTCTGCATCTGCACAGAATTGAACCAAATCACCAATTCGTGAGACTCTGCGGTATACTTTAATATCTTAAGAATTAGGACTCTGGTTCTGCACTTCCTTTTCCTTGGATGCTTGCTGGTTTACCATATGGCTGTTAGAATCCAATCCACTTGCCTAGTTCCAGAAAACAAAACTAGTGATTTTTTTAATAGTCCCAGTTTATATTTATAAACATAAGTAGGGGGAATTTATAACATTAAAATATTGAGAATATCTATTCAATATATATTTTTTGAATGTGTGCAGGCCTAATTTTAGGTCCCAGTTAGGTTTAAAAAGTTTTTTTTATATTGGTTTTCCCATTTTACACTGTTTATTTCTATGTATTTTCATTTTCGCTCTGTTATATATTTTTCTCGCATTATCTACTACAACCCGTTATTATTTCTAAAAATCTATTCTCTTTTTGTGTTCTCTTATTGTTTATAGTAGATTGATGGTGCATTATTTTTTTGTTTTGTTTTATAGGATATAAACATAATTAAAAAGTACTGATATTTTTAACTTTTCCCTTCTGAATACCTATTTTTATCCTTCTTGGTTAATATGTTTGTTAATATTTCCATTAGAGCTTAAAATATAATGGGGGCACTCCTGTCTATTTTCTGGCTTTAGTAATTATAAATCTACATTTTGTCTTTAAGTATGCTAAATCTTTGCTGCGATGTATGTGTTTAAGATATTTTTATCGTGACCTGTTTCATTGAATGTGGGGTTTTTTTTAGTGTTTTTTTTTTTTTAATGTTTATTTATTTTGAGAGAGAAAGAGAGGGAGAGACCAAACAGGGGAGGGGCAGAGAGACTGGGAGAGAGAGAATCCCAAGCAGGCTCAGTGCTGTCAGTGCAGAGCCTGATGGAGGGCTCGATCCCACCAACCATGGGATCAGGACCTGAGCTGAAATCAAGAGTCAGATGCTTAACCGACTGGGCCCCAGTCATTTATTTATTTATTTATTTTATTTAAAAAAAATTTTTTTAACATTTACTTATTTTTGAGACAGAGAGAGAGACAGAACATGAACGGGGGAGGGTCAGAGAGAGGGAGACACAGAATCTGAAACAGGCTCCAGGCTCTGAGCTGTCAGCACAGAGCCTGACGCAGGGCTCGAACCCACGGACCACGAGATGATGACCTGAGCCAAAGTCGGACGCTTAACCGACTGAGCCACCCAGGTGCCCCTATTTTTTTTAAATCAAGAATAATATAACGTGAAAATTTTCAAATGCCTTTTTAGCCCCTGTGGAGGTGGTAATCCCTAATGTTTCTCCATGGATCTGTGACTATGATTGCATTAAATATCTCTAGTACAGCACAGAAAAAATCCCCTCAGCCTCTCCACACATTCTCAGCCCTGCCACCATGTACAGGCAGGCTTCGCTGAGGTTTACAAGAATGGAAGCTGACATTGGATGGAGGGGGCCTGGGCAGTAAGCCTCTCACGTGCTCCCACTGAGGCACCCATAGGAACAGATTTTTACTTAATGCTGTTCAGCCTAGAAATGCAGGGACTTTAGTCCAGAGGGCTACCCCTTGATTAATGGAGCATGAGAACTGATGATAAATACTTCCCCCTTTCTTGCCTTAAACAGGCAAGGCACAGGAGACATATTTCATGAAATTCCTGAGAAGGTCTTCAGGGTCAAGAAACCAGTAGCTACAGGCAATGACCACATAAATAGCAGGTGCCCCCCACGCACCCCAGCCATTTTCCATCTTTCTGTTCCCATTCCTGCTGCCTGGGGTCACATACCCATACTAAATGATTCATTTTTCAGGAAACCGAATAAGATAATGATAAATCGTACGTGTGCATTTTCTAATTCCGATACATTAGCATGTATCAATAAACTTAAAAAAGTAATAGACATTCGAGATACAAGTTCTTGTAAATCTTAAGTGGATATAATAAATGGGCAACAGGATGTAAATCTATAAAGAGAGCTGTGAAATGGAGACAAATATTTGAGAAATTTTAGCGTGAAAATGAATAAGCGGAAAAGGTATAGAATCATGATGCAAAAGCCCCCGTGACGGGTGTAAAGATATTTAAAGGATGATCAAGGCGTTCGAGTATGTACACAACCTCCCTGCTGCAGAGTCGGAACCCCGCACCACGCCTACTCCTCGTGATTCAGTCTGGGTTGAGTCTGTCTGGTCATGTGGCCGTGACTCAGCTATAAGAGAGTCTGGATGAGCAAGTTTCTGTAACAGGACACAGGTTCTCCTTCTCCACAGATTCCTAAGTTGAAGAATTTCCAAGCACAGAAAAGAGATTCCTATGCTTTGGCACCTGCTGAAATAATCCTATGCTTCACTCTGTTCAGGATCAATGTGATGTTAACAGGGTTATGCTAACCTTGTAAAATATGTTGGAAAATGTTATACTCCCCAGAAGAGTTATAGCTCGTAGGGATTTTCTGGTCTATGTAGCTTTGGTGCAATTCACTTCTCAACGCCCTAGGTCTGCCATCATGTGGGGGACAGCTTTTTGAACACCTTTCCAAGTCCTATTATAAATATTGCTCTGTTGAGGTTCCTACTTCCTGAGTCTGCTCTGGTTTCTGATACCATATAATAAAATCATATATTTAAAAAAGAATAGAAGTAAATAGTAGAAAAGTACTACTCCTGAAGCCAATATCACACCATATGTTAACTAATTAGAATGTAAATAAAAAATTGGAGGAAAGAAATAAAATGTACAGATAAAAAAACAAAAAAGTCACGAGGAAGGAAATAATAGCTTTCTAGGCAGCAGGTAAATTTAAAAATTTAAGCATGGAACATATTTCCATTAATTTAACTATTAAAGGTTTTGGGTGCTTTTTTTAAATCTTAAGGAAAGCAATTTCATTAGGGACACAAAAAAATTGGTTAGGGAGACAACAGATGGTAATACAGCAGCTATATTTAGTCCTGGTGACCTTTGGAAATGCTCTGAACCAAGCTGGTAGTCACAGGACCAAGGGAACTTTTACTCTTTGACCACAGGCAGGGAAATGGGGGCAGGAGATAGTAAAAAGGTTGAAGAGAGTAATGGTGAAATAAAGTCATAGAGACAACAGGAGACCCTAAGATCAGGTGCATAAGCTGAGGTGCATCTCTTTTCTCTTTATAGTCAAACTGTGCTATTCAGACCTCAAGGGACACCCTTCCATCTTAAGTAGGATTACATGCAGTGACCTTATCAGTGTTGGGAACCCGCTGTGGTCTGAATGGTTGTGTCCCCCCAAATTCAAAGGTTGAAACTGTAACCCCCATTGTGATGGTATTAGGAGGTGGTGACTTTGGAAAGTGCTCAGGTTATGCAGGTGGAGTCCTCAGGAATGGGATCAGAGCCCGTAGAAAAGAGAGCCCAGAGAGCCCCTAGCCCCTTCCACCGGGTGGGGACACAGGCGATCGTGCTGGTGGCTTCAGCTTGGACTTCCAAACTCCAGAACCGTGAGGAAGAAATTTCTGGTTTTCATAAGCCACCCAGCCTGTGGTTTGTTATAGCATCCCAAACGGACCGAGATAACACAACACATCCCATTTTCTCTCTCAGCCTTTTCCCCCAGCTATAGATTTTGAGTCCTCTGAGGTTCTTTTTGATCTGCTTTGCATTTTCTCAGAAGGCAGTAATAGACTATGGAAAGCCCAGCTTCACCATCATGTTGTTCAAATATAGGAAAATGTAATAGTTCTTTATTATATATTTATAGTGTTATACAGTATATATATGCTGTATATGGATATATATAGCACTTTTACAAAACATTCCAAAACTCCTACCCTGTGCACCTGAACTAAAATAATTTCTCTCTGTGGCATACCCAGATTACTGAGAGCCTAATTCTGGTCCTGCCTGCCTCACATTTATAAATACATGCGATTCATCTCTATACCAGTTGTCAAGTCCCGCTTCCTACAAACCTGTCCTCAAGAATGAATGAGTGCATCAAGAGAAGGCAGTACAGGGGTAATCCTGTAAGTGGAACTTACTGTTAGCTCGATATGAAATGGACCATATCTGAGGAAATTGATGACTAATTAAAAACTGGTTACTGTCCTTTGGGGAGCCTGGATGGCTCAGTCAGTTACATCAACTCTTGATTTCACCTCAGGTCATGATCTCATGGTTCATGAGTTCGAGCCCCACATGAGGCTCTGCATCAGCAGTGCAGAGCTTGCTTGGGATTCTCTCTCTCCCTCTCTCTCTGCCCCACCCTACTTGCAGGCTCATGGGTTCTCTCTCTGTCCCCCCAAAAAAGAAAATAAACTTAAAAAAAAACTGGTGAACCCAGTTCAGATCCTCTGTCCCCCCCCACTGCCGGTCTCCTGCTCAACCTGACTCTCTCTAAAAAATAAAAAAATACATTAAAAGAAAATTAGTTACTGTCCTTCAAAAACATCTTTCCATAGAATACCTGGGGAGCTCCAACAATACAAAACATTTCCTAAATGTATATTAAATCTTTAGATTGAAAAAAAAACTATTAAAATATATGTAGTTACATATTATAATCTCAATAAATTCCACATATTTGAAATCAAACTACAAATGTTCCCTGGCCCCCATGCAGTTAATCCATAATTCAGATTGATCTACAGATAAAATATAATCCCAGTCACAACATCAGCAGGCTTCTTGCAGAAATTAGGATGATGATTCTTAAATTTAAATAGCCAAATAAGAAAAAAATAGCCAAAGAAGAAAAAAAAAATCAATCTAATGATAAAGCTATAAAATCAAGGCAATGTGGCAATCACACTTCTGGGTATATATCCAAAGGCACTAAAAACAAGATCTCAAGGAGATATCCACTCCCATGTTGACAGCAGCATTATTCATGATAGCCAAGATATGGAAGATATCCATCAATGGAAAAATGGATAAAGAAAATGTGGTGTGTGTGTGTGTGTGTGTGTGTGTGTGTGTGTGTGTGTGTATGGAAGTATTATTCAGCCTTACAAAAGAAGGAAATCCTGCCATTTGCAACAACATGAATGGAGCCGGAGAATGGTGTGCTAAGTGAAATAAGCCAGACACAAAACGACAAATACAAAATACCATTCACACGAGGAATCTAAAATAGTCAAACTCCTAGAAACAGAGAGTGGAATGGTGGCTGCCAGGGGCTAGAAGGAAGGGAAAACATAGAGGTCTTAGTCAAGGGATATGAAGTTTCAGTTATACAAGATGAGTAAGTCCTAGAGATCCATTATACAGCAGAGTGCCACAGTTGACAATACTGTATTACATATTTAAAAATTTGCTGATAGGGTAGATCTTATGTTAAATATCAAATAATAATAACAAAGACAGTGGAAGCAAACTTTGGAGATGATGGATGTATTTATGGTCTAGGTGGTGATGGGTTTCACAGGTATATATGTATTTCCCAGTTCATCAAATTGTATATATTAAATACCCATGGCTTTTCGTATGCTGATCATGCCTCAATAAAATGAATTTAAAAAGAAAATATGGTACTAGCACGAAGATTTAAATATGGGTCAATGGAAAACAAGAGAGTCCAGAAATAGACCCACACTTAGATGTTCATTTGCTTTTTACCAAAAGCACCAAAACAACTCAATAGGGGAAGGAAGTCTTTTTGACAAATAGTGATGGATGAACTTTAAATATCGATGAGAAGAATGAATCTTACCAATGGATAAACAAATTGTGGTCTATCCTTACCATAGAATATTTACAGCCATAAAGATGAATGAGCACTGACACAGGCTACAGTTGGGGAAAACTGACAAACCAACGCTAAGTGTAAGAAGGCATGCATTACAGATCACATATTACATGGCTCCATTTATATGAAATTTCCAGAACAAGCAAACCCTCAGACACAGATTGGTGGTTGTCGGGAGCTAGGGCAAGAATAGGAGAAGCAGCTGAATAATGGACAGGAGTGTCCTATTGGGGTGGTGAAAAATGGTTTGACACTAAACAGAGTTGACGGTTGTAACTTACACTTACACAGAAAACAGTACAATAGATCGTAGGCCTCATTATAAAGCTAAACCTATAAAAGCATCAGAAGAAAACTTAGGAGAATATCTGCATGATTAGAAGATGAGCAGACTCTCTTCAGAGAGGTTACAGAAATCAGAAACAGGAAGAGAAAAAAAAAGTAATTAACTAAATTTGAATGAAATCATAAAAATTAACTAATTAATAAACAAACCTATGTGTAGAAGTACATTAAGAAACGAACGTACAAGCCTCAGACTGGAAGAAAAGATTCATTCCAAAGTCACGTATCTAACAAAAGGTAGGTATGCAAGATATATGAAGAGCTCGAAATGTAATGTTCGAAAAAGACAACCCCATTAAAAAATTAGACAGGAGTTATTTAAATGAGCAATATATACATAAAATGTGTACAATTATCATTCAGCTTAAACACGGAAATTAAAACCATTGGAAAATCACTACAGAGCATCATTACTAAACACCAGATTTTGTTGATGATATCAACAACTGCAGCTCTTATATTCTACTAGGGGGCCTGTAAAGTGGTACAACCACTTCAGAAAAAGATCTGGCAGTTTCTTCTCAACACAGACGTGCTCTGTCAGACAGCAATTCACATCGTAGGGACTTAACCTAAGAGAAATGAAAACCTGTTGGGACAAAGACTTAACAGTTTTCATGGTAATTTTTATCCACAACGGAAAAACAAAAACAAAAACAAAAACCCAGGAGCAACCCTGATGTCCCTCCGTCTGAAAATCTATGACCACACTGAGATGTTCATACAACGAAAAGTACCCACAACAATGGCAAAACTGCCATGCGTTAATGGATCATGGTGGATGAACATCAAAAATCTCACGCATAAGTGCAAAGCCCCTCCCACGATCGTATCATTTCATTTACCTGACGTTCTCGAACTGCAAACTAGTGTGTGGGAGAAAAATAAATCAGAGGAGCAGTTGCCCTTGGAGAGGGAGAATGGATATTTACCTGACAGAGTCACAAGGAACCTTTCTAAAGTGATGGTGGTCTTCTATATCTTAGTAGGCATTTACATTATGCAGGGACATGTGCTTGCTAGTGCTTGGGCAGTGCACACTGGAATAAGTGCATTTGCTTGTATAAATATGGTCCATAAGAGATATGGAACATGTTAATGATATGCATGCTGGAAAATTTAAATTGGCCCACACAGATACTTGTTATTTAGGTAGAAAGAATTAAAAAGCTCCGGACTGATGGGTAGATGGAAGGATAGACAGCCATACAAACAGACACATCATAAAACGAGTCTAGTACGCGGTTACTGGTTAGAGACGAGGCGGCGGCTGACTTTGTCCAAGCGTTTACGGAAGAAATAATAGCGATTTTACGAGCGTGCTTCCAGATATCATAAAGGAGGAATGATTATCTGAGGATAGTATAAAGTTGACACCAGAAATTCACAAGAATTGAAAATATATATGCACCAATCTCTCCCGCGAATGTAGATGCAAAAATCCTAGCCACAATATCAGCACATCAAATACAGCAATATAAAGGAAGATAATATATCACATACCCAAATCCAAATATCCAAATCCAAAAGAAACAAAGGTTGATTACACAGATAATTATAAAAAGTAATACATAGCTTTGGTGAAGGTGTAGAGAAATAGAAACCTTGACACATAAGTATTGGGATTTCAATTGACACAAGTTTTTGGAAAGTGATTTGGGAATATTTACCAAAAGCGGCTTAAAATGTGCATATATGTTAAGCTTATATGTCTAGTGCTTATAATTTATCATGAGAAAAACTATATAATTTTTACAAATAAAACAGAACTTCTTAAAGTGCCTTTATATACTGAATGTCAGTGAAATATCAAGCAGTACGAAGACATTTTATAAGTTTTAACTCACAATAATGGAGATAGTTATACAGTCTCCCAGTGATTTTTAGGAGTAAGTTTATCTCCAGGCACTAACCAAAAGAAAGCTATGAACTCGAGGAATTAATTTATCTATATATTTCATAGAAATATATGTGTGCATATCTACAGACATTTAAATAATCAAACTTTTCAAACATGCTAGTTTTGAAAAGTCCTTCTAGAAATCTTAATAACTCCAAAGAGTAGCCTGGGGAAATATAATTAAAAACAAGATCCCCTTCCACCTCAGAAATATCATCCACAGACACAGAAAAGAAGGAAAAGAACTGTATTATTAATAAAGTATTAAACTGGAATGTGATGCATCACAGAATTTGCTAAGAGACTAGAGAAACAGAAAGAAATCTCACCTTTTGACAGAGTCAACCAGAGACAGACCATCCCGTGCATATTCTCAAGCTGAACACTAACTAGTCCTCAAATAGGAGAAGTCAACAACACCATGGCCAAATCCATCAGGCAATTGGGGTGACCACCTGTCACCAAAGGAAAAATAAACTTCTCCTACCTTTATGACAAGAGGCAGTTCTGCAACTTGGAACAAGGTGCCCCCTGAACTTGGCTTCCTACCCTTCCCTGCAAGCTGGGATGGGGGCTCCAGCTCTCTTGGTTGTATTTCAGGGGACAGCCCCCCATTTTCTTGATAAAGACATTCATGGACAGTGTAACTGGCAAGAAGTCTTTGTGAAGATTTACGTCTCAAAGGAAAAGAGAAAGAATTTACAGTTACAAGTTTTCTAAAGAACACGCTCTAAGAAAAGGGAGGCAGCATTCTCTTCTTGCACCAAAGAAATTATTTTCTTTATTTTTTTGATTTGTGTTTATTCTTACTGGTTATGAGCATGCTGTGGGCATTTTTTTTCTCTCAGTAGATATTAAGGAAGGCCTGAACAATATAGACTGATATTAGGAATCTTCCCAAATGATTTCTTCTTGGCAAGTTATTCTTTCACTTCAATGCTAGCTTACCTTACATTATCTCAATCAAATGAAAATGAAAAAGAAAAAAAAGAAACCAGAGATTTAATAGATCTTTAACATCTGTGGTCCCCTGAAGGTTCAAAAACAGTTTCTTTCATGTGTTTCTAATTTTAAAAATTCTATTTAATACTTCTTATTTTTAGCCACCTGTACTTCTCAGAAAAGCAAGGATCTACTTTAGAAATATTATTTATCTAGCATTGAGCATCAAATGTGAAGTTGAAGAACATTTAATTCACTCCATTATAGGAAAAAGTTAGCTTGAAAGTGAATGACAGACACCATCTAAGAAATATAAGTAAAGGTGGTCTCTCTGATACAAAAGATCACAAATTAGGCATTTACCTAGAAAATTCTTCTACTGTATATCATAATTGAATACAACTCATTACACATGTAGGACCAAAATAGACTTAACCTTTATAAAAGTCTCAAATTCTGCTTTAATTTAATTATGCTACCATTAGCATAATGGTAGCATAAATTCCTAGGTCTGTTCTACTGTCAAGAAATTAAATATATTTATCATAATATTCTCCATAACACATATCACTTGTGATGACCACTACTATTTATTAAGTATTTTCTACTCATAAACTTATGTAGACATTTCATGCCATTTCTGCTTCACTGTCAATGTGCACAGTGGGTACTATTATCCTGATTTTATAGACGAGCCAAGAGGAAAACACACAGCATAGTGCCCAGTCACACAACTGCCATCACAAATGTGGGAAATACACACACACACACACACACACACACACACACACACACACACACACACGGCCATTCATCACGGCACTGTTTGCAATAGCAGAAGACAAGAACTCAAAATGTCTACCAAAGGAGAACAAGCATACCAAAAGATTTTATGCTTTCACAGAAAGAAATGAGGATAGTTTGCACAAGAAAATGGAATGACTTCCAAGAATGACTCACTGCAAACAGCAAGACCCAAAAGGGTATTATAGTATGTTGCCCTTTCTTAAGTAGGGTAATTTTATATACACAACATTTATAATATATATATAATTATATTCTATTACAGAATTATAAATATGCTACATATTTATCTTACCTAAATACATTTAGATGTATTATATACACTAATCAAATATTAAACGAATTGTACTTATTGATCCTACTAAATAATTGATCCTACTAAAATAATTAACAATAATTCATTTGTGCATTTGTATATATGAATATGTAAAATTTCTATAAAAATTTATTTATGTATATGAATTTGTTAGTACGTGCTTGAGATGTCTCTCAAAGAATGTACCCAAAAGTGGTTAATGTTAATAACCTGTAGGAAAAGAATTTGGTGAATGGCAGTTGACAGCGGAATGAAGATTTTTCACTCGTTATGCAAGTATATCTTTGAAATATTGAGCCCGTGAATGTATCACTAATTTAAAAAGTAAGCAATCGTTATAGAAGGTGTGACTAGTAGGGAAGCCTGGTGAACAGTATATGGGGACTCTTTGTCCTATTTTTGCAACATTTTTGTCTGTTCGCAATGGTTTTAACATTTAAAACATTCAAAAAAGGTGAAAAAATAAAGTAACAAAATTTAAAAATAAATTACGCGTGCAGTACATATGACGATAAAGAGTAAATTTGTAAGTTGTTCGCTCAGGAGTCTGTGCTCTTTGCATGGCTTCTTGTACATTCAGTATTTCAGAAATAAGTCCACAGGCATTATGAATAATCACATCATCTACATTAGCACGTTCTTTCAGGTTCCAATCATTTCATCTCCATCACTCTAAGGATTGAGGACTAAATATTATCATGGTTTGATGTTCCAGAAGTACCTGGAAGGTCTGTTGTTTTTCAGGCCTATTACTGAAGGTACAAAGACAATCAGTCCATCTTTCATAGTAAATGTACAATTAGCACGAAATCATCAGGGAAAAAAAATGCTCTGTTTGGTAGAATAATTCCTTTCTCTGAAAAAAAAAACAAGTCTCTCTCTCTCTGAATCCAATCTATTGGCATCGATGCTCTTATCCAGAGGCAATTTCAAATTGTATTAGAATTTGTTTTTATTTGTACCTAAACAACGTAGTGAAAGCACCACCAAGTTTTCCTCAGCAGGGAACATTCTGCTTTGCGTGGAGTCAATTTGGGTGACGGTGAAATGGGCCACGGACAAAAACCGTCCATCAGAGACACCGGGCAGTTGACGTTGATGTACGGAAATTCATGATAATGCATAGTCAGTGGAAACAATCAGCCATGATCCTGCATCAGAATCAGATGACTTGGATAAGCTCGCTGCAGCCCATGGTCCAGGGATGCTGCTGGATGGACCCTACAGGTGTTACCGATTCATTATAAACATGCGATGGAAATGATCCTAGAAAAATAGTGTTTTTATCTACATCAGATTGAACTAACATGTAGCGATGACAATTTGTGCTTAACTTCCCATTGTTAAAATTCTTACTCTTTTGAAAGATAGACCTTTAAACACCACATTCTCTATATAGTTTAGTCTATATATGAATGTGTACATGTGTTCTCGAAAGAATCTCTGATCATCTGCGATGCTTTTTATAAGCCGAATAATGTATAAAAGGAAACAGTATGGTGATATAAAAGAAAACACCTGAAGTAAAAGATGTGAGAGTATTTTTTTTTGACTGCCATCCACTAGTTACTTGTCCTTTGGAAAGCTAAAATCTTATGATATTTTGAAGGTACTAAGCTGATTATTTTAGGATTTATTTTTTTTTTAATTTTTTAAAGTTTATTTATTTGAGGGGGGGGCAGAGAGAAGGGAGAGCGGGGAGAAAGAGACAGAGGGAGAGAGAGTCAGACAGAGAATCCCAAGCAGACCCTACGCTGGCTGTCAGCACAGAGCCCAGTGTGAGACTCAAACTCACAAATTATGAGACTGACCTGAGCCAAAATCGAGTTGGACACTCAACCAACTGAGCCACCCAGGTGCCCTAGGATTTAATTTCCAATCAGCAACTACTGTGGCTTCCCACCAAGTCTGGGAGTAGCAAGCTTTGTCTCACTCGTACCTTACACAAAAATCCCGAACTTAGCCTTCATACCCTCTGAAGAGAAATCTAAAGCCAGAATTTGTTAAAAGGGAAATGACTGCCTGGATTCCAAAAGTTTTTCTCTGCATATCTTGTGAAAGCCTCAGAGAGCTGAGGGCAGTTTTGAAATGAACGATGGCACGAGAAAGGACCAAGGAAGGTGACCCACTCATGAGAGGGGTGGAGCCCTGCAGCCCCCTTGGCCAGAGAGGCAGAGGCAGAGGCAGAGAAGGGAAGGCCGGGCCACAGAAACACCACCTGGAAAGGCAGGCACAGTGGGGGAGGATCCCAGGATAGGCAGGTTCCAATGAAATGTCTCCAGCACATACCACGCAGAACATGAGAGCAGGAAGCGTCACCACCGCAAATGACTTCAGACTCCGGAGCCCTCCCCCACCACTCTCAGGAGCATCCGTGAGTCTACCTGTATCCCGTCTCCCCCCCTTTACCTGCCTCAGACGTCAAGTTCTTCAGCCAGACCAGAAGAGGCAGACCATGTTGAAAGAGTGAGCGTTCATCACAAGAAAGTGAGTAATCCTGACACAGAGAGTTTTGAACAACCACGCAAACATATATTAAGAGTAAGGTGGCATCAGTTTTAAAATACCAAAAGAGTCCCGTTTAATTTTTTTTTTTATTTTTTTTTTATTTTTTTTTAAACGTTTATTTATTTTTGAGACAGAAAGAGACAGAGCATGAACGGGGGAGGGGCAGAGAGAGAGGGAGACACAGAATCAGAAGCAGGCTCCAGGCTCTGAGCCGTCATCCCAGAGCCCGACGCGGGGCTCAAACTCACGGACCGCGAGATTGTGACCTGAGCCGAAGTCGGACGCTCAACCGATTGAGCCACCCAGGCACCCCTAGTCCCGTTTAATTTTTGCACATTGGAACTATAACAGCAAACCCTACACCTCATATCACAGAACTGCATGGAGCCTCAGTTTCCTGCCAGATCCGAATATTAAATATTTTCTCTGCTGTCCTTAGGAAAAAGGGTTGGAATGAGGGAAATGCTATCTTTTAAACACAATCCTTTGCAAACTGATGTGCCTTCTACTAAAGTGAGCGTCTAGGATGACAGCGGATCCAGGTAAAGAATATACATTTCAATCTTCTGAATCCAAGATTATAAAAGTAACTTAATTAAAAAGATGCATTGCAGCTTATCTCTAGCTCAGATTAAAAAAAAAACAATTTAGTACAACTAAGCTTTAGAAAGATTTCTTTTTTTCATTAGGAAAAATGCAATAATAAAACACGCCGCTTCCTTTCTCTTTTTCATGTAGCTGCATACTACTGCCTCTACAATAAAAATTTATGGAAAATGAAAATAAAAGCACAACACAGACTGTTTTACTACCCAAAACTCATTTCTAGCTAGAAATCTCCAATGCATTCCTGATTCTAAACTCTTAACTCATCAAACATCAAGTCTTCTTAATATCAAGGAGTTTGTAACTTGATAAGCAAAAGAAAATAAACTGAGGAGCATTTCAAAACCCTCAAATGCAACTTGTCCAGAAACTTGGATTTAATTCCTTTAGCGTAGGGCCCTAACACTGGTATTCTGACATTTCTTTCTTTCTTTTTTTTAATGTTTTTATTTATTTTTGAGACACAGAGAGACAGAGCATGAGCAGGGGAGGGGCAGAGAGAGAGGGGGAGACACAGAATCCGAAGCAGGCTCCAGGCTCTGAGCTGTCAGCACAGTGCCCGACGCGGGGCTCGAACTCGCCCTGAGATCATGACCTGAGCTGAAGTCGGACGCTTAACCGACTGAGCTACCGAGGCGCCCCAGTATTCTGACATTTCTAATGTTCACTAGTGATGAGACCCACCAAATTCAATGACACTAGGTGTCTTCTGTCTCATTTGTCTTCATGGTGATTTGCTTTCTTGCTGAACAAGTCTCCCCAGGACACTGAAGGCTTCCGTCCTTTCTAATTTCTTTCTAACTCCAAGCTGGGTCCATCTGATGTCCTCTGGTCACTGAAAACAGTGCGGACTTGACACCACACAACGTTCTCCCTCCGCTTCAAACTTACTGTTTTAATTCAATTCATTCCGATCTGGTATTTACGGCCAAAACTTTTCCAAACTCTGCCCTTTGGTAGTATTTCAGTCCCTCTCAAATACTTGCTTGATTTCAGGTAACAGAATATCCGTATCTCCTAGGGAAAAAAAATCCTGTAACAAACATCTAAATATGATGAGCCACCCAGGTGCCCCCCCAAAACTGCCTTTTCTTAGCGGTTTCCCCACTCAGCAAAAGGGAGCTCCTCAGAGAAAAACTACATCATTTCAAGTCTCCGAGTATAAAGAAGTCATAAGTAATCGAACAATAATCTCACAAATATGCCAGAAAAGTCATTATGGTGTAATGTATAATGATTTTACACCTATTGAACTAATATAAAATATGAAAAAGTAGCATTTTATTTGAAATTATTCATTATGCTACCATATTATTGACTTTATTTTACACAAATACTGTTATTTAAACAACATAAGATTCTGGCTCTTGGTAATAGTAAAAGGACTAACTTCAGATATGTGAGAAAATATAGCAGTATTTTATATTTCTTTCTGTCCTAGAAATTTGTGTTCAGTCTTTACATTCCTCATGGGTATTTAAAATGTATAAACTACAGCACTGTATATTCTTAACACACATAAATGTCTTTTTAAAGTAAAATAGATACCAAAGGACTAATTGAGATTGAATAACAATGTAACAATGACATATTTTTTCCTGCCCATGATCTGGGAGAAAGTTTACCCTACTTCCTTTTACAGGAACTTAGGGCATCCTCCTTTTATGTGGTGTAAAACTGACAGCAGTCAACATGAAATTCAGGTGGGCTTGCAGCTCTGTTCTGAACAGGCCACGTTAGCTGACTCCTGGAGCTGGTCCAATGTAACCACATCAAAAAAAAAATTTGAGCGGCAAATACTTGGGAACGTACTTACTAGCGACACTCTGTTTTTGACTTGTAGGAATAAGTATCCAGCTCTCCAGAAATATCCATCTACTTTGTACCTACAAACTTGCGTGGGTCGGACAGCTGTTTGTCAGTCAGAACTTTTGCAGCTATAAATCCATGCAGATGTTCACATCTGAAACGTCAACCACTGGTAAACACTCCAAAGCACATTGGATGTCATCATAAGTTAAATCTCTCTTTCTCAGAGAAAATGGTTTTGAAGCATAGATGCCATCGTACTTCATGAAATTGAAGTTGGTTTCCAAATATGTGGCATTTTTAATTTTTTTAATGTTTATTTATTTTTGAGACACACAGAGAGAGAGAGAGAGCGAGAGCGAGAGAGAGAGAGAGAGAGAGAGAGCGCGCGCTGGGGAGGGGCAGAGAGAGAGACACAGAATCTGAAGCAGGCTCCAGGCTCTGAGCTGTCAGCACAGAGCCCGATGTTGAACCCACGAACTGTGATATCATGACCCGAGCCCGAAGTCTGACGCTTAACTGACTGAGACATCCAGGTGTCCTGAATATTTGGCACTTTCAGTGAAAAAAATTGGAATGCTCTGTTTAATGTGACTACCCTATTCTAAGATTTCTTCTGGGTTCTGAAACAACCCCCACTTTTTGTTTTTTAATTCTATGAGTTTTGTTGCAACCTATATGTTAGCTGAAATTGAACAACTTGGGGACAATTGTGTATCCTTTTCTAGATGCTTTATGGTCTCCTCAGAGATCATTTCACAGTTTTGGAGAAACAGCATGTAACTTTTTTATTTTCTAGGTCTTTCTCCATCATCATCCTCAAAGTGCTATCAAATTAAAGAAGGAGGATTTTCTTTCCATGCACAATAAATATATGCTTTTATGGCAGTTCCATCTTGCAAGATCTTCTCTGTGGTCAGCAACACCAACAACAAACTTCTTGCATGCCCAAGGTTACCTCCTTCCATTTCAATCAAGTAAAAAAGTCTCAATAAGCATATTTTATTTTTTTTTCAAAAATTTTTTTTAACATTTTTTTTTTAATTTTTTTTTCAACGTTTTTATTTATTTTTGGGACAGAGAGAGACAGAGCATGAACGGGGGAGGGGCAGAGAGAGAGGGAGACACAGAATCGGAAGCAGGCTCCAGGTTCCGAGCCATCAGCCCAGAGCCTGACGCGGGGCTCGAACTCACGGACCGCGAGATCGTGACCTGGCTGAAGTCGGACGCTTAACCGACTGCGCCACCCAGGCGCCCCTTTTTCAAAATTTTTTAACCTTTATTTATTTTTGAGACAGAGAGAGACAGAGCATGAACGGGGGAGGGGCAGAGAGAGAGGGAGACACAGAATCGGAAGCAGGCTCCAGGCTCTGAGCCATCACCCCAGAGCCCGACGCGGGGCTCTAACTCACGGACCGTGAGATCATGACCTGAGCTGAAGTCGGACGCTTAACCAACTGAGCCACCCAGGCGCCCCTCAATAAGCATATTTTAAAGAAAACCATAAAGTGACCAAAATCTTTTATTATGAATAGATTTGCTATCATGGGTAAGCAAAACACCCACCTTTTAAGCCAAATGTATTCAGAATAGTCACAGGTAATACTATTTCATTTTCATAGCTAAGAATTTTACAGGCTAAATAGAATTTGCCAAATATTACCATTGCACTATTTTCTGAATATGCACATAGGTGTGCAAAACTTACTTTGCATACAGCAAGATAGCAACAATCTGCTGTTTCATTAAATCTTCCCTGAAATCAAAAGACACCTTAAAACTACATGTTTCAAATCAAAGTATCTACAGGACACTTGTCACTGGTGTCGTGTGACCCGTCACTTGCTCTACTGCCAAACGTGTGATCGTAGTAAGAGAGAACCCAATCTGCTTTAAATGAATGGTTGGAAGCCAATTGGAAGCCAACACACCTGTTATCGAAATGGCACCCTATGCTTACCCACAGGACACTGTAGTTGTGACCTCTCAGTCTGGAAATAAAACCTTCATAGATGCAGCAACAGAATCACACGATGGTGTGTGTTTGTTAGCGAGGAGTGCCCAAGCCAACGCAAAGGCTACAACTTTCAAGTAAGCCACTGTGTCTTTCTGGACGAGCAAACCTGATTGATTTAAAAGTACTTGCCTGGCTGTCGTGTGTTTGTGACAACGAGTCTTCATCTGTGCATTTGTATCCCTCCTCCTCTGGGCCCTAGATTCTTCCCTGCACCCTGTGAGGGGTGCTTGGTTTTGGTTATTCACTACCCTAATCGGCTGCCTATGACCTTCCATCCACCATTAAAATAACAGTGGTTTAGCATTCTTTTTTCGTGATGTCCGAGCCCGTGCAGGTGTTGGTATTGTTTGAACTTTCACAAAGCCTGGAAACAATATTTGCAATGCTGTCATGAGATTAGGATTAACTTGGGGTGCCTGGGTGGCGCAGTCGGTTAAGCGTCCGACTTCAGCCAGGTCACGATCTCGCGGTCCGTGAGTTCGAGCCCCGCGTCGGGCTCTGGGCTGATGGCTCAGAGCCTGGAGCCTGTTTCCGATTCTGTGTCTCCCTCTCTCTCTGCCCCTTCCCCGTTCATGCTCTGTCTCTCTCTGTCCCAAAAATAAATAAACGTTGGAGATTAGGATTAACTGAATGCGAAGTGCAGCAGCTGACCTACAGATAGAAGCATCTCGGTATAGCACACTTCCAATATATTTGCTCCAATGTGGAGTCCCAAAGGGGACATCCAAGGAAAAGGAATACAGAAGCTTAACGGGCAACAGGTTATAGGCTCTTGCAAAACATATCCCCCCAAACAGTTTCTTAATATCTAAATCTCACAAGTAGATTGAACCTGCCCTTTTCTCCTGGTCTCCCTTGATAAAAAGCATGTCCTTCTGGTCCCTGCTATTTACGAAATGTGTGTTAACATCTAGGAGGCTCAGTCGTGTCCCTGTGCACTGACTGACAACTGACGCTGGTTCCCACGCAGCCCTCTGCTGCTGGGATTAGCCCCTGCTCTTATCCCCAGGCCATGACCCTTGTGCTTCCTCTCATACCCCACAATCCGGGGGATCCTTCACTTTCTTGCCCCTAAATCGGAAAGAGGAGACTTGTGTGTTCTTGGAATGGTCACGATTGGGATGAAACTCTGACATCCCGCAGCAGGTGGTGGAGATGGGTCTCCAAACTGCACAACATTTTCAAAATTCTCCCACACACACGCCATCATCTCCAAACAACGTATACACCAGCTGAAGCTCTTAAGTCTTAAAAGCATCCTTCTCCTTCCTCTGTGCCTTCCCAGCACCTTTCCCAAACATGCACACTCAAATTCTTCTTCATTGTAAAATGCCAGTGTGCTAGATCCTACATTTTGGTATCACAGGTTAGAGACACTTCACTTGGCCTACAGGAGAGGAAATCAAAACAAACCATGCGTATCCATCATGTTTCAGCCCTGACATATTTTGCTTACAATGCAATCATCACATTACAATGACCATGCTAGCTGCATGGTGATAGAACCTTCCCTGCCATAGAACTTTAAAGACTCACAAGCAAAAACTCCCAGTAACAATCAATAGACCAGAGACTTACGAACCTGGCAGGAGAAACTCAGGTGTGGCTTGTAACAAGTGGAATAAATTGTTAGGTTTTTAATCTATAGGTAACGCTTAGGGTTTTCACCTTTGAACATTTTGTTGCTTGTGTCTGTTGTAGGTGTAATAGAACCTAATTTCTTAGCCAATGTAACTATAATGCAAAATATGTCAGGCTAGCAGAAGTACAGGGTTCAATTGGAACAAACAATCTAAATAGCAAATTGATATTTGTGTACAGAAATATTTCCACTCTAGTGCTGATATGTTTGTATATATTGCTGACCAATGCAAATACGTGACGCCATAAAAGTGTTTAAAGTTCTTTGAATTTCTCAAGGACAAAATATGCTATCTTCTTTTTCTTACATTTAAATTTACTGTGAGTCTAAGTTTCAAATGGTATCAGTGTTTCCAAACCAAGCTGTAAAATGAGGACAACAGAGAGTGGTATTGATGGGCACATTTTTCTTGAACTGGGTTTTGTGGTGAAATGAAATACCAGCTCATTTGGCCACATGAGGAGACATCTCTGTATAAAAGTGACATATACATGTGATAAAGCCAAGTGTGGTTACAGTTAGATCTACATAATAAATCAAGATGTTGATATAATGACTATATCTTTCTCAAGGGTTTACTTTGGGTTCAAAAAAAAAAAAAAAAAGAACCTGTAAAAACATAAGCCGAGATTAAAAAGCGCTTTGATTCTGAAATCAAGAATACAGAGATCTATCTTACAATTTAAAAACGTGCAACGTAAAAGATGATTATGTTCTTAAAAGTGAAATCTGCACGCCAGGGCACAGATGCAGTTTGGTCTACACATTCCTCCTTCGCTGTGCCTGTGGTCTCCTGCCTGTGCCCGGCCCCTGGCACCTTGCTCCTTGTCATGGTGAAGGCCTTCCACCTTCATTAGCATTGGTGCACTGCCTTTGCCCACCTCTCAGGTTGACTGGCACCCAGCTCTTTCCTGCTGTAGGGGTCCTTCGCAAAAAAAATAAATACATAAAGCCTCCTCCAGGTTGGATGCATTTTCATAGCTGCTTGGATAATTTTAATGTGTTTTTTGATGCATGGGACATTTATGTTGTCAGAACAACAGTTTTACATGATTTGTACAACAGCTTTTGTGGCTTTGAAAAATGATTCTAAGAGCCAACAGAGTTTTAGTATGAGTGATAGGTAAATGGGCCCTGTATGAGAAACTGAGTATCAGGGAAAAGTATTTTCACTTGTGAATGAACTTATTTTAGCTCTGGAAAGGCCTAATCTGCCAGGTTTTAAAAAGAATAGTAGAACTGGACAGAGGATTATAGCTTACAGAGAAATGATATATGGTGAACATAAAAGTAACTACTGGAATATAATAATACATTACTTCCGCAACTAACTTGTGATTTTCAAAGTCCTGTTACCTGCATTACTTAATCTGACCCTCACAGTCACCTTGAGGTTCAGGCAGGAAGATACTTTCATCCCCATATCACAGATAAAGAGACCGAGGCTCGGGTAGGGCAGATGTTTGAGTAGCATCATTATAATCTGTCCTTGAAATCTTTAGGATTGCTTAGGCATGCAAGAAATGAAATACCCCAAATTCTATAGTTGGAAGGAGCTGGGGTTTATTCCATCCAGCAAGACGACCCTTGTAGAAAAATCACTCAACTCTCTACAATTACCTCTATTTAATAGAGAGGTACATGGAGACAGCAGACAGGGAAGTATCAACTACAAGGCCAGGGGCAAAGCCATGAAAGTGACTGATGCTCTTATTTCTGGTAGAGAAAAGTTTGATCCCGGTAGAAATATGATCAAGGAGAAGTTCATAAACTATCAAATCGGGCAGGCAATCGGGTGTTTGCTATGGTCTAAATGTTTGTGTCCTGCCAAAATTGCTATGTTGAACACTTAACCCCCAAGATGATAGTATATGGAGGCGGGGGGCGGGGGGATTTGAGAAGGGGACAGGCCATGAGGGCAGAGTCCTCATGAAGGAGAGGCGTGCCCTAATGAAAGAAGTCTGAAAGATAATCTATTGCGGCTTTCTCATATTAATACCATCTCTGAAGACCCTGAAATGGTAGCTTCGTTACATACAAATGCCAACTCGAAGAGTAAGCCTGTCTCTGGGTCTCAGTTCTGCTCCTGTGTGTTATTAGGCTACCCATGTTGTGCTCTGTTTCATTTCAGTTGATTCACAAATCCAGGCGTAGATATCTTAAGTGAATTCCCCTTCTTCACTTCTTTACGCGTGCCTTGGCTTTTGTTGCCCTGTTTTTATAAACTTTAGAGTGAGTTTTTCCAAGTTCCAAAATTTCATAACAGGTTTTTGGAAGCTGCGAATAAGGTTCATTATGATAGTCTTTGGTACAAGAATGCCTTGTTTTATTGTACTTCACTTCGTCGTACTTTGCAACGTGTTGTTTTTTTCTGTTTGTTTTGTTTTTTACAAACTGAAGGTGTGTGGCAATCCTGCGTTGAACAAATCTATCAGTACTATTTTTCTGATGGTATTTACTCACTTGTCGTGTCTCTGTGTCACATTTTGGTAATTCTCACAGTATTTCAACTTTTTTTCATGTTCATTTCTGAGAGACAGAGAGACAGAGAGACAGAGCATGAGCAGGGAAGGGGCAGAGAGAGAGGGAGACAAAGGATCTGATGCAGGCTCCAGGCTCTGAGCTGTCAGCACAGAGCTCGTATCCATGAACTGCGAGATCATGACCTGAGCCAAGGTCGATGCTTAACCGACAGAGCCAGCTAGGCACCCTTCAAATTTTTTTATTGAGAATTATTATTATATTTGTTTTGCTGATACATGATCAGTGATCTTCAATGTTACTCCCGTAATTATTTTGGGGAGTCATGAACAGCACCCATACAAGATGGCAAACAATCAGTAAATGTTGTGTGTTTTCGCTCTGTTCTACAGACTAGCCATTCCCATGTCTCTCTCCCTCTCCTTGCATCTCCTTGTTCCCTGAGACACACAACAGTGTTGAAATCAAGCCAACTCATACCACTATAATGACCTCTAAATGGTCAAGTGAAAGGGAGAGTCTCTCTCTTTAAATCAAAAGCTAGAAATTAGTAAGCTGAGTCAGGAAGGCACGTTTAAAACTGAGACAAAAGCTAGTCAGCCAAGCTGCAACAGTCAGCCAAGCTGTGAAGGCAAAGGAGAAGTTTCTGAAAGACACTAAAAAGACCATGCCAGTAAACACATGAATGACAAGAAACAGCCTTCTTGCCAATGCGGAGAAAGTCTGAGTGGTCAGGATAGAAGATCAAACCAGCCACAGGATTCCCTTAAGCCAAATCCTAATGCAGAACAAGGCCTGAACTCTCAATGCTATGAAGGCTGAGACGGGTGAGGAAGCTTCAGAAGAAAAGGGTGAAGGCAGCAGAGGTTAGGTTGTGAGGATTAAGGAAAGAAGCCATCTCCATAGCTTAAGTGCAAGGTGAAGAAACAAGTGTTGATGGAGATCAGCAGGTTCTCTGGAAGCTCTAGCGGAGACAACTCATGGAGGGGACTACACTGAGCAACAGATTTTCAATGGACGTGAAACAGTCTTCAATTGGAAGAAGGTGCCATCTAGGACTTCCATAGCTAGAGAGGAGAAGTCAACGCCTGGCTTCAAAGGACAGACTGACTGTCTTGTTAGGGGCTAATGCAGCTGGTGACTTTAAATGCAAGCCAATGTCCATGTACCATTTTGAAAATCCCAGGGCCCTTGAGAATTATGCTACATCTACTCCGCCTGTGCTCTAGGACGAGAACAACACAGACTGATGACAGCACAGTTTGCTGACTATGCAAACTGCTGGTTTGCTGACTATTTTAAGCCCACTATTGAGACCTACTGCTCAGAGAAAAAGATCCCTTTCAAAATATGGCTGTTCTTTGACAATGCACCTGGTCACCCAAGAACTCTGATGGAGACTACAATGATTCAGGTTGTTTTCATGCCTGCTAATACAATATCCATTCTGCAGCCCAAGGATCGAGGAACCGTTTCAAATTTTAAGTCTTTTTATTTAAGAAACACATTTCATAAGGCTATAACTGTCATATATTGTGATTTAGAACATTACATAATCTCAGCTGATAAAGCAGTGACAGGATCTGAGAGGACTGACTCCAATTTTGAAAGAAGTATCAAAACAGTAGCTCACGCTACAGAGAAATCATTCATGAAAGATGTGGCAAACTTCACGTTGTCCTGTTTTAAGAAATTGCCACGGCCACCCACCTTCACCAACCACCACCCTGATCGCTCATCAGCCATCAACACTGAGGGAGGACCCTCCACCAGCAAAAACATTATGGGGTGCCTGGATGGTTCGGTCAGTTAAGCATCCACCTTCGGCTCAGGTCATGATCTTGTGGTTGGTGAGTTCAAGCCCCACCTTGGGCTCTGTGCTGACAGCTCAGGGCCTGGAGCCAGCTTCAGATTCTGTGTCTCCCTCTGCCCCTCCCCTGCTGTGCTTGCTCTCTCACAAAAATAAATAAATAAACATAAAAAAAACATTATGACTTGCTGAAAGCTCACATGGTAGCATATTTTAGCAATACAGTATTTTTTAATTAAGGCATGTATATTTGTTTTAGACATAATGCTTTATTGTGATATTGGCTTTACCATAGCGGTCTGGATCCAAATGCACAATATATCCAAAGTATGCCCGCATATCACACAAGTATTTGATCATCTTCTTCTTGGGTTTCTATTACTTTTTCCCCATTAGGACTTACATAATTTTCTTAGAATTAATCCTAGGACTGTTATAATTTTTATCAGTACTCTAAGTAGAAGTACTGAGTTCCATTCTTTTTTAAAATTAATTTGATAATTGGGACACCTGGGTGGCTCAGTCAGTTAAGTGACTGGCTCTTGACTTCGGCTCAGGTCATGATCTCATGGTTTATGACTTTGAGCCCCAAGTCAGGCTCTGCACTGAAAGCACAGAGGCTACTTGGGATTCTCTCTCTGTCTCTCTCTCTGTCTCTCCCTCTCTCCCTGCTCCTTTCTCACTCATGTGCTCTGTCTCTGTCTCTGTCTCTCTCAAAATAAATAAATAAACTTTATAAAATATTAATTTGGTCATTTACAGTATATAAAAAAGTTACCAAATTTATCTTCCTTGATTTTTATGTAAGTAACAAATGTTTTTCTAAGCTGTATTTTAAGAGGTTTTTTTTGGGAGGGTGGTTAAAATGTAGACAGTCCAATTAAGAATAAAAAGTTCCCTTTTAAACTGTTATTTCAAACACTACACAGGTGTGTGTGTGTGTGTGTGTGTGTGTGTGTGTGTGCGCGCGTGTGTGTGTGTGTATTGTAGCTCTGGGTGGGCTCTCTCATACAATGTTGAATGAGGGAAGTGATATGTGCATCTTTATTTTTGTCTTTAAAAAACCTATTTCAAACAATTTACTATTGTTTCCTATATTTTTGGTAGATAAACAAATTAGGAGAGCTGCCATTTTTATCTATCTATATAAATTTCTGATGAACTTTTTCTGTATCTAATAATTTCAATGTTTTTATTTAAATCCCAGTTAGTTAACATGCAGTGTAATAGTTTCAGGTGTACAACATAGTGATTCAAACTTCCATACATCACCTGTGCTCATCATAGCAAGTGCGTCCAGAAGCCCCATCACCTGTTTCCTCCACCACCCCCCTCCCACCTCCTCTCTGGTAACCATCAGTTTGTTCTCTATAGTTAAGAGTGTTTCTTGGCTTGCCTCTCTCTCTTTTCTTCCCTTGGCTCATTGTTTCTGTCCTGATTTTTATTTAAATTCTAGTTAACATACAGTTAACATACTAGCTTCACCTATACAATAAAGCGGTTGGACACGTCCATACAACACGTGGTGCTCATCCTGCTCACAACCAGTATAGTCCTTAATCCCCACCACCTCCTTAACCCAGCCCCCCTAGCCCCACCTCTCCTCTGGATCTAATTTTTAAAAATAATATATTTTTTTACCTTCAAAACATTAATTTGGGGGTTATATTTTCAATTTTTTTAAATCTTTATTTTTGAGACTGTGCAAGTGGAGAAGGGCGGGGGGGGCGGTGAGGGCAGAGGATCTGTGCTCACAGTGGCAGGCCTGAAGCTGGGCTCGAACTCACAAACTGCAAGATCATGACCTGAGCCAAAGTCGGACGCTCAATCGACTGAGCCACCCAGGTGCCCCCATATTTTTAATTTTAGTTTACCTCTAAAAACATACTTTTCATGGCAATTATATGCTATTTCTATAAAGCATGCTAAGTTTGGATCACCTGAACATTTCTAATACATAAAGATTATTTTTGGAATGTTCGGTGAAACGTATATATGAAACCATATGAATCCAAATACTTTTGTTATTTATGATATTCTAAATCATTTGTTTCTAATTGTAGTGCTTTGTGACAGAACACAAGTTTGTTGTACTTATTCTTTCAAATTTAATGAGACCTGCTCTGTGACCTAGTATATTTTACATACAAGTATACATAAAAATTATCATATCTTATTAAATTTATAATTCAAGATTCCAATACATTCTTTTTGATACACATAATTCACTTCTGAGAGAATTTCATGTGAATTTCTCTGCAATGTTGTATATCTCTCAAATCTTATATATTTTCATATACTTTGCAAAGTCATTTTCATTGAGGTATCATTTATGTACCATAAAGACATCTATTTACGTGCGCAAGTCACTGAGCTTTGATAGATGAAAATATGCGTGAAACCACCACTATAACCAAAAAAAAAAAAAAAAAAATCACAGTATCTCCAACATCCCACCCAAAACTGTTCCAACAACATTAAAGTTCATCCTGTCCTCTGTGCCTCCAGCAACACATGACTTGCTTATTGTCACCATATGTTAGCTCCCATTTTCTAGAATTTTATGTAAACTGAATCATACAGTACAGACTCTTTTGTTGCATTTAATTTAGCATGATTCTGAGATTCATCTATATTTTTGCCCATATCCATAGCTCTGTTTTATGAGTATGCCATATTTTGTTAATTCATTCGCCATCTGATAGACCTTTGAGCCTTTTTTTTTTTTTGAAGTTTTGGCTATTGTGAGTGAAGGTATTATAAATATTCGAGTACACATTGACTTTGTAACTTTATCATCCCATGGGGGTGTGGCACTATTCCATCGGGGTTTCATTACTCTCAGTAGAAGGACAGCAGTGAACATATTGTATGTATTTAACTATAATTTAGATCTCTCCTTTTGCGGGTTAGTTGTTGTATCATACATTTACCCTTGGTCTCCCCCACTGGTTCCTCCAAGGAGACCCCTCTCGTCCCAGGCTCTGCTGTGACCGCAGACACCCTGGAGAAAAGTACAAGAAAGGCAAAGCCCGTCTCAGGTAGGCTGATCGCTCCAAGTGTCAACTATCCTTCCTGCTTCCCAGCAAAACAAAAAACAAACAAACAAAAAGTCTGTGTTCTCACTCACTCTCCAGGGCCTTCAAATGGTTATTTTCTTGGCTAGGTCATTTTTGTGGCTGTTCAGAGATTTTATGGAAAATGAGTTGCCTGGCTTGGGCCTTGCCGCCCCATCCCACAAGAGAAACTCAGGCTGCTCTGAAGTGCGCTTTCTTTCTCTCTGCAGGTGGGCGCCTTTAGTCCATTACACATTTTTCCACGACAATCACTATTATCACGGCCTGTGAAAACTTCCTCTGAGATGAATGAATGGGTTCATGAATAGGTCAATGCCCATTCTCTGTCTCCATTCCTCATTCCTGTCTTTCCCCCGCCGGCAAACACCTTCATGCCGCATTTGTATGCAATGCAAATTAAATACTGAACTTATAAAACATTCATTACTGTTTGGAGTTCATGCATTTTTAATTCACGTAATAGCATGATATTATACTTCTGTTCCTTTTTCAAAAAAAAATTCTTCTTTATGTTTTTAGCATCCGGTTGTATTGCGGTGTGCACACACATAATCTGTTTATTCTAAGTAGTGTATAGCATGCCATACTTCCTATCGCTTTCCATTTATCTGTTCCATCAGAGATGGACAAAATGATCCACACCCCACTACAGGAACATGTTGATAAATGTCCTGGTAAATCTTGCCTTCTGAAACACATTTGATGTTCCTTGCTGAGCTACACTCAGGACTGAAACTGGCATTTCCCAGCATATACACATCCTTAACTTGACTAAACCATGTTAGACTGCCCTCTACAGTATGTGTGACACAGGGCTTCAAGTGAATACAGAATTGGAATATACCCTTCTTAATCAGTATTAATGGTTTTCACCTTATATTTGCCTTCGGTTGATGTTAATATTTTCTATCATCTGCATTTCCCTGTATTGAATTTTCATTTTCTTTCCAATCCTTCTATATTATTATAATCAATGGTGTCACTTGTAAATAATGACTAGCTAGATTGTAAATCCAAACTGAGAATGTCTGTTATTAGGCAAATTTAATTCATGTATATTCATTGTCGGAGAGGCCACTTTAAGGTAGCAGGCTTCAGCAATGCAAAGGCAAAAGGGCCCAGAGTGACCACGGAACTAATGGCACAGCCCTAACTAACCAATGGGCTCCTTACAACCAGGCACAGTCACCAAAAAAGGGAAAGCCCATACGTTCCCATCTTCCCATCCTTCCTCACTGAACCCTGTAACTATAGCCCCTCACCACCACCTCCTGGCAGACAGTCTCTCCTCTGTTGTCCCGCCCATGTCCCAGACAACCAAAGGTCTGTGGCTACGGTGGCTCCCTCTTGTGGTCTGAAGGCCTGAGAGTGAACAGGTCAGCTCTTAAAGTCTGCACATGTGAGGTTGAAGGATCTCTCCTCTCCTCTCCCCCTCCCCATCTGCAGTTCTCCCGGGGCGAATCCACACACCATACCCACTCGGGTGGGACCCCTTCCTGAAACCAGCTGACACCCAGCGCCTAACTTCTTTGCACCCGTCCCTTATTCCCCAGCTGCCACTTTGATTTACAGGCAAAACACATTCCTACGTGCCTGAGTGGTGAGACCCACCCCCCACCACCTTCCTCCCACCCAGTTTGGCCAGCGGGTGTGTGACTTTCTCTGTTGCAGAGGATGCTACTGCTGTTTGCTGTGACCTTCTCCTTGGTGGGACGGCCCAGGAGAGCCCTTCACCCTGCATAAGTTCAGGTCCTTTCCAGGTCAGGGGGACACTCCGACTGAAATCATGACCACGATTCCTCTTGGTGGGACACCACTTTGGGAATCAGCAGTCAGCCTTTCCCACTGTGGGACAAACCCCCTCTACTCCTTCACACTTGTTGTTGGGCTGTAAAAACAGGAACAAATTTAACCCCTATGGCCTGAGGAAAAAACATCCCATCTTTTGATGTAACATTTCTTGCCCTCAGTACAAACTACCAGATCAAGAGGCATGGTTTTCCACGGAATCCTTTCTTATAATACTATTTTCCAGGTTGACCGTTTTTGCTGGAACTCCTCCAAATGGTCAGAGGTCCCATATATGCAAGCCTTCATGGCACTGTCCTAGAAATCCCCACCTCCACAAAAACTGTAGACTCTGTCTTACTCGGTTTCATGGCCCATCTAACACTGCAGACATTCTAGACAACCTCTCTTTTATTCCACCCCATTATCTTTCTTCTCCCCTCAACTTAAATTACCCACTTTAGATTTCCCCACAGGTACCCCAGGTAAAAACTGAACCAATTGACTTTTAGCGGACACAGACACACTTCATTTTAAAGCTAATTTCAGTTGGTTGGTTTAACTAAAACAGATCTGTCTTTAGAGCTATCAGCATTAAATATAAAACTTCTAATGGGGCACCTGGGGGGCTCAGTCAGTTAAGTGTCCAACTTCAGCTCAGGTCACGGTCTCTGGTTCATGGGATGGAACCCCACGTCAGGTGCTGTGCTGACAGCTTGGAGCCTGGAGCCTGGAGCCTGGAGCCTGCTTCGGATTCTGTGTCTCCTCTGTCTCTGCCCCTCCCCCACTCACACTCTATGTCTGTCTCTCTCAAAAATAAACATAAAAAACAATTTTTAAATGTAAAACTTGTATTTCTACCAAGGTTTACGAACACTCAAATAAGCTCATGTTATTTCAATTGCAATTTGTCAGCAAAAGATGGCTTAAAATGATGGTTAATTTGGTCTGTCTCACAAAGTTCTCAGGGGTAATTGCTAAGACAGCTATCAAAATCTTTGGTGACCTGAAAGTTTAAAGTTTTGCCACATTACGTGATAACCTGGGTTAATTCAATGCCTATCTAAATCTTCCAAATAAGATAAAATACTGGAACATTAATTACTAAACATAAGGTTTATCTGCTTTTGACTTCTTATTGCAGAGAAACTAAAGACACTTGGGTCTGTTGGAAAACACACTTTGTGCCATACTAAAAGATCATACTATGAAAAATTTCATGTTCCTAAAAATTATGAAACGCATTCAGGAATTTGCCATCTAAAGATTCCTGTAACACACAGCTGAAACTGGGTAATGCTTAGTTTTCACTGGAGACTAAGGATTCGAAAAAACTTCTGTTAAATGTAATTAAGACTAGGAAAGGAAAATATATTTTTTATTGAAGTAAAGGAAATTCTGTCCTAAAATGAGACCAGCTATTTAGAGAGAAAAGCCTTGCAACAAGATCTGAATTCAAAAGAAAGTTGTAGAAGGTTTGTGAAGGGAAAGCTTTAGAAAAATATTTGATGTGTGGTCAGGATGGACTAAGACGGAAATGAATGAGTTTTAAAAGTACATTTGTATGAGATTAAAATCCTTCTTTACTCTCTGTTAAAAATACAAAGTTTTTAGGGGCGCCTGGATGGCGCAGTCGGTTAAGCGTCCGACTTCAGCCAGGTCACGATCTCGCGGTCCGGGAGTTCGAGCCCCGCGTCGGGCTCTGGGCTGATGGCTCAGAGCCTGGAGCCTGTTTCCGATTCTGTGTCTCCCTCTCTCTCTGCCCCTCCCCCGTTCATGCTCTGTCTCTCTCTGTCCCAAGAAAATAAATAAACGTTAAAAAAAAAATTTATGAAAAAATACAAAGTTTTCTTGGATTGTTGGTCTGACCTTGGTGAAAAAAAAAAAAAAAGAGTAAACAAGGGTTTTTTTCTTTTCTTTATCTACCCAGACAACCAAAGTTTCCATGTTTTATCTTTATTAAGGTCTTTGATTAATTATAAAGCTAAAACTTTGATTAATTATAAAGCTAAAACTTCTCAAAATTAATAATGATCTGTAATTATTCTATTTAGGCATGTACTTTAAAACCTTCTGAAGGTTTTAACAAACTTCTCTACTATCTGAATTGCAAATGAAGTTTATTTATTTATTTTATTTATTTTTATTCTTTTTTTTTTTTTTTTTTTTTTTTTTTACTAATGAGGCTTGCTTATTTGGTATGTTAAGTTATTTGGGAAGGACTGTCAAATTAATAATGATAAGCTTTAGGTTGTTTTTGTATGGGTTAATGCTATAACTGTTTCGGAAATTACATAAAATCCCTAAAGTTTTAATATGTTTTGGTATGAGGTCATCACTTGGTAGTCTAATTATTAAAATGCTAGGTGTTATAGAAATAACCAGATTTGTCAGCTACATGAAAATGGACATTGTTAAATCCATTTCTGAGTTTCTCATTTACAGTTATTGTCCTGATTCCCTTGCAAAATGAGTTTTTTCTTCAAGGAGATTCATAAAAAGAATTTTTTTTAGAAATACCAGTATTTGAGATCTTTAAGATCATAAAACTGAACTGGGTAAGAATTTCCAGGACCAATGGAAAGCTGCATTCAAACAGAACAAAAATTAGTAACATGGGACTGAATGAATTCAAGAAAATGATTATAGTTTTTATAACTCTTATTTGAAACACTGCTGGTTCACTAATGTTTACTCTTCCAGATTGTGAGTTTTCTCTTAAAATAGCTATGACTGACAGAAATGAGATGAAGTATTCCTTTGTGAACACACTGAAACATTTAATTTTTCTCCCTACCTGAACCCTCCAGAATTCAGAAACTCTTAATGAGTAGTCTTTCCAGGAAAATTACAGGTATTTAGATAATTTTAATGAGAATCGATTCTCCTTATAACAGGACATCACTGGAAATGTTGGTTATATTACCAAGGCTTGGACTGGAATGTCATATTTGAGAGACATTCATAGACTCAGACATGACCCGACAGCTCTAAGGAGTTAAGGTTGACTTTATAAAGCCAATAGAGCCCCAGGTGAGTAAAGAATGTCACTTCCTGGTAGGTGCAGGAACCTTAGGATATTTTGGGAACCTCAAGAAGAGTAAATCACCCAAATCTCCAGGTATTTACAGGCATGTCTCATGGCAAGTAAGTGGCTTGGCTTCTGGCCTGAAGAGGCGATTAAAAGTTCACGCTAGAGATTCCTTATAAAAAGTTCCAGCAAAGCAGATTTTAAAGAATTTAAATGTTCAATCGCTATTCCTGCTGAGCTTATGTAAATAATTTGGCCAAGTCTGTTAAAATTGGACTTGTTTTTGAAATGAATTAGTCTTGATTTGGCTATCTTTGGAAATGAGGGTGATTTTAGAAATAAAAATTATGTTTCAATAACACATCTCTGCGGATGTTAAATTCTAGTTCTGATCATCTTTAAATGTTTGCCGTTTGCCTAAGCAAGACAACTTGCGGTAACCTTCAGAGAAACTGCCACAGTAGCTCATGTATACACCATCTTCACGCTTGGGGCTCTGTGGGGATTATAACAGGACCTCATGGGCATCTGACTATTTGAAGAGCTGGAAAAGGGGATGGCCTCCCGAACAACTGTATAATTCAACTATCACCCTGACCATTTCTGTGTCGCTGGGATGACAAAATCACTCCTTAAAAGCCGGAGCATACCCCATTCCACAGGGTTAACTATGGACTTGTGAAGATAATGTATGGCCCCACTTTCCTTATGACTGGACTGGATAATGACTTGGGGATGCCCAAATCCACAGGCAAATTCCCCACCCTTGCCAAGGATTCCTTGCAATTAGGATATTGTTGAGGCTAGACCTCAGACCAATAGGGCTTCTTGATGGTTTTATCCCTTAGCCATATTTGTCTGAAGACCTGACTCTATTGATAGAAAACTGCAAACAGAGGCTTTAGCCAGAAGACAGCAGCCACCTTGAACCAAGCCCGACATGTAGTCACCCACAAATTTAAAAGGCAGCCCTCTAAAAGTAAATGCCCCTTGATATCATGACTGCAGATCAAGCAGGAACCTGTGCTTTTATTAAAACAGAGCATTGTGTATACAGTCCAGATTGCCACAAAAATATGACAGGGTTACTAAACAACATGAATCCTCAGATTGGAGCTTTATAGGATCCCTCCCTCTCCTTTACTGATTTGTTAAATTCCTAGAGTAGAGGAGAATTTTGGTCGACTATAAAAAGTCTCTTTATTGGGCTTTTTTTCCTCCTAATAATATTAATCTTACCTTGTCTTTTCTGATGCCTCTCCACCTGTGCTGAGACTCCTTCACTGCCGTAACTTCATGATGACAGATGATCCTTTCTACTCAGCGAGATTCAGACATATCGTCTCCCTTGGATTTGGCTGCCTCTGCCTTTCATGATTCCTACACATAAGTTCTCATCTGACCAATGGTGACCCATAGTTAGGGACATCTCTTCACCTCTCAATCAGCAGGAAGAAGCTACTGAAAAGGAGACCTCCACCCAAATGTCAAAGATCTGTTGTTGGTGATCTATCAGGGTTGGATGTAGAGGCCACTTTTAGGCAGCAGGCTTGAGCAATGGAAACTCAAGGCAAAAGGGCCCAGAGCGACCACCAAGCTGAACGCAGAGAGGCTCATTAAGTGACCCACCAGGAACGGCCGTAGGCACTAACTAGCCAACGGGCCACTGACAGCCAGGCACAGCTACCAAAAACGGGAGAGTTCCATATGTTCCCATCCTTCCTCACTCCACCCTGTAACTAAAGCCCCTCACCATCACCTCCTGGAAGAGTGTCTCCTCTGCTGTCTGCAGTGTATTCAGTAAACTTCCATCTCCCTTGCTCCGCCTGGGGTGAATCCTTTCACTGCCTGCGCCACCGGCCCCCCACACAATCGGGACGCCCTACGGTTGTTATTGTTGGTCCTTACTTACCATTTGAAACTTAACTGGTCAAATGTGCTTTATTTGTATGTCATTTTCAGGTCATATCTTTCAATTTATTTTTTTGTGAATCTCTTCATCGGAATGTTTTAATGCTCTTTGGGCCATGGAACCTCCTTTCGTGCTGAAATCCATGAATTTCTTCTCAGAACAATGTTTTGAAATGCACAAAAATATACGTGTGTCATATATACTATTGGTTACTTGTTTTTTTAATTTAGTTTTAATGTTTGTTTATTTTTGAGAGAAAGAGAGACGGAGTGAGAGAGAGCAGGGACGGGCCAGAGAGAGAGGGAGACACAGAATCTGAAGCAGGCTCCGGGCTCCCAGCTGTCACCACAGAGCCCAACAGAGGCCTCGAACTCACAAACCATGAGATTGTGACCTGAGCCAAAGTCAGACACTCAATCGACTGAGCTACCCAGGCACCCCGCTATTTGTTGGTTTTTTTTTACCACTTCCTCAATTGTCTTGGGTTCTGCACATTTTTGGTGATTACCGATGGTCTGCTCATCTTCTTGAGAATCTGGTTTTGCCTGCCACGAGTATACTTTCTGTTTTTATGCAGCAAGGGTGTGATGTGCTTCCGACAGCATGTTCAACCGCCTGTCTCCTGGGTACAGGGACCCCCTATCTCTAATGGCACCTCACCTGTGGTGCTGTGCCATTTTCCCTTCCAATGACCACACTCGCCGCCTTATCCTATTCCTTTCACTCAAAACCACTCAGCCATAAAAAGACAGTAAAGGAAGGAATCTTACCAGCTGTTTTGATTGCAATTACCCGATTAAATTCTTCCCCACTCTGTAAGAATTAGAGGCTCTCAGGATGCATAAAACAAAAATATGGTCAGATTCTTAAAATAGCTGTTCTTGGTTCAGCCCCTGAAACTGACTGCTTTCTTCATCTTCATTCATTTACTTAATCTGTAGTTTTAGTTTTGTACTCACGCTATGAAAAAAATACATCACTGAGGATCCAATTTGAGAAATATAAACCGTAAATTTTAAAACGCTCTGTTAGTAAAAACTGAAGCTATTGGAGAGACTTTATTTAAAAAAATAATTGACCTCTCGGTTCTTGGACTGTAAGATCATGAGAGTCAAGTGGCTCTCTGGTCTGAATCTCACACAGGTCCTTAAGGCATTCCTAGCAAAGATGAACAATGGTTGAGTTTATTCATTTCTAAGAGACCTACAAACTAATACTGAGAAGAGTTTCTCAACATAAACGCTTTCAAACGGCCCTATATGTCAGTCTAGGGTACCTGTTCGGTTGTACAAAAATTTCTAGCCGTATCAGCACATCTTAGTTGGATAGCCTTCAAAAACTGGGTTAACTAACATACTTAATTCTCAAGCTGGTAAATGAGGAATGCGAATTTCCATTAAATGGTTTGAATGAATTCACAACAGAGCTATCAATTGACAACTGGGCTGCGCTTCCAGGTCTAGCTCTGTATTAGGCAAAAAGAAATACCACCGCAGGCTGAAAAACTGGTAGCTGTAAAGACAGAAGGTATACACCTCCATTCCTCTCAGGCAACACACTTCGAGTTCAGCATCCCTGACTGGACTGCAACATGCCCCGAGCATGTGACAAGTCTGTCCCGGTGTGTGCCACCACCAACTCTGGGCAGTTCCCAGGGATTACTCATGTGGTTCATCCCGGCAGTGGAGACTCTGACTGCGCTAAATGCTTTCCCCGGCTCCACGCCACTTGCAAACAACTTAACAATTAAGAGTTCTTGGATCTGCGCTTTTCCAAAGGTTGCAGAAGTACCATGTTTGGAATTATTTCTCCTTTCCCTAAAAACAACAACAAAACTGGACAATTTCTCTTAATCTGACAGACTTAGGTCGGAACCTCACTCTTGGAAATTTAGCTTTATTATTATTATTTTTTATTCCACACCAATGTTCCCAATGGCGTTCTTTACGGATAGTAACTGCAAGCCACAGCAGAATATTCCACTCACACACAAAATACCACCATCATGCCCCCCGTTGCACATTACACACACACACATACACACACACACACGCACACACACACACACACACACACACACACACACACACACACACTACAGTTCCAGGGAGACTCATGAGACTGCCATTGTGGTGTCAGCCAGGGCTGAGGTCTTATCTGATGGTTCGCAGGGAAACACCTGCTTCTAGGCTCACATGGGTAGTTGCCAGAGAGATTCATTTCCTCTGGGGTATTGGGCTGAGGGCCACAGCTTGTAGATGTTTGTTGGCCAGAGACCACCCTGAATTCAGTATCATGGTACCCATCTGCACATAATGACTAGCTTCATGAAAGTCGGCAAAGCAGGGAGCTGGCTAGCAAGATGGAAGTTACAGGCTCATGAAATACAATCAGAGAACTGATAACCCATCCCTCTGTCATATTCCCCTGGTTACAAACAAGCACAGGTCCAGTCCATGATCAAGGACAAGCCACTATACAGGGGCATCAATAGAAAAGAAGGAACCCTGGGAGTATTGTGCAGTCTGTCTGCCACACAAGGAAAAGCTGAGTAACAAAAACTGAGATCTAAGAATCAAGGATCAAGACAATATACTAGGATACAATTACTATATATTTCAGAGTAAATGTAGAGTTTTGAAGGAATAAACGGTTGATAAAAAAAAAAACACTTTAAAAAGTAACTTTTAGGGCACCTGGGTGGCTCAGTCAGCTAAGCATCTGACTCTTGATTTCTGCTCAGGTCATGATCTCAGGGTTCCTGAGATCCAGCCCTGTGCTGGGCTCTACACTGACAACGTGGAGTCTGCTTGGGATTCTCTCTCTCCCCCTCTCTCTCTACCCCTCCTCCACGTGTGCTGTCTCTCTCTCTCAAAATAAATAAACTTCAAAAAAATAAAGGGTAACTTTTAAAACATACATTTACATTGTCTGTTACATACTATTCCTACACTTAAATTTCTCTAAATGTTATTCACTATAACATGAACTAACACATATCAACAAACACACTGCAATGATCACCAAAGATTATGAGTTTATCCAGTTACCTCCAAAGCGATTCCTAATCATTAAGAAAACAGTATTGATTACTATAATTTTGTCACCGAGTTATTATTATCTGATGATTATTTGAAGTTGTTGATCCATGGATTACACTCAATAAAGGGCTAAATGGTTAAACACACAGTGGGACTTTTTCACTACATATCTTCCAATTTAATTTAAAGGAAACAAAAATGACACTGACAAAAAGTCTGTAGTTAGGAAAGAACGTGTGGTCATTTTTAAATGTCCAATTCCTGGGGTGTCTGGGTGGCTCATTCAGTTGAGCGTCTGACTCTGGATTTCTGCTCAGGTCATGATCTCACAGTTTGGGGATTCAAGCCCTGCACTGGGCTCTTTGCTGACAGCGCGGAGCCTGCTTGGAATAATGTCTCCCTCTCTCTTTACCTGTCTCGCTCGCCCTCAAAAATAAACAAATCAACATTAAAAAAAAAACTTCCAATTCCTCTTTTCCAGAGAAGAGGCATGTTTTAGCACAAAACCACAAACCACAGGACAAACAGTCACTCATGACATTAAAAAAGCCAAAATTGACTGATCGTGTGTGTGTGTGTGTGTGTGTGTGTGTGTGTGTCTTCTGATAGCATTTTGTGAAATTCCTTAATTACTTTTTTTACCTTTCTTTGCTCACCTGAAAAATCTGTATTCTCAATAGTTATGAAATTGTTTTCAAGGGTCTCCATTTTTATTTCAGTAAGTAAAGTACTGACTTCATTGAATAGATTTCCTTTTCTCTGTATGACATATACTTTGGAAACTCTCACTTACATATCTGTCTCTAGAAATGTGTAAACCTCTGTACACCCTCCATGTTTTGTCGTATCCTCACGCCATCTACTGTATGCAATAAAAACAAAATGTTTCACATTTCTTTTGTAAGCTGTTCTGTACATACTTTACATCTAAGCTTACATTCCCTTACTTTTTAGTATAGGTAAAAGTAACATAAATAAAAACCACAAGGCGAAGGAAGAGAGTCTATGTGTGTTGCATTGATGCCTGTGTGCCAGTCAAGAAGTCAACTCTTGGCAACATACGGTAGTATTCACTCTAAGGACAGCTCTGAGGCAATGTTTACAAAAACCCACCGCTGAGAACCTTTGTGTACCAGAAATTAGTATCTGTTTGCTTACTTGCTTTTATCTTTAAAGAAGTAAATGCCTTACTGTTCTATCCATTCTAACTGGTCCAGGCTACTTCCTCGTGACCCAGGCAGCGATGAGGAACAGTGAGCCCCGGAAACCCCCGTGCCTCACGTCCCACATCCTGAACACATTTCTAGTTTCATATGGTTTCTGTGGTTTCTAATTTTTTCAATCCTACGGTAGAGACTTGGGTCCACTTATAGAAGGATGTCCTTGTCCTATCACTGTGGTGTTGACATCTTTAGCTCCAATTGGCTCAAGCTGCTTAGACTCCACTGTCCTTCCAATGCTGGTGATAACCAGCACCCCCCCCCATCTATTTCAGTTCCATTTGCATGAGCTGACCCGTGATCATGTGAAAATATATTGATCCAAGGAGGGAGGCTTCTATGCCCTCTGTTACAAAATAACAAACAGAGTGCTGGGGAGCAGGGGAGTAAATTGTTGTGACAGCAAAATGAATGGTTTAGAATTATCTTTTTTCCTCTAGAAACAGTTATTAAATTATTCAAAAATTCTAAAAAGTGGTTAAATTCATATCAGTCTTATTACCAGCGAAAATGTCTGTAATATTCCGAAATATGCTTTTAATCACAAACGGTTATTTTATGGAAGCCTGGGTGGCTCAGTTGTTTAAGTATTCAACTTCAGCTCAGGTCATGATCTCCTGGTTTGTTTGAGTCCCACGTTGGGCTCTGTACTGACAGCTCAGAGCCTGAAGCCTGCTTCGGATTCTGGGTCTCCCTCTCTCTCTCTCTGCTCCTCCCCCTCTAGGGCTCTCTTAGTCTCTCAAAAATAAGGAACATTAAAGGAACATTAACAAAATTTTAAAGTATATCTTAATTCACTAATGTGCTACTAAATATTCTACATTAACAAACAGTAAATTAATCAGTAGAAATGACTTTTCTCCTACGTATAATGCATCTACGTAAGTTGACTGTGTCCAGAGCTTGTGGAAAAGCAATAAAGGCTCTGTGATTTAGGCTCTGCGTTAAGTCTGCACAGTATCAATGGTTCACATAGTCTAAAAGCATTTACTGAGGCATCACAGGGCACTGTCACCTTCCAAGGAAAGTAATCAAGATGTTCTGTTACCTCTTCTCTTCCAGAAGCTGCTTCTCACTCTATATAGACAGATAGCATCACAGTAAAAATTTAAGTGCTAAAACGTGGAAACTGGGTATTTTTTTCAGCAGTGTTACATGTTGCCATTTCAGCTACATCATCATCTATCTTCCTGGCCTTTTGAAAGATCTCTTTTTCGGTTATTTTGTTAACCTGAGTTTTCACCTACATGTTCTTCTGAAATATTTGCCTTTGTCATCAACTTCCCCACTTCGATTTTTTTTCTCTTAGTATAACCTGACATAAAGAGTGGTAACAAATGAGATTGCTGCATTGAAAAAAAAACTTGTGGTTTCGACATAAAGAGAGATTTTACAATTCCAAAACATGTTCTGTTTAAGCCCTGCCTTTCTGAGTGCTTATATTTTCTCCAGCCATTTCCATATTATCCTGGGACAAAAATAATACTCTGGTTCTGTAGAGAGATAATTCATCCAGAGCTGCTAACAGATTCATGGTAAGTACCTTGCATGGCAACGTGTATTAAAAATATGATAATTTTTTTCATTTTAGGAATATAGTTAGAGACATATTTCTTCCTGAAAAAATATATTTTGCCTCTATAAATAGAAATGGAATGCTACTAGCACATTATAGCTAAAAAGATATAATCAACAAACACAATAACTTGATACTTCAAATCATGGCACATTTGAGTCAGTACCAATGTTTATAGGATAATAAAATTACAGCTCACATTTCTAAGAACTAATAAACAAATGTAACCTCATGAGAACGACTTGAATAAAAATGGCTAAATTGCATCAGCCATGTACCAAGTAAGAGGAAAGTTATGACGTTCTAAAATATCTATATCTTCATTTTCAACTGAAAAGTTCTGAAAATAACAAAGAAAATAATAGTCAAGATGAAGGAGGAAAGGAACTAAATCATGATTAAAAAGCAAACAGAAACTTTAAACTGCATGCAACATTAATCTTAATCAAACAAATACTCATTCAAGAATGAAGGAAGTCCTCCCAGGACGAAATAGAATAATACATACATACAAGGTGTACAGAAAAGAACCCCTGTCCAAATTATCTTTGCATATGCCATATAGACCAAAACTTATGGAAAGGAACAAAAGCAGTTGTAAGAAGGCAGTTTATAGCATAAATGCCTACAGTTAAAAAAAACCCTCAAACATCCCAACTTACACCTTCAGGAATCAGAAAAATAACAAATTAACCCCAAAATTCAATGAAGGAAGGAAGTAATAAATACTAGAGAATAAATAAATGCAATAGAAACTAGAAAGACAATACAAAAAAAATCAGTGAAACATAGAGTTGCCTTTTTGAAAAGGTAAAAATGACAAACCTTTAAACTAGTAAGAAAAAAATGAGACAGAAATAAACAAAATTATAAATGAAAGAGAAGATACTACAGCTGACACCACAGAAATACAAAGGCTCATAAGCAGTTACTATGAATAATTTCTATGCCAACAAAGTGGATAACCTAAGAGAAATGGATCAATTCCTAGAAATATACAACCTACCAAGACTGAATCACAAAGAAATAAAAAAATCTGAACAAATCAGTAACAACTGAGTGGATTGAAACACTAATCTAAAAGCTTTCAACAACAACAAAAAAATCCCAGGACCAAATGATTTCACTGGTGAATTTTACCAAATACTTGAATAAAAATTAATACCAATATTTCTTAAATTCCTCCAGAATAGTGGAAAGGAGGGAACACTCCCAAACTCATTTTATAAGGCCAGGATTACCCCAATAACAAAGACAGACAGACAAATACAAGAATATATCCCTGAGAATATATTCTCAACAAAATATTAGAAAACCAAATTCAACAGCATATTGAAAGGATCATTCATGATCCTCTGGGCTTTATTCCTGAGATGCAAAGATAGCTCAACATATGCAAAACAATAAATTTAATATACCACATTAGAGAATAAAGGATAAAAATCATATGCTCCTCTCAATAGGTACATAAAAAACACTTGACAAAATTCAACATAGTTTCATGACTAAAAAATAAATAAGTGGGTATACGAAAAGCACACCTCAACATAACAGAGCCTGTATATGACAAACCTGTAGCTAACATCATATTTAGTGATGAAAGGTTGAAAACTTTTCCTCTAGGAACAGGAACACGACAGAATTGTGCAATCTCACCACTCCTATTCAATACAGTACTAGAGGTCCTAGCTAGAGCAATCAGGCAAGAAAAAGAAATAAAAGGCATCCAAACTGGAAAGGAAGAAGTAAAATTATCTCTGTTTCAGATGGCATGATCTTATATACATAGAAACCCAAAGATTCCACAGAACCAGTTAGAAGTAATAAACAAATTCAGTCAAGTTTCAGGATACAAATCAAAGTTTTTTAAAAAAGCTACATTTTTACACACCAAGAAGAAATTACCTGAAAGAGAAATAATAAAAATAACTCCATGTACAATAGCATCAAAAAAAATTTAGGAAAAAAATTAATCAGGAAGGTTAAAGATTGGTGTAAATTATGACACTCATGAAAGAAACTGAAGAGGGACAGAAGTAAGTGGAAGGATATTCTTCTGTGTTCATGGATCTTAAGATCTAACAATGAGAAAATGTTTATAGTACGCAAAGACATCTGTAAATGCAATCAAACTGCTCTCCAAATTCCAACAGAATTTATCATCGAAATAGAAGAAAACAATCCTAAAATTCATATGGAACTACAAAAGAAAAAAAATAGTCAAAGCAATTAGAAGAGAGCAAAACAAAGCTGGAGGCATCACACGTCCTGATTTCAAACTATATCACAAAGCCACAGTAATGAATACAGTATGGTGGTAACATAACAATGAATACATAGACCAGGAGAATAGAACTGAGATCCCAGAAATAAACTCACATATGTACGGTTAACTAGTATTTGACAAAGCAGCCAAGAATACTCAACAGTGAAAGAACAGTCGCTTCAACAAATAGTGTTGGGAAAATTGGATATTCACATATGAAAGAATTAAATTGGATGTCCACACCACTCACAAAATTTAACTCAAATGGATTAAAGACTTATAAACTCTAAGACCTGAAGCCATAGAAATCCTGTAAGAAAACATAGGAAAAAAGCTTCTACAGTGGTCTTGGTAATGATTTTTTGGTATGACAACAAAAACACAAAGAAAAGCAAAAATAAACTACATCAAAGTAAAAAGCTTCTGCAAAAAACCAAAAATCAACAAAATGAAAAGACAATATATGGGATGGGAAAAAATAATTTCAAATCGTATCTCTTATAAGCGGTTAAGATCCAAAATACATAAAGAACTCATATAACTCAATAGCAAAAAACAAGAAACAAAATAAACAAATGAAAATACAATCCTATTAAAAATAAACAGACATTTTTCCAAAGAAAATATAAAAAGGCCAATAGGCATATGAAAAGGGTACGTATCACCATCAGTCATCAGGGAAATGTAAAGCAAAACTATGATGTATCACCTCACACCTACGAGAATGGTTATCATGACAAAGACAAGAGATGACAATTATTGATGAGGACACAGAAGAAACCCTTGTGCACTGTTGGTCAGAAAGTAAATTGTTACACAAAGTGCCTGGGTGGCTCAGTTGGTTGAACACCCAACTCTTGATTTTGGCTCAGATCATCATCCCAGGGTCATTAGATCGAGCCCCCCATCGAGCTCCTCTCTGAGCACAGAGCCTGCTTAAAATTCTCTCTCTCTCTCTCTCTCTCTCTCTCTCTCTCTCTCAGCCTCTGCCCCTCTCCCCCCCTTGCATGTACTCTCTCTTTTTCTCTGTCTCACAATAAAATATAAAAAGTAAATTGTTACATACAATATGGAAAATAGTTCCTCAAAATAAATAAATAAAAGCAGAACTGACATATGATGCAGCAATCCCACTTCTGGGTATATATCTGAAGAAATAAAATCAGATTTTCAAAAACGTATCTGAACCTCCATGTTCACTGCAGAATTATTCCCAACAGCCAAGACATGGAAACAATGTTAAGTGTCCATTACTGGATGAATGGGTAATGAAAATAGGATATGTATTGATATATGATATGGAATATATGTGTGTGTATGTGTGTGTGTGTGTGTGTGTGTGTGTGTGTGTGTGTATGAGACTATTATTCAGCCATTAAAAAGAAGGAAATCCTGGGGCACCTGGGTGGCTCAGTCAGTTAAGCCTAGGACTCTTGATTTCAGCTCAGATCATGATCTCAGGGTTTGTGAGAATGAGCCCCACATCGGGCTGTCTGCTGACAATGTGGAGCCTGCTTGGGATTCTCTCCCTCCTCTCTCTCTGCCCCTCCCCTGCTCAAGCTTGAGGGCATTATACTAAGTAAATCAGGCAGAAAAAGATACATAGTCTAGGGTCCCACTTACGTGCAGAATCTCAAAAACAAACAAACAAACAAACAAACAAACAAACACCCTCAGAGAAACAGATAACAGATTGGTGGTTGCAAGGGCCTGAGGTTGATGACAGTTGAGGTGTACAAACTTCTATTTGTAAGATGAATAAGTTGTGGACATCTAATACACAGATGACTACAGTTAATAACATTTCGTTGTATACTTTCCAACTTGCTAAGAGAATAGATATTAAATATTCTCACTGTACAAAAAAAAGTAAATATGAGAAATAATGGATGTGTTAACTAATCTTACTGTGGTGATCATTTCACAATATATACAGATAGCAAATCATCGCATTTTGCACCTTAGATTTATACTGTCTTCTATATCAAATACATCTCAGTGAAGCTGGAAAAAACTAAAGATGAGCAGTCATAAAAAATATATAGTGTATAGAACTAAACGTTGAAACTATTAAATAAGCTCACAGAGGGAAGATATCAAAAGGCAAAAGGAATTAAGACTGGGCAAGGCGAATATATAAGAAACTTACAAATTCAGAAGTACAAGACCAATAAGAGGCATTTAGTAAATTATTAAGAGAAAATTAAACATAGCATTTACAGCAAAAGGTATAAAACTTGTATAGGTGTAAAAGCATTTTTGCTAAAATGAAAATCAATTAAAAGTTACTTCTAAAGGGGCACCTGGGTGGCTCAGACAGTTAAGCGTCCGACTTTGGCTCAGGTCATGATCTCACGATTCGTGAGTTCGAGCCCCGCGTCAGGCTCTGTGCTGACAGCTCAGAGCCTGGAGCCTGCTGTAGATTCTGTGTCTTCCCCTATCTCTCTCTCTGCCTCTTCCTTGCTCGTGCTCTGTCTCTCTTTCTCTCAAAAATAAATAAACATAAAGAAATAATTTTTAAAAAAGTTACTTCTAAAATGTATCAGCTCAAACTCTCAGATAGAATTCTCCACTTTAGGAAGGCTACAGTAGCCTGACGCCCACCTACCTGAGAGGAAAAGAACAAAGGTTGTTTGTTCTGGGAGCTCTTTTCCATGGATCTCCACTGGATCCAAGAAAGGTTGGGGACAGGCCTGAAGACAGGAGTGTCTCTTGGACAACAGGGGGTATAGGAGGTAATTAGGAGCTACAACTGTGAGGAAACAGGAGTGTGCACCTCTGTGGACACTTCTTTCCTAGGAGCAAAATAGCTGAGGTTCTGGGAGAGACAGAATCTAGTCCCCTCAGCATTCCAAGAAAAATCTCATTGCTAACTAGGTAACTGAAGGTTTAACAGCAGTTCCTATGATTTACCACACCAGTAAGTGGGAAAAAAAAAAAACCCATCTGATCATTTTAATCAATTCAGAAAGAGCATTAGACAAAACTCAGTGCTCATCCTTGACTAAAAACTGTTACCAAACTCAAAATTTGCTCAGCCTGAAAAGAGCTCTACAAATAAATTATCAAGTAATTGGGGGAAAAGCCTATTTTTATTTGTAGGTGACGTGACTGCCTACACAGAAAATCAAAACCAGCCTATAAAAGAGCACTGCACCTAATATGGAACAGAGGCACTGAATCCAGGGCACGGGAAACAAGACCTATATATACAAATTCAACTGCATTTCTCAGTAATAACAACGAACAGTTGGAAATGGAAATTTAAATGAGTACCATTATCATTTGCATCGAACAGATGAAATACTTAGGGATAAATGTAACCAAACATGCACAAGATTTGAATGCTAAAAATGATGTAACCTTAAAGAAGTAAATCAAAAACCTAAAGAAACAGACAAATATGCCAAATTCGGAATCAGAAAACAAAAAAATGTACAGATATCTCTTCTATTCAATTGAATCTATAGGTCCAATGCAATACTGCTCAAAATCCTTAACGTTTTTTAACAGACATCAGCAAGCTGATTCTAAAATTCGTATGGAAAATACAAGGACACAGGTTAGCCAAGATAATTTTGAGAAAGAAGAACAAAGTTACAGGACTTAGACAACCTGATTTTAAAGTTGCCACAGCACTACAATATTCAGGATAATGTGGATATATATATACACATATATATACACACATATATATGTATATATATATATACACACGTATATATGTATACACACACACACACACACACACACACACACCAATCAGTGGAAAAGAGCACAGGCCCACAAATATATGTTCAAATGCTTTCCTATGAAGTTGCCATTCAATAGAGAAAGGGTCGTCTTCAACATAAATGGTAGTGGCACACCTGGACAGTCATATTTAAAAAAAAGAACTCTGTTTCATAACTCACACCATGTGCCTAAACTGACTTGAAATAGATCATAGATCTAAATATAAATCTATAGAACGTGTAACAGAAATCATGGGAGCGTGATTGTGTGACCTTCAGTTAGGCAAACTTTTCTTAGGTAGGACAGACTATGAAAGAAAAATACAAGAAAAATCAGTACACAGTTGACTTTCTCAAAACGTAAACCTTTAGCTTTTCAAAGGACGCTATTCAAAGAAATATAAAAATCAGCAACGCCGAGGCAGGAAATGTTTGTAAAACACACAGCTGAGAAAGGACTTGTATGATGATTATATAAAGTTCTTCCACAACTCGGTTAATAAGAAAAGCAAACAATCCATCTAAAAATAGGCAGAACATTTACACAGAGACTTCAACCAAGATGAGACATGGATTCAAACAAGCACATGGAAATGCAGGGCCACGCACCCTAAGAGCAAAGTGACCTACTGCGACACATCAATTAAAACAGGAAAAATCCTAACAAGACAGAGTTAGAAAGATACGGAACAATGAGAACACTGTACATCGCTGGGGGGAGTAAAATTGGTGGGAAAAAAAAAAACACTTTAAGAAGTAATTTTGTAGTTTCTTAAAAGTTAAAAATATAGTTACCATATGAGCCAGCAACAGCACTCTCAGGTACATACCTAAGAGGAAAGAATAAACATGTCCACGACAAAGATGGGGTACCATCATGTGCCTGAACACAGGTGGTCCATTCAAAAACTCAGGGCTAACAAGGCATCGGTCACGGACATATCACGACATACATGAACCCCAAGGCCATTAGGCCAAGTGAACAAGCCACACTCATGAGAACCCCAACTCCCCAATTTCATGCATATGACATTCTGAACTACAAATTATATGGACAGACACTCAGATCCAGGGCACCCAGGCGCTGTGGTGGCAGAGGGCGATTTATTTCCAAAAAGCAGGAGAGTAATTTTTGCTGTGACTGAAACATTCTAAATCTTAATCGTCGTGCTGGTTATAAGACGGTCTAAAATTGTCAACATTCATAGAAGTGTGCGCCTAAAGATGGAAATTTTTATCGAATTCAAATTTGGCCTCCATAAAAACTGACCTAAAACACTCTCCGATAAATCACCCTTTGAAGTGCTTTCTGAATCACGGAGGAAGAATTATTCAGCCGGCTCTAAGTGCACTAAGTTTCATCAGATGTATCGCAACTTGATTTGCATGCTTTGAATATTTCGGGTACTTCAACAATAATTTCAGTTAATCGTTAACTAGAAAACACCATGCCAGAACAGGCTAGCGGTCAAAGGTAAACTGAGGCACACTGCAATTTACAAGAGGTCATATGAGCAAACGTTGATTCCAAGTGAGCAGGGCCAACCAAAAGTGGTAAGGAAAGGCTTTTGAGAAGACACAGAAACAAAGCAAGTTATTTGAGGGTGGTGGGAGCAGTTGCCTTATTGGGCTTATGAACCGTATCCTGCTTTGGTGTTTCTCAAGGGAAGAAAGAGTATAAATTCAATCATTCTTTTATGGCTTATTTGTCCGCCCAATCATTTCATATTTATTTATTATATAGGAATACGTCAGTGTAATCTTTACGCTGACGCGGTAGCTGTGGAACTTTACATAAGAGACTCTTGAATTTGTCCAGGAAGTCTAGAAAACTGAGTGATCCATTTGCATAAAAGACAGCACTTGCCCTGAAAGAACTTAAATCTAGTGAAGGTGGAGGGGACGGGGACAGACAAGGAACCAGGTGACTTTCAGGGGGCATGAAAATCCTATGAAGGAAAAGCTATTACGGGATTCCGATGGTTCCATGGAAAGTTAACAGGCGCGATAGGGTCCGGAGAAAGAGGCCCAGAATTAGTCCCAAAGGAAAGAAGCCATCAGGCAGGTGCAGTCACCAGGCAGACAGAAAGTCAGCTCACACCTCTGGTGTGGACCGGGGTCACAGGAGAGATGAGAAGTGAACCAGGCTGGTTGAGGCCGGACATGGGAGGGAAGGGGAGGTCGGGTCGTCACGGGGAGTCCCACCTGAGGAGCCCTGCCACAGCCCCGGAAGGATTACGGAAGGACTCTGCAAGGGAAGGCAGGGCCCAACTTGGCTTTAGGACCATCGGTGGCCGGTCCCACGGGGGGCGGCCGTGAGGGCTCGGGGACCCTGCCTCAGCGGCTGCTGGAACCTGCAAGGATGCGCCAGACGGGCTGGGTGCATGTGGGGGTGGGTGAAGCACGAGTCAAGGGTGTTCAGGAGGGTCAGGACGGTGATGGGGATCCCGGCACAGCACCCACTGCGCTGAGAGCTCTGCACACACTCTCCTGGGAGCGCAATAAACTCGGCTCCAGTGAGGACACCGACCAACAGACGGGTTGAGTTACACGGCGCGTCCCCCCCCCCCCCCCCCCCCGGCGGGGCCAGGGCCGCTCCCCGCCACCCGGCACAGGCAAGGTCGTCCCCCTGCACCTGCACGCCCGCGGGGCGGTGGACGTTGACCCCCGTGGCCCGCCTACCCGACGCGGCGCCCTGCCCTCTGCCCCCGCAGCCCCGACGACACCCGCCCCGGGTCCCCGAGGTGAGTCAACCCTGCAAAGGAACCCCCCCCCCGCCGCGTCCTCAAGAGCTGCAGGGCTGCGGGGGCGCGGGCGGCGAGGGCCTACCTGGAGTGTTGGCGGCTCCACGCCACGTCCCCGCCGCGCGACCTCCGTCCTGTCCTGCGTCCTCCCGGGCCTCGCCCCTCGTCTGGGAGCAGCTGGGCGCTGACCTCGGGCTGACCTCGGGCTGACCCCGGGCTGACCCCGGGCTGACCTGGGGCCAGGAGGCGGGGCCGGCCCAGGGCCTAGGCTGTGGCTCCCCCGCCCACGCTCTGCCCCTCAGATGGCCCCAGCTTCGGGGGGAGGGGGGAGGGGAGGGGGGGCCTCGAGGACGGAGAGAAGCCCCCCTGCGGCCTGCTGAGGGGGTCCCGGGCTCACCGGCCCCGCTCAGGCTGGTCCTGGGGACCCCCGGATTCCCCCCTCCCCCCGCAGGTGCCCGGCGTCTCGGAGCGGCCTTGCTGCGGCGCCACCGCGCGGCTGTCCCCGGGGCCGCACCTGCCGCACCGGGAGGGTCAACAGGCCTGCCCAGCGCAGTGTGACTGTAGCAACTGAAAGACAGCGCTTGGCTTGGCTCTGTTTTGTTTTGGAGTTGGTGCACACAAGCAGGTTTTCAGCGCACATTCGCCTAACTCTGATGCTCACGCTTTTGCTTCCTGTAATTCATTGCTTTCCAGATGGCTGTCAGCTAGGTGACTCTGATAACTGGACTCAGAGGTAACACTGGGCAAAAGAGAGTCGGGAAGAGCAGCACAGCAGGTCTAGCTGGGTGGGTCCAGTCCAGTTTCCCAATGACGTCGCCGAAGGTCTTATTACACCCAAATCATCTGCTGCAATGTATTTGGAATTAGCGTACGGAACTACTTTTGCTGACCAAAAGACAAAACGTAACATGAATACGGTTTCAAAAGAGTTGTCTTCCTAATAGAAATACACACAATCACTGACGAGCAAAGGTATCTTTGACACGTTACTAATTTGATAAGCAGCTTGAATGCCATGCATATCAGGAACCTATTTAAAATTGTACCTATTTGGCTATATAGGACCATATGCATAGGACAATGTCTCGTACGTGTGCCATGAACACTACCCGCAAGGGATAAAAAGTAAGTGCAAGCTTCCATTGGTCCAGAGTTGAAAGACACGAAAGACATCTTCATTCCAGGGATTGAAACCTGCTATTCAGTAGGACACACCAAGCTTTCAGATGTGTTTTGCTTCCGTTTTGTTTTCCCGTGTTTGGCTGGCACGCTATGTTCCTTGACTGAGTCTGTTCGTGTTGTTTCATGGAGTCGGAATGGCTCTAAGGGAAGATAATCAGCCACAAGCCCCGCCCCTCACTATTTTCAGCCGATGTCCCCTCATACTTCCATGTTACTGACGCAGCACCCAAACGCATTGGAGTTGATTTCCAACCCATACCGCCCAGCATGACCTTGTCTCAGAGCCACAGTGCTTACTAGAATATAAAAGTTTCGGGGCGCCTCGGTGGCTGTCTGTTAAGAGTCTGACTCTTGGTTTCAGCTCGGGTCTTGATCTCACGGTTTGTGAGTTTCAAGCCCTGACAGTGCGGAGCCTGCTTGGTTTCTCTCTGTCTCCCTCTCTCTCTGCCCCTCTCCTTATCATGCTTTCTCTCTCTCTCTCTCTGTCTGTCTCTCTCTCAAGTAAATAAACCTTAAAGAAAGTTTCAAAAAAGTATGAAAATACGTATGTCCCCATGGCTCCTATTAACTTGATTTAGAAATATGCCATGCATGTTCTATAATGTGTGCTAATATGAAATATAAATATGTCATGATTTAGAAATACACAATGCATGTTCTATAATGTGTGCTAACATGAGATATAAATATGTCATGAAAATAACATACATGTGTACTGCAAATAACGTGGTTCTTTTCAAATTTCCCAAGGCTGTTGTTCCTTTTCCTTTTTGCAGAATTTCCATCCCTATTTTGTTGGCATGTTCACCCCTTCCCAGGGTTTCTAAGGAAAGGCTGACACAGGAAAAGAATCATCAAATTTTACCCAAGTTGTGTAGTGATTATTTGTGGTTGGTAACGAGTATCACGAGACCCCTCTACAGCAAGGTGAAGTAACTTCATAGATGTGAAAATTGCATGCAAAACCACAGGTGTGGGCCTGAGACTACCCACCTTTAGGATGTTCGAGTCTATTCTGAGGTTGCTTTCCCAGCCTAGCATCTGGGCACTTGACTGGGGGATTTGAATTCCTTCAACTGATGTGGAAATGTCCCTAAATGATAAAACGGGTCCCTGTGGCTTAAACCCAATTTTATAGTGTGGTTTATGCCGAGTGCCTACTTTCGGTCCAGGACACTGGAGTGTTGGTACAGGCTGGCAAGGGATGCCGGTGGGACCAGTCTCCAACAGAGGGCCTGTGAGCCCCGGCAGGGAGCACTCCGCATGTGCTGTGGCCGTGTGTTGCTGCAGGAATTAAGCAAGTCTTGTGTGGCCTCAAGGGGAGGGCTTGTGGAAGCCTGTGCCTTGTCCTCTGGGCTTGGCTGCCCATGCCTTTTCCCTCTGCTGATGCCGCTCCCTTGTGCTGTAATAACTCTTAGCTGTAAGTAAGACTCAGTGCTGAGCTCTGTGTGTGCTTTCCACAGATCACCAAACCCAAATGTGACACGCATGGGGACCAAACACACACACACCTTCACCATGCTTGAAGAAAGGGAATACTGAGATCACATGACTGTGATCGCAGAGAAAAGAAACAAAATACAATGCCAGCATCCTACAGCCTCCTTCCAAAGCCCTCCCCACCACTGAACACTGTGGGGAGGAAAGGGGGGGGGGTCGAGGCAACTAAAGTAAGAGGAAGACAAGCAGAATGAACAGGGACAATATGAAGGGGCCTGGGGAGGTGCCCGGAATGATCAAATATAGCCTAAAGTTGAAAATTCTACACATTATGTATATGTATACAAAAATGGGCAGATCAGATCACAAAGTACCCCCCAAATTAAAAGTCCTGATATCAAAGTAGTACATAAGTTTCCAGTCAGTAGTACATACGGGTTAGGGTCAGTGTAAGAGAAAAATGATAACTTTTTAATGCTAAAAGCTAAAATCTACAATGAAGACAGGCCATGTGTGAATATCTATGGTTCAAGGAACTCCATAACCATCCTTTCGAAGCAAACACTACAGACGACAGAAGGAGACGTAGGAACACACAGACAGGACACTGGGAGATAACATCCTCAGTCCAGGGCAGGGCACTGGACGTAAAATAAGTAAATACATGAAGGATCTCAAGCACAATAGCAGTGGGGTAGTTCTTACCAACATACACTGAATTCTACATTCGGATCACAACAAACACATTATTTTCAGGTGTTCACAGCACAATCATGAAAGGCGACGATACGACACAAAGAATATATAAGTCATTCCGATTAAAGCAGAAACTTTTCAAACACGACGCCCTGGTCACAATGCAACCAATTCAAATTCTGTCATTCAAAATGACAGACAGGTCCTTCTACCTGGAAATTTAAAGACTCAACCAACTTCTGGGTGAAAGGAAGAATAAGCTAAAATTAAAGAATTTTTAAAAAGTACATCCATGATGCATCACTTATCAGAATTTTGGGGATGCATCTAAAGTAACGATCAGAAGAAAATTTACTGCCCTAACTATCCATAAAACCGAAAGACTAAACATAGAATTAAATTCCCAATTCAAATGATAGAAAAAAGAATAACAAACCAAAGAAACATAAGGAGTCACCTAAAACAAACATACAAATTAATAAGGAAGGTGATAGAAAAATAGGTCTAATTAATAAGTTTAAATGTGCTTTTTTAAAAAACGGCAAAATATAGAAACCACTAGCTAATTTAATTAACGGGGGAAAAAAGAAAGTTCACAAGTGTATGAAATGAGAAATGACAACGTGGAAATAACTATTTACATTGAAGAAATTTTGATAGCAATTGAGATGATTTTGATGATTTCCATGTAAATTAATTTGATGTACTATTAGATATAATGGATAGCTTCCTAAGAAGTTACGGTGTTGCAGATTTTAAACAGACAGGTTTCCATGGAAGAAATCGAGAAAATTGAGAAGGAAGGTTCCTACAGAAAAAGGCACCAGGCTTAAAGAGTTTCAAAGAGGACTTCAACTCAACTTAAACCACAGGTATTCCCAGTAGCTTCCACATGATTCTGCAGCATTAAAAGGGAAGGAAATTTTTGTAGTTTTTTTTTTTTAATGAGGCAAGTATAAAACTGATTATCGAACACAGATAAAGACAGAAGAAATAAAGCTACAGACTAATACACTCATGAATATCAATGCAAAAATTCGGAGCAAAATATTCGAGAACAGAAACTCTTACCACTTTGATAAAATAACATTCCATGACCAACCTGCATTCCAGGAATTCAGGCTTAATTCCATACTACAGATCTAGGACCATCCTATACAATATTAACAAATCTAAGGGAAAAAATAATACATGATCACGTCCATATATGTGCAGCGACCCTTTGCCAAAACCCAACACTTAGTTATGATAAAAACACCATGAAAATAGGCATGGTTACTTTAACATGATATGTGTATCATTATATATGTGTATATAGATGTACACAGCATATAAGGGTATGTGTGTATAACTGTGTATGTATAAGATATATTTATATCTTAAACACAAAGCTAGAGTCTTATTTTACTTTGGGGAGAAAAATCGCACAATCAGCATTACGACCATGGATTAGGAAAACAATAAGGATGGTCACTATCTCCACCAGGATTTAGCATCCTTCTTAGGCGATCAGCTAGTAAAACTGGACAAAAGAAGTCAATTAGAGGTATAAGAAAAGGTAAAGGAAGGGGTGCCTGGGTGGCTCAGTCGGTTAAGTGTCCAACTTGATTTTGGCTCAGGTTATGATCTCATGGTCATGAGATCTAGCCCCAAGTTGGGCTCTGCACTGGGCATAGAACCTGATTAAGAATCTCTTTGTCTCTCTCTCTCTCTCTCTCCCCCTCTCCCTCTCCCTCTCCCTTTGTCCTTCTCCTGCTCACATGCTCACTCTCTCTCTCAAAAGAAAAAATGAAAAGAATATGTAAAGGAAAAGTAATGCTATCACAATTGTAGCTTATAGAACGGTAAACCTGCACACCCCTAGAATGTTCACGGTGACGTTAACAAAACATTACAATAGTTCAGTCGAGTAGCAGACTATAATAGTAACATACAAACCCCCCCCTCATAGAAATAATAAACGTTTAAAAAATGTTTATGCTTATTTTTGAGAGAGAGAGACAGAGGTGAGTGGGAGAGGGGCAGAGAGAGGGGGAGACACAGAATCCGAAGCAGGCTCCAGGCTCTGAGCTGCCAGCACAGAGCCCAACACAGGGCTCGAACCCACAAACTGTGAGATCATGACCTGAGCCGAAGGTGGGCACCCAACCGAATGAGCCACCCAGGTGCCCCAAATTTAAAACATTAAAACATGATGGTAGAGAAAAGTACATTTAAAGTAGCAACAAAACAAGTTTTTAGAAAAAAAAAAGTAATGAGAAATGTGCAAAACCTATGTGCAAATACCTGTAGAATGAAAATCTGAAAACAATTCCTGGAAGGCATGAGTAGATATGAACAAATGGAAAGTATTCCCTCTTCAAAGAAAGGACAATTCAACCATATAAAGTTGTCAATCTCCCGGGGCGCCTGGGTGGCTCAGTCAGTTAAGTGAGTGGACTGAGCGGACTTCAGCTCAGGTCATAATTTCGCGGTTCATGAGTTTGAGTTGTGCATTGGGCTCTGTGCTGACAGCTCAGAGCCTGGAGCCTGCTTCAGATTCTGTGACTCCCTCCCTCTCTCTGCTTCTCCCCTGCTTGTGCTCTCTCTCTCTCTCTCTCTATCTCTCTCTCTCAAAGAATAAACATTAAAAAAAATTTGTAAAGTTGTCAATCTCCCTAAATTAATTTCAATGCAATTTCAATAAAAATATCTGTAAGCCATTTAATGGAGTTAATTTGATCCAAAGTTCAGATAGAATAACAAACATGAAGGAAAAGCCAGCTAAACACCGAAAAAGAATAACTATGGGGGTTGCCTGGGTGGCTGGGTCTGTTAAGCACTGACTCTTGGTTCTGTCTTAGATAATGATCTCACATTTGTTGAGTTTGAGCCCCACTTAGGGTTCTGCGCTCAGCATGGAGCCTTCTTGGGATTCTCAATCTCTCCCTCTCTGTCTCTCTGCCTCTTCCCATCTCTCTCTCTCTCTTTTGAAATAAATAAATAAACTTAAAAAAAACAAGAGTAACTATGGGGAAGAACTATCTCTGCCAGATATTCAAACATAAAATTTCCATTTCTAAAACATTACGGTATTGGTGCCTGAATACACATACAGACAAGTGGAGTTGAAGAGAAAGTCAGGAATTAGACCTTAATGTGCATGGAACCTTATAATATAATCAAAGGGTATCTCAAATCACAGGGGTAAAATTGGACTCTTTTATACATGGTGTTGGGAAAAATGGATAGTTGGCTGCAAAAGTGCAAAATTAGATATATATCTCAAATCATTCATAAGCATAAACTCCAGTTTATATTTAGGGAACTAAATGTAAAAATTAAAGCGGTACAAGCACCTGAAAATAACACGGATAAATCCCCGTGTAACATTAGCGTGGGGAATGGTTTTCTAACAACACCTGGAAACCTACAGCCAAAAAAGACAAGACTGATAAATGCAGCCACACACAAAAAAAAATTCATTTAAAAAATGCAGGACAAAAACACCATAAGCAAAATCAAAAGGCATGATGTTCTGGAAGAAAATATTCTCAACATACACTATTGGCAACGAGTGAATATATACAAAGAACTCTTAAACACTGTGGGATAAAAAAACTAAACACCCAACAGTAAAATGTGAAAATATGATAAACAGACAATTCATAATGACAAAGAAAAATACCCTTCAAGTATATGAACAAATGTTCAAACTCACTCATTTTTAGAGAAATGCAGAATAAAATAACACATACTTCTCACTTACCAGACTGAGGTACAATTTTTTTTTAATTATATGACAACACATTTGGCTCCTGATACCATCAGGAAGTAGAAACACATATTATTAATGAGAATGCCAGTTGTTTCAATCCATCTAGAGGGAAATTTTCCAATACGTAAAGAAAACTAGACAACCAAAGATCTACACATACGCTTAACTTTTGAAACAGAAATCCTACTTTGAAGAATCTACCTAGAAGATACCACCAACACTACAAAATACAATACAAAAATACAATACAAAAATACAAATGCACAAGCTTCTTCATGCAGCACTGTTTGTAATTCCACATTTCTGAGAAACAATCTGAATTCTCCTACGTGGAGAGCATTTGAAAGACCAATAGGCTGTGATGTCTATACAATGCATTGCTTTCCTCACCTGTTTTTTAAAAAAGATCTTTATAAATAAATGTGATTTTACTAGAATGTGATGTTAAGGAAAACAAGCAAAGCACTAAAGAGTATTTATAGCATGCCAGCTTTTATGTAAAAAGGGACATACGGTAAATACATGAACATATTCTCATTCATGCAAAAGAAATACCGGGAGGGATGGAATTGTTGAATCACAATCTTGTACACCTGAAGCTAATATAACACTCTGTGTTAACGAACTGGAATTAAAATAAAAACATCAAAAAAAAAGAAATCAGAATAAAAGAGAAAGCACAGCAACTGGTTTCCTAAAGGAAATGGGTGGGAAAGGGGTGGAAAGAAGGAGGCGTGGAGTAGCACGGAGAAGGAAGAAGCAATACCTCTCTGAATCTAAATTTTGTATGGCCCTGACACTTACAACCATAGGAATGTTCCACATGTCCTTCCCAAACCCAAAATTAAGCCATTAAAAACAATCAGCATGTGAGGTGATCCAAAAAATGCCACACGAACACTAACAAAGCAACCGAACTCTCTTACAAATGGAAAGTGTCACTACAATGGGTAGATAGAGGACGTTGGGAAGCCATTTCTTGACCCCATACCATAAAGCTAAGACAAAAGCAGTTGTTTCTTAACGCTATAATTTAGTTAATAGTTATTTCTCACAGGGTGCAGGTCAAGCATTCTGAAACTTTGTAGGTGTATTCAAATTCAACAAATAAGTATATTGTGGATAATGATGACCAGGTTGTTACTGCTAAAGAGTGAATTGACAGTTCAGACAATGACCCGGGGACATTGAGCAGGAACCTCTAGTCAGTGTGTCCTCATGGGACACGGATATGACCACAGACACGTGCTCGTTCCTGACAGATGATTCAGCAATAGGGGAGCGCCTGGATGGCTCAGTCGGTTAAGTGTCGGACTCTTGATTTCAGCTCAGGTCTTGATCACTTGGTTTCTGGGTTTGAGCCCCACGTTGAGCTCTGTGCTGACAGCGTAGAGCCTGCTTGGAATTCTCTCTCTCTCTGTCTCTCTCTGCCCCTTCCCTGCTCACACTCTCTCTCTAAAAATTAATAAATAAAAACTTTATAAAGAACTACAAATATGTGCCAATGAATGGCTTAGTATACACATGTATTTCATAATTCTCTCTGCTGAGAAAGCCCAGGACAATGACTTACTTGATTTCTCTTATCTTAAAAAAATAAATAAAAAGTCACGTCGGATACTACATGCCTAAATTTGCCTACTCCCTTTTTATACAGAGGTCCTTAATAAAGCTGTCCGCACTCTCTCACCTCCTATTTCCTATGGCAGCCATGCCCATCTGGCCTTCAGGGCAACCACCCAAACAGAAAAAGAGCCCCTGGGGAGCTTATTAACAGCTGTGTCCTAAAGTCCACGGTCAGTCTCACACGCATATTATTGTTTTATGACCAATCAACGTCATCTGCCAAATTCCAGAGCTGTGGTTGCTTATACAACAGTGTTTTCAATATCTGCGCCTGAATATTTAATGCATTTACCCCAAACAACAGACTCTAAGCCCAACTGTCCGCCATTTTGCTCAAAACCTGCTCTCCTTACGGCCTTCTCAACACAAGGCAGTTCCATGTCTAGGGTTGCTTCATTCCAAAACAGCACAGATCCATTCTTGCTTGACGGACTTTGCCCGGTGAACATGCTTGTGTTAACCCTAACCCAGGCAAAGAGTTGGTGTTACTAGCTCTCATGAACCCTTGGTATTTTCAGTAAATGTAAGCCACTTGGGTGGGTTTTATCTTGTCTTACTCTAATAATTACAGAAGTCAGCACTTTTAAAAATTTATTGGCCATGTGGAAATCATGTTTTACTTACACTTCTGTTAGGTGATCTGTTGTTTGTAAGGGTTTTGGAAGTTCTTTTTTTCTGTTTCTGTGTCTTTTGCCAGGTATTAGTATCACTAATATCATGTCCCGCTCTCTGGATTGATTTTTCACTCCCTTTAACAGTCTTTCTACGTTAAAAAGTATCGGTTTAGTATAATTTATTGGTATTTTCCCTTATGGTTCATCTTTTTTTTTTCATCTTGTTTAAGTAATTGGTGTCAAATCACATTTCATAAAACTTGTTGAAGTAATTGGAATAGATTTTTATGTATCATCTCCTGTGTCAAGAGTTTTAAAAATGAATATCCAATTGGTCTAGTATCATTCGTTGTAAAACGATCCTTCTGCATTACACTGCAGGGGCATGATTGTCATAAATCAGATGACAGAACACTTGCAGAGTCTGTATCTGTGCGTTTCACTCCGTCTCATCCATTTATCTACCTCGGTGCCAGGACTGCCGTCTTAAAGATCCTACCTGTGTTAATAAGTCTCGATATTTGATGCCCAAAATCCTTCAACTTGGCTCTTCTTATTCAAGATTATCTTGGGCATTCTTGACCCTTTCAATTCCAATATGAATTTCAGGATCAGTATGCCAGTGTCAATACGTACACACATAAATACATGCAAACATACAAACAAACTCGCTTCTGGGATCTTCACTGCAACTGCACGGAATGTTTGGACAAGTATGTGCAGAACTGAGTGTGTACATATTAAGTCTTCCGATCCAAGAAGCAATGAGTATCCCTCCATTTATTTAGGTTTTCTGTGACTTACTTCCATCCATCCTGTAGGCTTCTGTTTGTAGGATCTGTGCCTCTTTGTCAGATGTATTCGTATTCATCTGATGCTTTACGAAGCCTTGCAAATAGTATCCTTTTAACATTTCATTTTCTAATTATTTGCTATTAGTGTAGAGAAATAAAATTCCTTTTTATCTGGCCTTAAACAGGCTTTTGTGTTAACATGGTGCTTTCCATTCATATAGACTGCATATTCCTTTGGACTTTCTAAAAATCATATTCTTAGTCCTTACGTTCAGACCTTATGTTCGGTAGGCCTTCCATTCCATTCCAAGCTCTATTTCTCTGTGATCTTCTGGACAATTCTGTGTAAAAGTGGTGAGAGCAGACATCCCATTCGTTATGGATCACAGAAGAAACAATTTCATAATTTGCCAATAAGCATGATGTATATACTACAGTGTTTTTCTTATTGTTGTTTTGACCATCCTCATAAGATTGAGGCAGTTCTCTTTTTTCCTTATACTTTGATCATGTTTTTATAATTGATATAAATAAAAGCTTTGACTTTTATTGTATGTTTCTTCTGCATCCACTATTATGAGCTTGTGATTTTCGTTCCTTTATATACTTAATGAAGAACATGACATCAATCATCAAGTGTTAAAAACAAGCAAACAGGGGCGCCTGGGTGGCGCAGTCGGTTAAGCGTCCGACTTCAGCCAGGTCACGATCTCGCGGTCCGGGAGTTCGAGCCCCGCGTCAGGCTCTGGGCTGATGGCTCAGAGCCTGGAGCCTGTTTCCGATTCTGTGTCTCCCTCTCTCTCTGCCCCTCCCCCGTTCATGCTCTGTCTCTCTCTGTCCCAAAAATAAATAAACGTTGAAAAAAAAACAAAACAAAACAAAAAAAAAAACCCCAAAACTAAAAGGGAATGCTTCCAGGAGTAAACTCACTTGATTTTGATCTGAGACCATCTTTATATATTGCTAAGTTAAATTTGCTAGTTTTTTTTTTCTTTTGCTCTGTTTTCATAAGGGCAATGAGCTTGCAACTTTCCAGTTTTTCTTTCTTGCCACATCCTTGTTATATTTATGTCGTTCTATAAAAGGTGTTGCAAACTTCTCTCTTCTTTCCCTTTAATTTCTGTGAGAGATAATGGAAATACTCCTGTCATTCCTTTGTAAATGGTATGAAAAATTCATTGGGAAGGTTGTGTGATTCTGGATGTTTATTTTTATAGGAAAAGCCTTTAGTTATAGTTTCAGTGTCCTGACTATAGAATTGTTCAGATTTTTCTGTCTATTCTTGTCAATAATTGTACTTTTTCTATAAATTTGTCCACTGTCTCTTAAAGTTTTAAATTATTTGGCATGATAAGGTCTTATTTTTTAATGTCTGCAAAAATTAGTTTCCATCTTGTAATCTACTTTTAATTTGTGCTTTATCTTTTTATCTATTTGTCTGTTCATTGTGTTTTACTTTTTATCAGCCTTGCAAGCGTCTATCAATTTGTATTAAGGTTTTCAAAGGATCAAATTTCTACCTCACTGGTGTTTATATTGTATGCTATATTCTTATTTTGTTTTGCTCTTTCCTTTATTTTTTCTTTCTTCCTACTTTCTCTGAGTTCAATTTGCTATTCTTTTTGAAAATTCTTAAAATAGGTACTTAGTATTTTCAGATTTTGCTGTAATTTTTACTTAAGAGGTATAAATTTTCTCAGTGTACTTCTTGGTGTCTCCACAAAGATTTAATGTATCTTCGTTATTGTTCCTTTAACATATTTCTAATACTCATTGTGGTTCTTCTTTTTCTGTAAAATTATATTTTATATGTTTTCAAGTTACATTATTATGTACCTAAAGACTTAGGGCTTATATCTTCCAGGTGAGTTAACACCTTAATCACTTCGAAATATCACCCACCCCATTTTTTCAAGTAATTCTCCTTTCTATAGTATATTTTGTCTGATAGTGGGATGGGAGGGCGGAATATTTCTTATAGTTTTTGCCTTTGATTTTCTTTTACATCTTTTCATTTTCCAACTTTTATTCTCAATATATTTAAAGTATGTCTGTTGTAAACAGTATTTTGACAATATTTGTCCTTTAAATCAAATATATATTCCATATTCCATTTCCATCACTCAATATAATAAGGTTTATATACTATTTTAATATTTCTTTTTCTGTTTCAGCTAATTTTTGTGCTTCAGCTGTCTTTCTTACTAATCAAGCATTATTATTATAATACACTTGTAGCTATAACTGATTTTGTGGTTTTAAGTGGTATCACTAGGGATTACATATGCAACTTTGAGTCATTAAATAAAATCTAACATAAATCAGTGCTTTGACTTCACCTCCCGACATGGACAGTATAATATAATTTACATGTCTAGCACCTTCTATGGTACAGTTATCACAAAACGCTAAAGCAGGGAGGGGTGGGTTTAGATCAAAAGCAACAATTCTGTGGGGCTGGCAGTCAACGAAAGGAAGACACAAATTGAGAAGCATTTGTTTTTAAAAAGCTAATGAGAGTTTGGGGTAAGAATGGGGGAAGTCCAAGACATCTTGCCTGGACCCTATCACTTCTGATGCCCAGTTCTATCAATGACAGGTGTAAATCTGCCAACCACAAGATTTGTTACAAAACGTGATAAATGAAATTTGGGTCGGGGAGGCACCAAGACTGGGTTATGTGGTCAGGCCCTCCGGAGAGCCAATACAGCCCAGAATAGGGAAAGCCAAGGGAGAGGAGATCTTGAATGTGTCCCCAGCCATAACACAGACTAACTAGGAATTTGATAAACTTGAAGTGTTTAAATACAATCTTGGCCAAATACCTGGCTGAGCTCTGTAGACACTTGGATAACCCTTGTGTGTGTTTAAAAACAAACACAAGAAGGGTGCCTGGGTGGTTCAGTCAGTTAAACGGCCGACTTCAGCTCAGGTCATGATCTCGCGGTCCGTGAGTTCGAGCCCTGCGTCGGGCTCTGTGCTTACAGCTCGGAGCCTGGAGCCTGTTTCAAATTCTGTGTCTCCCTCTTTCTGACCCTCCCCATTCATGCTCTGTCTCTCTCTGTCTCAAAAATAAATAAATGTTAAAAAAAAATTAAAAACAAACACAAGAATGTAAGTGTAAACATCTTCTGCATAGCCATGGAAACAATCAACAAAAAGAAACCAGAAAAGTAAACCATGGAGTGGGAGAAAATATTTACAGACCACATATCTAATAAGGGGTTAATACCCAAAATATATAAGGAACTCATACAAGTCACTATCAAAACTACAATAACTTGGTTTAAAAATGGGCAAAGGGCATGAATAGACATTTCCCCAAAGAAGAAATGCAAAGGCTAACCAGTATAAAAACAGGTATTCAGCATCACTAATCATCAAAGAAACACAAAATAAAACAACGAGGTATCAACTCACAGCTACTACAATGGCTGTTATCAAAAAAGAACAAAGATAACAAGGATTGGCAAGAATGTAGAGAAAGCAAGCCCTTGTGCACTGTTGTCAGTAACGTAAATTAGTACAGTTATTATAGAAAACAAGATGGATGTTTCTCAAAAAATGGAAAATGGAGCAACTACAGTATGGTCCAGCCATCCCACTTCGAGGTACATGTCTAGAGAAATTGAAACCAGGATCTCAAAGAGACAGTTTGCATCCCCCTGCTCATTGCAGTGTTATTCACAATAGCCAAGCTATGGAAACAACCTAAATATCCTTCAATGAATGAACGGATAAAGAAAATACGAGATATACATACATAGGTACACAAACACACACGATGGAATGTTATTGTGTTTTATAACAAGAAGGACACGCTGCCATATATGACAACATGGATAGAGCTGGAAGACCTTACGCTGAGTGAAAGAAGCCACACACAGCTGTATGATCTCACTTACGTGTGGAATCTGAAACAGTGACATTTGTAAAGGCAGAGTAAGATGGTGGTTGCCAGAAGCTAGGGGGAGGGGAGTGTTGGTCAAAGGGTACAGATCTTCAGTTACGCAGGATGAATAAACTCTGAAGACAATAGTTAGAAATACTGTATTCTATACGTGAAATTTGCCAGGAGGATAAACTAAATCGTCTCACCATATAAACATACACACGCACCCAATGGTAACCATGTAGAGGTAGGTGATAGACATGGTAATGAGTTTGATATCACTATTGTGCATCATTTCACAGTGTATGTGTATATCAAAACTTCAGCTTGTACACACTGAATATATACAACATGTATACATTGATGATGTACCAATGATAAATATGTTTAAAAAATCATTGTAATCCCTAGTGCCTCCACTAAAACTAAGAATAAGACCACACAGCTAAAAAAAAGCAAGAGAGAAGATAATGTACCATACCATAAAGCATCTGTGTAACACATAACGATAAATAGAAGGACAAATAACCTAAGACATAAATAAGACATTTAAGATCACTGCAAAATTGAGGCATGATTCCAACCAGATCAACAGTTACACTAAGTATGAGTAGGCTAAATATTTCAATTCAAATGCAGAGGCTGTGTGCCTGGATAAAAATATCAAAACCTATGATGTGCTGTCTACAAGAGACAACACTTGTATCCCAAGATGCAGGTTGAAAGTGAAGGAACGAAAGGTAAGTGCTTTGTGAGCAGTGTACCTGTGGGAGTTGCATCTTTGCTTGCCCATTTTTATTGTATTTGAATTCATGTAGCTTCTTGAGCAAACTTCTGTACCGTGTTACCCTTCTTCATTTTATTCTGTCGTTCTAAAAGCAGATGCTCTTTGGAAACCTGGATCTACAAATGCTCATCAAATCATATCACTCAGTTGTGCTCAAAATTTGCTCACGGCTTCCTATCTCACAGTGTAAAAGACAACATTTGACAACAGTCTGAGCTGAACACAACAGCAGGATCTATAAAGCTCTCATGTTACCTTTCTGTTTGCGTGCCGTACCAATATCAGACCAGCTCTTTCTTTTTTTTTTTTTTTTTATTTATATATGAAATTTATTGTCAAATTGGTTTCCATACAACACCCAGTGCTCATCCCAAAAGGTGCCCTCCTCAATACCCATCACCCACCCTCTCCTCCCTCCCACCCCCCATCAACCCTCAGTTTGCTCTCAGTTCTCAACAGTCTCTTATGCTTTGGCTCTCTCCCACTCTAACCTCTTTTTTTTTTTTTTCCTTCCCCTCCCCCATGGGTTCCTGTTAAGTTTCTCAGGATCCACATAAGAGTGAAACCATATGGTATCTGTCTTTCTCTGTATGGCTTATTTCACTTAGCATCACACTCTCCAGTTCCATCCACGTTGCTACAAAAGGCCATATTTCATTTTTTCTCATTGCCACGTAGTATTCCATAGTGTATATAAACCACAATTTCTTTATCCATTCATCAGTTGATGGACATTTAGGCTCTTTCCATAATTTGGCTATTGTTGAGAGTGCTGCTATGAACATTGGGGTACAAGTGCCCCTATGCATCAGTACTCCTGTGTCCCTTGGATAAATTCCTAGCAGTGCTATTGCTGGGTCATAGGGTAGGTCTATTTTTAATTTTCTGAGGAACCTCCACACTGCTTTCCAGAGCGGCTGCACCAATTTGCATTCCCACCAACAGTGCAAGAGGGTTCCCGTTTCTCCACATCCTCTCCAGCATCTATAGTCTCCTGATTTGTTCATTTTGGCCACTCTGACTGG
>NW_024412412.1:5012588-5102602 GCF_014898765.1 Herpailurus yagouaroundi
TTATGCTTTGGCTCTCTCCCACTCTAACCTCTTTTTTTTTTTTTTTTTCCTTCCCCTCCCCCATGGGTTCCTGTTGAGTTTCTCAGGATCCACATAAGAGTGAAACCATATGGTATCTGTCTTTCTCTGTATGGCTTATTTCACTTAGCATCACACTCTCCAGTTCCATCCACGTTGCTACAAAAGGCCATATTTCATTTTTTCTCATTGCCACGTAGTATTCCATAGTGTATATAAACCACAATTTCTTTATCCATTCATCAGTTGATGGACATTTAGGCTCTTTCCATAATTTGGCAGACCAGCTCTTTCTAGCAAGCACCTGTCATGGCTTCTTTGCCATTCTGCAAACTCTTGCCTTACTTTGCATTGGCTGTATATCCTGCCTAAAATGTTCTCCATCCACATCCATATCCACATTGAATGCTCCCTACCCTCCTTCTCAAGTTCACTTAAATATAATTCCTCAGTGAAGCCTTCCTGACCACCTTACTCCAAGTTATATCTGCTTGTCATTGTACTATCTTCTTCACTGTTCTGTATTTTCACAAGTTCTTATCACGTAGCTTAATAGCTATTGTGCCATTTTGTACCACACCTAGCACTCCAACCTGAATGAAATGTCCAGAAAAGCAAGGGTTTGATTCTCTTCAGGCCATTTCAAGATCATTGCACTAAAACAGTGCTGAGGGGGCGCCGGGGTAGCTCAGTCGATTGAGCGACTGACTTCTGCTCAGGTCATGATCTCACAGCTGGTGAGTCTGAGCCCCACGTCGGGCTCTGTGCTGACAGCTTGGAGCCTGGAGCCTGCCTCGGATTCTGTGTCTCCCTCTCTCTCCACCCCTAACCGACTCGCATTCTGTCTCTGTCTCTCTCAAAAATAAACATTAAAAAAGAAAAAGAAAAAAAAAACTGAAAACAGTGCTGCGTACATTGTAAATTTTTTTAGTTTATTTTGAGAGAGAGAGAGAGAGAGAGAGAGAGAGAGATAAAGACAGGCAGAGAGAGAGAGATAAAGAGAGGCAGAGAGAAGGAGAGAGGGAACCCCAAGCAGGCTCTGTGTTGTCAGGGCAGAGCCCATGTGGGGCTCGATCACACAAACCACGAGATCATGAGTGAACTCAAATCAAGAGTCAGACACTCAACTGACTGAGCCACCCAGGTGCCCTGTAAATTTTCAACCAATGCAATGAATGAATGGATTCTGAACCATTCATCAGACTTTTTAAACTAGTAGATGCTTTTATCAAACATTAAACACACAGGATATGCTGCATTTTAGCAGAACTTTCCTATGTTCTTATTGAGTCTACTAAACATGTTAATGGAGGGCCTACTGAATCCTACTTTGATGATGGGCTAATATGTAGCACGACTCACACTTTGAATAAAATAATGTGAATAGCAAGAAAACCTGGATGGCTGCATTTGAAATTTTTTCCATTTATCATGTATACAAATATATATAATAAATATATATATAATATATTAATATACATAACATAAATATATATTATATATTTATATATATGTATAATATAAGTATATACATAAGTTATATATATTATATCATATATAAAATGTATGTTATGTATAATACACATATATAAATTACACACACAGATATATAGTAGTTTTAGGTTCACAGCAAAATTAAGTGGAAAGTACAGAGGGTTCCCATATACCCCTTCTCCTCCACACATGTACAACCTCCCCCACTATCAATAGCCCCCATCATTTGGTCTATTTGTTACCATCCATGAACTCACCTTGACATGTCCTTATCACCCCAAGTCCATAGTTTACATTAGAGGTCACTCTTGGCATTGTGCATTCTATAGGTTTGCACAAATGGTAATGATATGTACTGGTCATTATAAAGAATAGTCTCACTGCCTTAAAATTTCTCTGCACTCCTCCTATTCATCCCTCCCCTGAACTTTCGAGCACTGATCTTGTCACTGTCTTCACAGTTGTGCCTTTTCCAGAAGGTCATATGGTTAGAATCATACAGTACATACGTATGATTGGCTTCATTCACTTAGCCACGTGCATTCAGAACTCTTGCCACTGTTTTCATGGTTTGAGAGTGCATTTTTTAAAAAATTTTTGGATGTTTATTTATTTTTGAGAGAGAGAGACTATAGAGTGATTGGGAGAGGGGCAGAGAGATAGGAAAACACAGAATCTGAAGCAGGCTCCAGGCTCTGAGCTGTCAGCATAGAGCCTGACATAGGGCTCAAACTCACGAACTGTGAAATCATGACCTGAGCCTAAGTCAGACGCTTAACCGACTGAGCCACCCAGGTGACTCAAGAGTGCATTTCTATTTAGCTCTGAAAACTATCCCATTGTCTGGATGAACCACTTTCATTTTATGTTTAAACATCCATTACTCAGCAGCACTGGTTACTTGCTTCAGGCTTACAAAATATTTTTTCATGGCGTCAAGAAGTACCAGGGAGCTTCCAATACTTAGATGGCCTGACTTTCAGAGTTCTATCTCACAACACCAAGTTCGATATCTAAGGCAGCTGTAATAATACCCTGCAGTGAATCAACCATTTTCTAAATACGACATCGCCTGTCCCAAGGCCCCGCATGGAACATACTACCGGCCACTGCGCTGGACACAATTTGGTCACCGTGATGGTGCTGAATCCATTGGTTCTTTGTTTGTTTTCTGTTGGTTGCAGGGTATTGGGATATTCTGTTAGGCAGACTTTCCTTCCTCAGCCATAACTTGTGTCTCACTTTCTAAGCTGTTACTCTGAGGTGTCTCTCTCTGCACTGGGTAAGTTCTTACGGATGAAACTAGCTTCTCTCTATCAACGTAAACCCATTTTATCATTTTATGAAAATCAAGCTAGATAATTATCACATATGCATTTAAGCTGGAAATCAACACATGCAGGAAAATACCATTTATAATATCTTCTAAATTTATCTTTCCTTTCCCTTTTTCTCTCTCCTCGTCTGAAAGCAGCAGATATATTTTAAACTGCATTTGACTCAGAAACTTGCACATCTGGAATTCTTGTGAATATCTGTTGAAATCTGAATTATTGACAAATGAGATGTCCCTATTCCTTCACTGTCTCATTTATGGCAAATTTACCAGGGTGATTCTACGCCAGTTAGGCTCAATAAAAGAAATGTAAAGATAATGAAGGATCAGCTGACATCTGAATCCTCCTGTTTGCCAGGTAGCCCTAAAACTCAGTAAGACAGGTGAAACCATTTTGTTGTCGCTGAAAACTCGTTATTCCTTTTAAATGGACTTATAACACAAACTGTTTTCCTACTAGAATGTACAAAAGACTATGTGGGTATAGATTTAGCAAAGTAATTTATCATTACTATTATTATTCATGCTTGTTTATCAAGCCTGCTAAGTGCTGGAGCCACTTTTCTTCATTGAAATGGAAGTTATTTGTAGAAGACAAAGTAGCTTTAAGACCAAGAAAACATTCTTTAAGGACTTTCACAATGATGTTGCTTGTAATACTTTACTTCTCCTGATAGCACTTTGCTGTGGTGTCGAAGTTAAATTAGCTTTGTAGTAACTCTGGGACTTGAATTAGACCGTTTTTTCATCTCAGCTGTTAAAGACTCTGAGTTTGGACTCAGATCATCCCTTTCCTGTTCTATTTTTGCTTCTGATTTCCACTTAAAGTCTGAGCCCTGGGAGAAATGTGTGGTATGGGGATGGGCATTTAATTTTTCCATGGAATGGGACAAGCAAGGCTGACCAATTTCACAGGGCCACCTGAAGGACGATGAATCCTTGCAAAGGCAGTTCAAGTGTAAACTAAGCGCAAAGGGTTCTCTGTGCTTTGCCAAGGTAATCTGGCTCATGGAGAAAACATAAAAGAAAGTCCCATGACACCAATCAAAGTTCCTCATCACTCACAATTAGCGAGTCAGTGGGAATCCTGAACTCGTTCTTCAAGTAACAAATGTTGAATGCCAGCTAGTTTTACCTACAAAATCTAGCAATGTTAACAGATGGGTTACTTCAACTTTGATGCCAATCGTCCTACTTGTAACTTGTATTAATTCTATATCCAGAAGGATAAAAGGGGGTGAAAGACAAGAATATTCTTTAAGAAAACTGATGGCAAAATGTGTGGGTTTTTTTTTCTTATTTTTATTTTGTTTTAAATCACGCATCAACCAATTAGGAAAACATGTAAGCATCTCTACAACTCATACTTAAGATGGTTCAAGATTTTCTTCGAAGTAGCAGTTAATCATCTATTCTGGCAAACGGATGGATTTTTTTTTTTGATGAATGTTGGGTAAAATCCAATGTTTTTTATCCCACATAGTTTTGTTGAACTGTATATTTTCATGGTTATGCTAGTTAAAAATGTCTTACGGATTTTTTTAAAACTACCCACATCCTGTAATTTCAGAGCTGGGGTGACATTAGAGATCATATATTCTTACCTCTTAATTTTAATGTTAAAGAAACCAAGAGTCAGAAAATGTGATGTGCCAAGATCACACAGTTAATTTATTCCAGGGGTGAGTCTGACCCTTTGAATCTATTCAGGATATCATCAGTACTTCAAATGGGAAGCTAGGATGCTTTGCCTCTTTAAAAGCTAAAAGTAAGTTGTTATAGAGAGCAGAATAAATTCATCTAATACAAGCAAAAATAGTAGGAAATTCTTCATATTAGCCATTCGAGGAGAGGAATTCAGGGCCTATTTAGGCTTATTTTATTTTGCTTTGGTGCAAGAGAAATGATGATGTGTAGCCCTTCAAGATTTAAATAGAATCTGTAGGCGTACCTAATAAAACATTTAAATGTGTATAGTGCTATATATTTTCCTGGTTCTAACGATGCTATTATTTGTCTGAGCTCAAGGCCTGCTGTGAGGTGGCCAAGGCAGGTACTGGAACCCTCTGGCACACAGGTGAGGAAAGCCACTTAGTTTTCCACATTCACACAGCATCTTTCCAACCGAGGAGATCACACTAGGATACACATGAGGTAAGAGACTGAACTTCCCATGGTGGAAATGAGAACGTACAGGGTGCCGTCCAGCCTGCAAGTGAGACAGGGTATGAGACAGAGATCAAGTACATCATCGGTCCTTATGTGCACATAAAAGGAAAGAAACCAACATCACATGTTTGAGAGCTAATGGGACGTATTTGTGTGCAGTTTCCCTCCTTGGAGCAGGTGCATCCACGAAATGAGTGAATAAACACCTACACACACTGACACACACCAACACATGCACATATACTCTTGTGTGTATAAGCAATAGCACGGGTCATGCTTTCGGGGAAGCTTTAATTCATTGTCCCCAAAGCTCACCCAAAGTCTGCTTTGTGAATGTCAAATGCAACCGCCAACAAGAATTCTGTCCAGGCCCCTTCCTCCTCCCTCATCCCCTTTGCCACACCCACAACGGGTGTCACATTTCTTACCACAGACAAGCAGATCCCAAGGCGCAGTGATCTAATGTGCAAAACAACCATACCCCTGTTGACCCTGCTTTTCCTGGTCACCTCCCTAACTAGCATGTCCCTCCCACACCTGTCTTCTGTCTGTAGCTGGAGGTGACGTCTAAGGTGGTGGCCTGGGCCATCTCTGGGAACTACTCAGTTTTTCTGGGCACCTCTTTTATTAACTGTTTGTTTTCCTCTGGTTAAACTGTCTTTTATCAGGGAGTTTCAGCCAAGAATCTAACAGTATAGAGGGAAAGTTATTTCCTCCCCCACCCCCACAGTGAATTACCCAATCTGCCGCACTTGGCTTCTAGAGGACTTTGTGCCTTTCCCTGAACACACTCACACAGACAGGTACACTCATTCACATTCACACACACAAACACGCAATACTGTTTTAAATAGCATTCTTAAGGTTTTGAGGTTGACTATACAATAAGATATATCCTTTCCTGTGAGAGTTCAGTAACTTCTTACTTTTCATAAAAACTGGCAATTGTCAGTAAGGTTCCTTGACATGGATCGGTAACTTCTTACTTTTCACAAAAACTGGCGATTGTCAGTAAAGTTCCTTAATACAGAAACCCTCTTAGGGTGTGCTCTGGTCATATGAATTCTCTACTTTTTCAAGAAAGCTTGCTAATGAGACATTTTAAGGAAATTCCAATTCACCATGTTTAACAAACACCCGTTCCACTCCTGCGACATTGGTTAGTGGCCTATTTCTCAAACTCCTAATGCAGACTTAATTATTTACTGAGGGTAGCTGAGTCTGGAGCTATCTGCAGAAATCGTGGAATTGTTTTAGGATCTCCCCTGGACTTGCAGACACGTACACGAGAAACAAAATATCTTTATCTAATTCATGAGACAATTCCCCATTGATATAGGGCCCTATGGTGTTAAGGTGCTACTCCAATAAGCCCACCCCCTCTGTTTTCCATTAGTGTTATGAAAATGGCTTATTATCTGATGGCATGGGAATTTCCCCTAAGCGCCTAATAACTCATGGAAGAGTTAATCTCATTTGTGGCGGTTGTTTATACGGGAATACTTGGCAAAGGTTTTCATATTAAGTAACATCACAGCACTAACATTTACGTATACATGCATCCCCTAACCTACATAACGTTGAGCCTACTGCCCACTGTATTCCCCACACTGACACGGATATCCACCGTGTCAATCCCATTGCCTTCTCTGACCCCTCACGTGGCTGAGAGAAGCCATTGGAGAGCCAGGTCAGGTGGGTTTCACACAGCCAGAGGCAACGTGGTACAGTTTTCCTAGCGCAGATATAACTGCTCCAACCTCAAAGAGATCTTCAAACCTTTTCCATTAGCTCTATATCACAAACAGTCAAGTTTAACCATGCAAACACTCACATCCAACTGATTTCCAAAATCTGGGCATCAAAAGTGCCCCTGCTGTACATACTGAGAGGTATTCTTTTCACTCATCTAGTGGAAATCTTGAGTGGTTAGTGTCTCTTCCCGCCCCACAACTCCTGTATCTAAAAAGAATTAAGTACACATTTTAATCTGATTTTCACACTTTGATGGTGAGTGTACCTATCAGTAAAAATATGGAAATATTAGGAACCATCTCCTGAATGGTGGTTGGAGCATTAACTAAATAAGGACTAGTCCTTTCCTTTCTCCTCCATTATTTCTGTCCTTCCTCCCTCCTTCCTCCTAAATGATAGCTCCTGATATAGAACAAATACTGGGAAAACATTTACCAAACAGCAAAGTCGAAAAGATCCCTGCCCTTCATGGGGCGGGGAATGGGGATCATGGGGGTGGGTTGTCAGAAGGTGAGGAACCTATAGGTGCTGATGGAGGGATAAGTAATAGTAAATAACCATCTATAGCCCAGCAGAAACCTTGAAGAAATGAATGATAAACTGTCAGGTGTCACTAAAAAGGTATGAGCCATCAGGCCATGAAAAGATATGGAAAGGCCCTAAATGCATAATACTAAGTGTAAGAGGCTAATCTGAAAAGGCTACAGACTGTGGGATCCCAACTACATGCCAATCTGGAAAAGACAAAACTATGGAGATAGGAAAAAGATGGGTGGCTGTCAGGGGTTGAGGTTGGGGAAAGGATGAATACGTGGCACACAGAAGATGTTTAGGGCAGTGAAAATATGATGCTGATACTATAATGATGGGTATATGTCATTCTACATTCCAACCCATAAAGGATACCACACCAAGAGTGAACTGTAATGTATACTGTGGACTCTGGATAATTGTGATGTTCATTATAGCTTCATCAATTCCCACAAATGTCCCACTCGGGTGGGGGATGCCGATAATGGAAGAGGTTATGTGTATGTGGGGGGGCAGTGGTCTATGGGTAATCTCTGTGCCCTCCCCTCAATTTTGCTATGAACTTAAACCAATTAAAAAAAAAAAAAAAAAGGTGGGGCGCCTGGGTGGCTCAGTCGGTTAAGCGTCCGACTTCGGCTCAGGTCATGATCTCACGGTCCGTGAGTTCGAGCCCCGCATCGGGCGCTGTGCTGACAGCTCGGAGCCTGGAGCCTGTTTCAGATTCTGTGTCTCCCTCCCTCTCTCTCTGACCCTCCCCCGTTCATGCTCTGTCTCTCCCTGTCTCAAAAATAAATAAACGTTAAAAAAAAAAAATTAAAAAAAAAAAAAAAAAGGTAATGTCTGATATGAAGTCAGCTCCAGGAGTATTCTTGTTGAGTTCCAATCTCCAGCTCAGCCTTTGCTTCTTAAAGTGTCAAAGTCTTGACCATCCTAGCAAAGGCCCCTCAGGACATGTGCCTCCCTTGGATTCTGCCTGTAATGTCCCTTTGCCAGATGGAGAGGGGGCTCTGTATGCCTGTGGTGCCCCCGCATTCGTCCTTAGCAGCGAAGTTGAGGAAGGTGGTAAGACATGAGAAGTCAGATGGATCTGTAGCGACGGGAGCTCCTCCTTCAGGCTGAGTCTGATAGGACAGCATCTGAGAAGACTTCTCAGATGCCTCCCACCAGTAGGAGCACTGGGGTTCTCTGGTTTTAACAAAGGGCAGGCTGAGACAGCCATCAACAGCACACCGAGGATGGCCCACAGGTTACTCTAGGGGACAATCCGCAAATCTCACCACCTGAGGGAATAGACAGTGTGATACTCTGTCAGAACCTCCCGTCTTGGGTTCAGTGGCTAGACTTTAATTCAGAAATGCCTTTTGTACAGTGAGACTGTAACAGTCAACAAATAGGAAATACACGGACTCACCATCGAGTCTCTAAACAACGTGCTTTCTTCTCCCCGATTCTACTCTGCATGACAAACACTACTTTCCTTCCAGAACTACCTCACATGGGAAGATGGGTATTCTTTCCATTGTTTTTTTAAATTTAAATGAAAGATATAAAGTCCAGAGAAGGTAAAGTGATTTGCCTGTGGTCTCACTGGAAGGCACCTAAAGGTCCTTAATTGGTAGTCTAAGTTTAATGTCTAGGCGTGAAAATCTCAAGATTTCCTACTTTCTTTCAAATTGCAAATTCTGTTTTCTCAGGTCCTTGCCCAGTTTTGAGAGGAAGCCACACAAGGGGTCAGTGAACAGCATTCCCCTTCCCACCACGCTCTCTGGAACTCCCAAGGAGAGTCAATGCCCATTTGCCTCTCAATCTTATAATCCAGACAATGCCGAGGGCAGGGCTCAAACATAGTAGTTCGACCTCACTATTTCACATAGTGTCTGCTGTTCCTATTTCTCTTCAACTTTGTTGAACGCACTTTAGCAGTAGAGGAACTCCCTCCAAACTTTACTGTAGAAAGGCCTATTCTTTCACTCATGAACTGAATTAGAGTATCCACAGAAAAACCCACAGGGAAAAAAGGCCACTTTGCTTTAACCTTCCCGACAGCTCCAAACCATCTACCTCCTTGCCGTCTCGCCACAAGCCATAGAAAAATTCACCAGTCTAATGGTCTCTATACCTGAGTCCTCATCCAAATGTTAGGTCATGTTCATGTATCTGCCCCCCATTTCATGAGAGTTCTGGAATATCATTACCATTTCACAGATCTACAACAACTAAACAAAGCAGTGGCAGAACCTCATAAGCCTGCTAGAATACACTTTCTCCCTCTCTCTCTTTAGTTCCACCTGTAAAAGATTTAATCACACAAACCCACGACTTCTAGAACTAAGGGACCTGAGGGCAACATTTGTCTCTCTTTTAAACTTCAGAACTGTAATACTTCTCTGACATATTTTAAACATTTCATCATAAAACATTTCCTCTGTAATATTTCAGGTACAATAGCAACACATGATGTAATTTGTACAAGGAGTATTTATGCTTTTATAGATTTAATATTTGAAATTATTTATTTATTTTTTTTTTTACCAATTCAGTTTTCATAAGGAAAGGAGCCAGCTCTCGTATGCACTTATAATATGGAAATTAGCTCTCTTCACCTTGTTCTCGTTTTTCCACATCACCTCCTCTACGTATGGGTCAACCAGATATCTCTATTTTGCATTCTTCATACTTTTTGGTGTCACATTTGAGGGCATGGAGATACCAAGGATAGAACAGGGGCAAAGTGCAAAAGCTCTCAAGCCGTGGCTCCTCTGACAGAACGCTCTCCTGACATCCTACCTTTTTGACCCCACTCTTTCCCACATTTGTTCTCTCTTCTTCCTTCCTCTACGCTGTGGATGTGCACATCGTCCAATGTCCCCCCCCACCTTTTTCTTCTCTCCTATCTACAGCGTCTCATCACATTATCCCAGCCATTCTTCTCTTCCAATATCCAATCCCAGAGTGCCAACAGTTCCCCCCAGTTAGATGGCATCCAAAGTTTAAAGCTACACCCATTGCTACCTACCCAATAAAGTATGTGTCTGACTCCATTATTTCTTGACATGCTACTATCATTCATCTAAATATTAATTTTCTTTGTGTTCTTCTGGATTTCCTCCCCATAAATAACCCATAGTTAAGTCTTGTTCTAGAGTGGTTCTAACACGTATATAGAAGGGTATCAATATGTTGTTTATTTTAATAGTAACAAAGTTGTTTGGGATCTATTCCTTCTCATTGTTGTATTAAGAGAAGAGAGTCCTTGGGACCCCTGGGTGGCTCAGTCGGCAAAGCATCCAATTTTTGGCTCAGGTCATGATCTCGTGGTTCATGAGTTTGAGCCCTGCATCGGGCTCTGTGTTGACAGCTCGGAGCCTGGAGCCTGCTTTGGATTTCGTGTCTCCCTCTCTCTCTGCCCCTCCCCCAATCGTGCTCTGTGTCTCTCTCTCAAAATTAAACATTAAAAAATCAAAAAAATAAAATAAAATAAAGAATATGGTCCAATTTGTCTACCTCACTGCCTATAAAGACTGAGAGATTACTCTTTTCCTGCTTTTAACACAATATGAATTGAAAAAAGAAAATATGAATCAGTTCTTACTTACTTACAGTATTCTATGTTTAATAGGACATAAAGAGGATGGCTGCATATTCTAGATTGCCAGGGCAATCCCATCTATGCTTTGGATACAATATAATCATTAATAGTTTCCTCTGTCATTTTTTTAAAAAGTCCTAGTTGGGTCTTAAATTTCACGTTTACCCTCATCATAAAGGTCTTTTGAAAAAGATAAAAAGAAGAAGGTTTTATTGGGCAAACTTGATGGCAGGGTGGAGAAAAACACCTGAGGCAGTTTCTTAGGTGGGTTCTACGTGGTGGAAGGGCCACATTCGCCTCGATGCTGCCTCTCAGTCTGATTTGCACTCAATCTGATTTGTCTGAGAAGCTTTGTATTTAGTGCTTCCTTAAACTGAAATGTTCTTTCTCCCTATGTATGCATGCATTTCGTTTCAGTCACGGCTTAAAAATTAGCTTGTCAGAGAGCCTATCTGAGGCCATCCTATATTAAGTAGGCCCCCATTCTCATCAATCTCTATTTATGCTGCTTAATGTTCTTAATAAAATCTATTCCTACTGGACATATTATGTGTTTCTATTTCTATTGTCCATACACCTCCTGTATCTCTGCATTAGAACCAGAACTTAATGAGAGAAGGGAATTGGTCGGTTGGGTCTGGTTTCCTTCCTGCTGTAACCCCAGTGCCTGTAACCCCTGCCTGGCACTTTATGGCTGCTCAACAGATATTCATTGAACGAAGAAGCTCATTCATCTTGCATAAGGGATGTCAGGTTAATCTCCCCAATGCATACATCCTGCATCAACCCTCTGCTGCTAGAAGAACGTTATCAGTTCTTGATTCGTGCCGAATGAAGACTAAAGCATCTTTACCTGATGCTTAGGATACTGTGGGGAAATCGGAGGGGAAAAGAATTACTAGTATTTGTAAATGCCACATGAGGTTAGATAGAAAAAGTATAAAAAGCAATTTACATGTGAAGAAGAACAAGTTAAAGGCGACTCTATAACTTAGAAATATAGTTAGTACAGGAACCTGGGTCCAAACCCAGAAAAACACCATGTAGTAATAAAGACAACAACCGCAAAAAAAAAAAAACAGTTGAAACCTATCTGGTCTCCTATCAGGAGAAGGCTTTGGAAACCAAGGCCACCAAAAAGATGCTCAATTTGCGGCATGTTATGGCCACTACTGACAAAAAAAAAAAAAAAAAAAAAAAAAAGGAAATTATTTCAGTAGAAAACTGGGAATCACATCATCCTACAAACGGCAGCAACACTGGGTTTCTTTCTCTTTCCTAGAGAAGAATTAGGGATAAAAAAAGAACCATTTTCAAGGAATATTTGATGAGTCACCATATACTAAAAGAAGAGATATCGTTTGTGCCACAGAAGAGAACGTAAAAAGCACCAAATATTTTAAACCATACAGAGGTGTTTTCTAACAACGTAAGAAAAATCTCTGTAAATACTGGCGTTGCAAAAATGAGACGGAGACTTTTTACGCATCTACACATTTCAAAACATTGTGAACAGGAACACCAGGATGGAATGCAGAAATGTGGCAAAATACAAACTGTGAGCTGTAGTACAAAAGTATAAAATAATCTCAAGTAAAGAGATGGGGCAAAGGGTGCTGAGCTGAGTTGCTTCAGAAATGAGTAGAGTCCATAAGAAAAAAGGCAGAAGGAATTGTACGTAAGCGCCGTACTCTAGCTGATAAAGTTGTTTCCTGTGTGGTACAGGTTAACAATCCTGATATTACCATACATATCTGCTGGAACTGAATAATTAAGCACAAAATCTTGTTTAGCTTAAAATATATTCTCAGGTATATATATATATATATATATATATATATATATATATATATACACATATACATATATATATGTATTGCTCCCCAGTTCCCGCAGGAAGATAGGATTGTCTTATTTGACTAATTCCACAGCTGACAGGAACTGAAAGCCACTACTCAGAGATAAGCAGGAATTCATTGGGTACATTCGAGAGAAGGCTGTCTGGTGAAGGGACTTTACTGGCAAGAATTCGTGGGGAGGACTACCTGGGAGTTCAGCCGTCAAAGCCCTCCTCGTTTCACACGTCAAAGCTGCACATAACATTAATTTTGGTCTTACAGCACAGGGAAGATATTGAGTGTGTCATGTCTCTGCATTATCTTCACAAGTCTTACATAAATTCGAAACAATTCTAAAGCTATTCAAAAATTAAGCTTTCATTAGAAAACGAATGAACTCTAATGACCAAGGAGAGTCCCAATATGAGAGAAGTTCAGACAGGGAGAATGTCTGGTATGGATCTACGCTTGAATGAGAACTTGGGAGTGTCACTAAGTGTTTCAGTACCACACGAGTAATCTTGTAATATGACCTACCTACAGGGATGCAGAATTCCCTTATTGTTTAAGAGCCCAGGCTCTGGGTCAGAATGAATACATTTCAATACTGCTAGGTCACGTATAAGCTGGGGGCTCTTGTCCGTTCCTTTACCTTCCCTCGGCCTCCGCTGCTCCATCCAGCTCAATGGATAGCATAGCTCAACATAATCAACGTATGTAAGAGCAGTATCCATGTGAATGGTTTTAAAAATATTAAGAGGGTGCTCAGATCATTGTCTCTCTCCCCATTTATCTACATATCTTGCTTCCATTCATGCTGTCTCCCTATTTAAAAATACACATATCTTTATAATAACTTTGAACTATCTCAATCTAGGGTGCCTCGGTGTCTTAGTTGAGCATCCCATTCTTGATTTTGGCTTAGGTCATGATCCCGGGGTCATAGGATCAAGATCCACATAGGGCTCCCTGCTGAGCATGGAGCCTGCTTAAGATTCTCACTCTCTCTCCCTCTGCCCCTTCTCCCACTCCCACTCTCTCTCTCTATATATACACATATATGTATATACATATATATATGATATATACACATATATAGATATATACACATATATATCTCATGTATAGCTCAAGCTAACTCAACATAATTTTAAGTATATCAGCATTTATGTCCTTCATTTGCCTGTGCTTAATTCAAGTTTAGCTCCCATCAGTGTTTTAAAATAATTACCCTATACTCTCCCATCCCTGTATGTACGTTTACTAGCATCATCCTCTTAATCTCATCTGCAGTTGTGATGTCTCAAAACCCACTTCAGATGCCACCTCACTAAAAAATAATAAATAATTTCTTGTTATTTCCAGCAACACATCAGTCCCTCGCCCAAGTTGGTTCAGCGTTCTGTTTCCACAACTCTTAATGCACCCACACATGATGTGTTGCACTAGAGTTATATGTATATTTTTATTTCAACTATTGGCTGACAGACAATAAGGCAGAATCTCTGCGTTTTTTCACCCGATTTTCTTTCACATCACTTGGCAAACTTTGGGCTGTGCCTTCATAATAGGCATTCAGTAAATATGAATGAGTTAATGGAGGCAGTTATACTTCAAAGTACTTTGATTTCATATGGTCAATATCTCTGCAAATACCATTTGGATATTTGTGAATTCTTGAGCTGATAGATACTTAAAATGCAATTACTGTCAATTTGGCTCTAAGCCTCATTGCTACAAGATCAAGACTCACAAGCAACATATGCCTACCAATGATTAGCTGTCAAACTCAAGCAAAAATTACAGCAGAGAGCGAGCAAGACAAACCATTTGGAAAATGTAATTTTGGCTTTGTAGCTTTTTCTGTTTACTATGTCTTGTTGGGCCATTGTCAACTGGTGCCAAGTATGAGACAGTTCTTGCAGGAATCTACCAAGCAGAAAATCTATATATTTTAATATGTTTCTCCTAGCCCGGGGGTGTCAGTCATTTAGCTACAACAACATTGATTCACAAACCCATGGTAGTTATTTCTCTAGCTGCGTCTCAGTGCTCGATTGTGTCGCATTCCCTTTGGAAACTGGGTCGAGCTGGAAGATCAACATCACGGGCAGCTTTCAGATGCTTTGAAATGTACTAAGGATGCATGATGTTATTAATTTCTGAAGCAGGAGCCCCTCACACTTCTGAAAATAAAATCGTTAGAAACATTCTCGCCATCAACTGAACTCATGAAGAGTGGAGTATGTTTCCTGTATAGGTATGTTGGGTTTATGGTTATAGAAACATTTTTGGTCACAAAGGTGCACTAGAATCCCATCATGGGTTACGCAGATGAACTGTTCAATATACAAATTTTTTACTGTCAGTAACAGATGACCTGGACTGTCTTCAGGATATGACACTGACAAAAAAAAAAAAAAAAAATAGAAAAAATGTTACTGATACAAAAAAGTGATCTCAGCAAAACCCACAGCCTCTAACGTATACCAAATGGATGAAAGTATCTCAAATGCCCCCCTTTGGAATACTCTAGAAAAATCTCTGAAAAATGCCAACCAAAATTTAGCTGATATATTTAAGACAACATTTGAAACAAAATAAACTTACATATATATAATATATACAAGTAAAATTTTATATATATAAAAGTCATATAGATTTGCTCAAAACCACAATAAATTATATCATTTTAAGTATCCTTCTGGTAAAATTATGTTTGTTCTAAAAGCAATTAATGTAATTCAGTATATTTATAACAAAGAGAAAAAATGTGTGCGGTATGACTCTAGTGTCCTCATTTTTGTGCTTTTATGTCCATATTAATGATATTCATTTTTAAAATTTTTTAGTGTTTATTTATGTTTGAGAGAGAAAAAAAGAGAGGGGGGAGGGGCAGAGAGAGAGGGAGACACAGAATCCGAAGCAGGTGCCAGGCTCTGAGCTGTCAGCACAGAGTCCCACACGGGGCTCGAGCCCACAAATCGGGAGATCATGACCTGAGCCGAAGTCGGAGACTTGACTGGCTGAGCTACCCAGGTGCCCCAGTGATAGTCATTTTTCAATATATATTACATTTCCATTTTGGTATGTTCTCTACGCATCGTCCAACTCTCGTTCATATGCAAAGGCAGAGCTCGCTTAGAGTTACAGACTTTTCACATGTTAGGAATTTGAAGGATCATCCCATCCAGTCTGCTCATTGAGTGATGTGGAGATAAACCCTCAGAACTAGAGTGACCCACTCAGGATCAAACTGCACTAGTGAGTAAGGGAGCTGACCCCTCACCAAGAAGATGGCAGAAGGAGGAAGAGTGTCTCAGCAACAAAAACCAGGATGCAAATACTCTCACTAAAGACTAAAGCCCACACACTTTCCAATAGAATTTTGAACGTTTGGGTCCTTTTGTTTCTGAGCCTGAAGAAGCCTGGAAGAAGCAAGTTAGAAATTTGGAGAAGGCAGGGAGGGCGGAGGGCAGTAACAAATGAGGCATGTGCACAGGAGACCACATAGTACAAAACATAGGCAAAGACGTTGACGTACAAAACATGGACAAAGATGATGAGCCCATTACTCTGGCCGCATACAATGGCAACGCAAATCATCCCAGTCACCTTCACAGCTCCGGGCACGTGCGGCTCAGTGCAATGAGGACGGACTTTGGTGTCAGAGGTGGAGAAAAAGAGACACCGTGTTTGCGCTTAGAGAGAATGTCAGGTGTGGACGACAGGCATCAGCGGGGTCCCATCCATAATAGGTGATAGAAGGTACACGTCCTGATAGATTGCCTTCCGTTATCCAGAAAATGCGTCTAGATGGATTGTTCTTCGTTCCCTGACAATGCGAGTCAAATGATGCAATTATCTATCACACGTACGCTTTTTGGAGGTTAAGGAACCGAGTACAAGAAGATGAGCAACAAGACAAAAGCAAAGCCTGATATTGCCACACCGTTGAATGAGGAAGCGCTGTGTGTATATGCATGCGTGCACGTGTGTGCATGTGCTTGAGACAGAGGAGGCGGAAGGCATTGGAATTTTAATCGATGTATTTCACCCATTGGATGCCGGTACTAGTTTAGTCTGATAGGGAAAGAAGACTAACTCAAGGTTGCAAACAGGACAAGAAGGGTTCAGCTGGACAGACACACGCAATATATACCCCACGACTGTATTAATTCACCTGCACCTACTTTCCTTGTTTACCTTTGATCTTCCTCTAGAACCTCACTGGATCCTGCCTTTCCAAAAAGTAATCCCTGCATCTCTTTATAGCTTACATCAAGTCCACGTGTTGATACGGAATATCAATGACAGAACACCATCTCTGTTCCCCATATCCCTCAAAAAAAAAAAAAAATCAGAAAACCATATTGCAAGGGAAAGAAGGAGGAGGAAAGAAAGGGAAATGAACAAATTCAGATATGTTTTGAGATGAGTTGGAAATCTTCAACAAAGAACAGTGCAGAATGTGGGATGGGGGTGAGGAGGGCTGAGGTGGGGGGGAGGGGAAAACAGGGAGGAGCCAAAGATAATCAGGGTTTTGGGGACTAACAGAAGCTCATTCTAAAAATCAAGATTCAGCCAATTTACCTCAGAAACGCAAACATTTCCACCTGTTTCTAAAACAGTCTTTGTATTTTATCTTATTTATTTTTATGCTTACAATGATATCCCATAAAAGTTAAGGTAATGTCTTTTAAAATTTATAAAGAGAAAATTTATACCTGTTAAAAACTTTCAAAAACTTGGCACAGTGTAAGACATAGCTAATCAACAATCCTAGAGCATACGGAAATACCTGAGCCATAAAGATAAATCATTAGGAAGACCAGAGTTCCACATGTAAATGGTATCATTGCTAATTTCATAAGCCAGTGTTTTAACTGTGTTAAACTTTACTTTTAGTGGGTAATTTAATTGTGCAAAGATTTTGCTTGTCCTTTCCTTGTTTAAAAAAAATTAAATTAAAAAAGTTCAAAACTATTGAATAGTAGAGATATTCATTTATCTCTACTGACTCCATGGTGATTGTAATAATATCCGCCTTCCCCAAAATTCATCGATGGATTTGGGTGTGTCCCCAGTCTGTCTGGGGCCAGAGGAAATATATTTTTTTAATGTAACTAGATTATCTGTGTTCTGTACTTTGCCAGTAGCGTCTCAGAACAAAGTCCAGAAATGGTGCCCTTGAAATTCCGAGTCTGACAGTTTGCAGACTCTAGAGACAGGCAGAGTCTTGAGGGTAACTAGTATGAATTTGCTCGACAACCTTCAGCTTCAAGTTTTTGGTTTTTTTGTTTTTTTTTTTTTTTACTTCCTTTAACACGGTTGTCTCTGTCTTAAGCTCCAGTTTTTCAAGACAGAGGGGATGTTCAGTCTCAGTCATCATGTGGGTCTTTCCACCATGCTTCAGTTAGATCTTAAGGGGGGCACAGAGTGTGGGTGGTCCCAGGAGAAAGAGGGGGTGCTCCTTGGTGTTGTTTGGCTTTGGCCCCTTGGGATAAGGTCAGGTGCACAAGCTTCCCTTTCCACCAGGCTGCCTTCCAATGCGCTGGGGGATGCCTCTCACAGCGTGTCCCCCACTGGCAGGGGTACTCACAGCTGACCCCACAATGTTATCAGATTGTGGTGTGGGATGACCCATCTTTGAGGACTTACCACCCCCAGAGCCAGGCCCCCTACATGAGGGGCAACTGGACGCCTGTTGAGGGTCCCAGGCTCTTAACGCTCCTGCACTTGGAGTTAAATGCTCTGTGGTCAAAGTCCCAAAATTCTTAGTATTGTTATCTTTCGTGTTTTGTGCTTCGTAAGCGAAAGCTGATAGGAAAGTGAGCATGGGCAGGGGGTACTGTTCCCACAGAGCCTGCTTTCTGCAAGGACTCCTCACCCTCTTCTGGGTGTCGGTTCCCCGACACGGTGGCACCATCCTGTACCCGTGTAATGTGCCCTCCTCTCTGACCAATGACAGCTGCCACCGTCCCCCTGGGCTGGGACAGGGCCTGGAGCCAGGAGGGAGGGTGATGTGCCCACAGCCCCTCTGGATGAGGTGCGTGGAGGTGACTGTCCCAGCCCCCATGGTGGAGGGACCATCTGGGACACCCAGATCCAATGTGCACCCTGTCCCAGCACAAAACAGGGCACTCTTTTGGTGGCCACCAGTCTGCTGTAGGCTGGGACAACCGTCCTGAAGGATGGGTTCACTTACCTTCACGTACCCTTCTCTTCCCAGTCTCAGCTTCATTCTCACCCTCCCTCCGTTATCCTTCCTATGCTCTTATTTCACAAACATCATGATTTTTCTCTGCTTACACATTTAATATATTTAATATATTTAATACACCATACATCTCCACGTAATTGCCTAATGAATGAATTTAATGGAGAAAATCCAGCACCGAGTGCCTACTATGTGTCAGCGGGAGCAGGCAGTGGGGCACAGTGGTTACTAAATGTGGCCCCTACATGCAAGGGTTCACAGCCCCAGGGAGACAGCTAAGCAGTCAATAGATCACAGCAACCTGACGGGCACTTTAACAAGGCCCATGAGTGTGTTTTCTTTTATTGTTTAGAGAGAAAGAGTACATGTGAGTCAGGGAGAGGGGCAGAGAGAGACAGACAGAGAGAGACAGAGAATCTTAAGCAGGCTCTTTGCTCAGCACAGAGGCCAATGTGGGGCTCGATCCCACGACCCTGGAATCATGACCCGAGCCAAAATCAAGAGTCGGCCACTCAACCAACGGAGCTACCCAGGCGTTCCTATTCCACGAAATTTTTTATCTCCAGAACCCACACAGTATAGAGTTTGCAGAAGACTGTCCAGTCATGGAGAACCACGCGTAACGTGTAGAAACATGAAAACACGGGTCTCTTCAGAAGCAATTTTCCTTCAGCCTCAAACCATGTCATCTCTTCCGATAGTATTTAACAATGGTGCCTATTATTCCTCAATCCTTATGTACTTCAGACTTCCCTCCCGTTGTCTATCGTTCATTGGTGTTCTTGTGTAAGATATTTATGTACTGATTGTGATTACCTGACTTTCATTGTCTCTGTCATTTACAGATAGCGGATAACATTTTGGCAAGACGTGTTAAGTAAACTTTCAATGGCAGTGATGGCAAAGGCCCCTTTTGGAAATTTCTATTGTGTCTCTGTCCATAGTCCTTTCCCTGCTCCTGAGGTCAGGGCTATTTTCACTGTCATCACCACTGATTCCTTCTGCCTGTTCTCAGACTTCCCGTGAATGGAATCAATCAGTATTCATTTGTCTTTGCATGTTTATTCTTTTCCTCATTCTATTTTCAATTCTATTTATTTATTTGTTCAATTCTATTTAGCTGTTCCACAGAACTATAGTTTGTTCTTTTTTATTGACTTGTAGTGTTTAATTTACAAACACACCACAACCTACTCCTCTATTCTCCTGACAGAGGACTCTTCTGTGGTATTTCTATGTGCGGGGGGCTATAAAGAAAAACTGTTACCAGCATTCTTAAACTTGTCTTTTGGGGACAATAAACTCATTTCTCTTAGGTATATAGGAGGATGAAATCTTGCCACAAGCAAGATCACGGGCTCTCAAAATGTTGGTCTCAGGAAACCTTTACATTCTTGTAAATTACCAAGCCCCCTCAAAATATCTTGTTTATGTGGCTTATACTTACCAATATTTAATGTATCAAAACTTAAATAGATTCCAATTTCTTTTCGTGTGTGTGTATACACTCAGAGATGGGGTTGTGGAATCATATACTTTCTAATTTTCTGAGGGACCTCCATAGTGCTTTCCATAGTGGTTCGACCATTTTGCACCACACAAGGGTTGCAATATCTCCACATTCTCACCAACACTTAGTATTTTCTGTGGTTTTTTGTTGTTGTCATTTTTTGATTTTTTGTTTTGTTTTGTTTTGATAGTAGCCATCCTAAGAGAAGTGAGGTGATACCGTGGTTTTGATTTACATTTCCCTGTTGATGAGTGAGGCTGAGAACCTTTTCATATACTCGTTGGCCATTCGTATATCTTCTTTGGAGAAACATCTATTCAAGACATTTGCCTGTGTTTTAATCAGGCTATTTGTATTTTGGGCATTGAGTTGTATGTGCTCCTGATATATTTTGGATATTAACCTCTTAACAGAGATTATAAATACGCTCCCCCATTCCGTGGGTTCCATTTTCATTGTGTTGTTTCTTTCACCATGCAGAAGCTTACTAGTTTGATGTACTCCCCCTTGAATGCCATTTTTGTTGCCTGTCCTTTTGATATTGTACACCTAAAAATGTGTTACGCGGGTAGATCTCACTGTTAAGTGCTCTTTACCACAATAAAAATCTTTTTCTTCTATTAACGTGTGAAGGATTTACTGTTGCTATTTTTAAACAAATATACATCGTCAAACAATATACACAGAAGAGGGTCAAATATTCGCTATTTTAAAATAACAAACCCATTAATGCCATATAGAATCATTATACGTTACAGTTACATTTTACACATTACATATTACATGTTACCTAGTTCCATCATAGTACCATGATATGGGTGGGGTAAGACAAGAATACTGATGTAAATATTTACACAGTTCTTTAGATGTTATTGTGCAGAAGTTAAAAAGGAAAAAGGAATACAAATGAACCAGTGGGAAAAATGGAAAGGCATGCTTTATCCTCAGAGTTTTCTAATAGGGTTGGATTCAAGTTTTGTCATAATTAAACAGTCGCAGCGTAAGCTGGTTGGAAAATATAAGCGCTTCTAAGAAATTCATTAAACCTATCTCCTATTATTTATTGGATTTCATTGCGTTTGAAATAAAGAACATGGTAAATGTGTAGCAGAAGCTGAGGCGTTTTGCTATTTTCAATCAGCCTTCTTTTTTCCTTTGTGCTATAGACAAGGGTCAGAGGTGACAGGTTTAGAGAGTAGTATTTTTTTTTTTTTTCTTTTTGATCTTCTCTTCTGCTGTGTTTGATGGCTGATTGACCTTGGTCCTAGGGGCTAAGCTCCTGTTGTGTATCTATGAGACTAAAAAAAATGAGATACACACTAACAGTAATAAGCAATATAAATCATAGTCTGCCTATGAGCAAATTACAGATTAATTAGTATCATAACACTTGTGTTTATTTTAGCAATGTAATTTCATCGAGTGGTTGGCTTGGTCCGGTTTCCTTAACCTCATTTTTTATAGTGTTCTTGTCTTCATCTTCAAAGCTCAGAGCCCTGCATGCTGAAAACCACAGAGGACATAGAGCTGTTTCATATAAATTCTACAACTGTCTAAATATTATTTTGTTTCATTTCTGGACTATATTGTTATTTCTTCCGTTGTATTTCCCAAACATGAGTATTAACACAAAACGGAACGAGAGTTATATTTACTAAGATGCATTAGAATAAATAGCACCTTCTCAAATTCTATGCCTTTTTAAATCCTAACTTCATTTTCATGAAAATAACATGCAAATTGCACGTTGAAAGTACATGAATAAAAGGTGTGGCATTTAAGCATTGTGCAATTGTACAAAATGCACTTTCACCAGAGAACCTGTGATAAAGACAGTCTGCAACACTAAAATTTCTCAGTGAGGACAATTTAATCCATAAGAGAGGAGAGAAGAAAATTAAAATCATGGCAACTTGAAGCTAAAAGGAACCTTCAAGATTTGGCAGAATGTAACTTACCTTTAAAGGAAATGTTTTAGGGGCGCCTGGGTGGCTCAGTCCAGTAAGCATCTGACTTCAGCTCAGGTCATGATCTCATGATCAGTGGGTTCAAGCCCTGCACTAGGCTCTGTGCTGTCAGCTCAGAGCCTGGAGCCTGCTTTGGGTCCTGTGTCTCCCTCTTTCTCTGCTCCTCCCCACTCACGCTCTGTCTCTCTTTCTCTCTCTCTCTCAAAAATAAAATAAACATTAAAGGAAATGTTTTAAATGTGTAAATATATAGGAATGCAGAACCACTACTATGAAGTTCCCGTGTCTCCGGATGAATTTAGGGCAAGCCTCAGAACATTTCTTGTGTTAAAAAAACAAAAACAGAAACACACAACGAGAACCAAAAAAAAAACCCCAAAAAACCCAGTTTTTTCTTGACATTTATCAGTCTCTTTTTATGATAAAATAATGAAGTCATGGAGTCCAGGGCAATCAAAACTTTAAAGCAATTTCCAGTTTCTTCCTTTTGCACGCTCCGGGCTGCACCCAACAGGTCACCTGGAATCTGAGTTAGCGTGTCTTCTCTTCCTCGAGTGCTAAGCACGACCCTACCAGACTGGTGACTGTGGCTGCTGCCTCTGTAAAGTCACGGCCGGGTGAACTGGAGTGAGCTGGCGGCACATTCTTCAGAGCCAGGGGCTGCTGACGTCTGATTTTCTCTAGCGGGGGGTTTCACCAGTGTTTCAGGGAAACCCCGTTCTCGTGGCCCTGGGCACCCTCGGCATCTCATGACCCCCAATCTACAGAGGAGACATGGGGGTGCTCCTTGTATCTCATCTGCCTTAGGTGGAGGGAGAAACATCCGTTGTCCCGCTCTACTTGGGTGGGAGCACCGAATTAGTCACAATGATGCTTCCCCCAAAACACGCTCCTAATCCCCACAGACCGTGAGTCTGTGAGCTGACATTGCAAAAGGGACTTTGCTGATGTGATTACTCTAAGTTCTTGACATGGCGAGAGTATCCTGGATTTTCCTATAATCATAAGGCTCCTTATGTGGGAAAGAGGGAGGTTGAAGGGTCAGAGGAGAGGATGTGATATCAGAGGCAGAGTCTGAGAAAGTAAGAGAGAGAGAGAGAGTGCGCGATTTGAGAAGGTTACATAGCGGGTTTTGAAGATGAAGAAAGGGGCAAGACCCAAGGAACACAGACCGCCTCTAACAGATGAAAAAGGCAAGGAGACAAGTCCTCCCCTACAGCTTCCAAAAGCAACACATACCTAATAACTAATTTTAATCTTCCAATTTCTAGAACTGAAAGAGAATATATTTCTGCTATTTTCAGCCACTCGCGGTACAGTTGACTCTTGAACGATGCAGTGGTTAGAGGTGCGGACACCCCACACGGCCGAAAATCCACATTTAACTCTTGACCCCTGCCAAATTTAACCACTAATCACCTACTGTTGACCAGAACCCTTACCAATAATATGGTCAATGGTCACACGTTTTGTATGCTATATATATATTATATGCTGTATTCGTATAATAAAGTAAGCTACAGAGAAGCAAATGTTATTAAGAAAATCTTAAGAGGGGCACCCGAGTGGTTTAGTCGGTTAAATGTCTGACTTTGGTTCAGGTCATGATCTCACAGTTCGTGAGTTCAAGCCCCACATTGGGCTGTGTGCTGACAGCTCAGAGCCTGGAGCCTGCTTCAGATTCTGTATCTCCCTCTCTCTCTGCCCCTCCCCTGCTTGTGCTCTGTCTCTCCCTCTCTCAAAAATAGATAAATATTAAAAAAAATTAAAAATAAGAAAATCTTAAGAGAAGATACATTTATAGGGCTGTACTGTAAAATATCCACGTATAAGTCAACCCATGCAGTTCAAACCTGTGTGGGTCAAGGGTCAAATGTAATTTGTTACACCAAACAAACAAATCAGTTCCCTAGTATACCGATAGGACATAATTGAGGTGCATAATCCTTCACTCTAAGCCAATGAATAGGATGCTTACAAGGTCTGTTCAGATGGCTCCATATTGGTCTAGTAGAATTTGAACAACACAGATACTGGTAATTGTGTGACATAATAATGGTCTAAAAGCAGATAGGCTGTGGCAGGGGAAGCAAAGTTAAGAATATGACTTTGGGCATGAGCTGACCATCCAAGAATATACAGATAGTTTCTCTTTTTTAATGTTTATTTATTTTTGAGAGAGGCAGAGCACGAGGGTGGTGGGTCAGAGAGAGAGAGAAAGAGAGAGAGAGAGAACCCCAAGCAGGCTCCTGTCAGCGCAGAGCCCAACAAGGGGTGTGAACCCACAAATTGTGAGATCATGACCTGAGCCAAAACCAACAGTCGGACACTCAACCAACTGAGCCACCCAGGCGCCCCCTACAGATATTTTCCGTAAGCCAGATGTGGAAACCTTTAGAAGGACATTAGCCACAAGATCTTTTGAAAAGTACCTACATAAAAGGGCTTCCTACCAAGAAAGAGATCTTTGGTGCAGAGGCTAGTGGTAAAGTTTGTCATTTACAGAAGGAGAAGTTGGGGGGATGTTAAGGTGCTGGTTGGATAAGGTGTCTCCTTTGCTGAAAAATTTCATTTGAGTCTCCAGAGAGCGTTCGTGAAGATGATCACAAGGGATGGTCCAGTTATCTTCTGTTAGTGACATACTGACTTCAGCTTGTTACATACACTCAATGTTACACTTAAAAAACAACAAAAAAGCACAGGTACTGAATGAAGGGCACCATTCTTTTACTTCAAAGCGTGGGGATAGAATTTCAATGGTCCAGATAGGCTGGCATAATCGTGTGTTTTCCTGGACAACACTAATTTAATAAGATTATTTAGAGAAAGGTAGAGGCTAAGCGATGATAAGGCTGCCCCCTGTTGCCCAGCAGAGTCATGGATTTGGAAACCCAAGAGGCCAGTTAGACAAGACAGAGGCTGGGACAGTCATATGATGGTTTGCCAGTCCCTGAGCTGGAGGTATGCACGCCTGCCCGGTCCCCGCACAGGAAAGCACAGGTGTGGCCCTACTCAAATTTCTGCACTGCCCATTCAATGGCAATGGCCCAATTCTAATATTTCTTTGCCTTTGGTGCCAAAAGATGTAGAGATTTTTCCTCCTTTTTCTACAGTAATAAAAAGTCCCTTGATTACTTTTAATGACTGGGGAGACTAGATTTTCCTTTTGCGTTCCACATCCCAATGCACACGCAAGGTTATTTTGCTGGGGATTTGACTGGGATTTTTATTTTGTCAAACAAGTGGCTTTTGCTTCTCAAAATTTCACATCAACCCCTTCAGTCTGAGAACATAAAAACAGATTTAAAACAAGATGCAGGATTTAAAACAACTGCAAGGATTCAGTGGCAACCACTCAGTGGCCCAGTGACCGCCCCCCCCTGTTAAGCTCCCCTCTGAGCCGACAGGGAATGAACCAAGAGGTTGTACAATAGGAGACAGAAATTGAGATCGGTGGTTCTTGCTTCCAGTGCAGATTGTTTTCTAATGCGGTAAATGACTCTCAGCCCTTCATCTCTTGGACCTTACTTCTTCGCTCTGCCAAATATGAGGGTTGTACTCGATGACCTCCTTTCTAATCTAATTACATACATCTAATACTTTATGATTATCCGTGACCTGTGACTAATTTAGCAAGCCAATTTGACATAAGCGCTCCCAAAGGAAACTGAGTTTGACATACACACATTTTCCCGAGGACGGCTACCTCCATAAGAATGAAGGTAAATGGTGAACCATAAAAAAGAAGTTATTTCAGGTATCAAAATACAAACCAATGTACTTTTAAATCAGCGTGACTGGTTTGGGTAACTCAGTAAACTAACCTTGGAAGAAAGGTAAGAGGATGAGATGGGGACCAGCGTTACAGAAGAGTAACTCATGTCCAGGCTTCGTAATAGATAAGCCCCCCCCCAACCCCCACCCCCACCGCGATCCAGGTTGTGTGTGAAACATACAGCGGCTGTTTGTAAAGGGAAGACAACCGGATGTGCATTACCATTCATTTATTTTTGTCACAGTCACCTGCTTCGGAAGTCAGAGGGGTTTTATAACCCAACAAGAAGACAGTGTGAGAGCCAGAGTATAGGTGACTACTGTTTCCCCTAGGCTTCCGTCAAGTTGGCGTGAAGAGTGGTTTCCATTCTGGCCATCAGCAATTAAAAGGTGGGATGCTGACAATTATAAGATGCTCAGGTAATGGTAGCTATAGTGGTAGAGAAAATTGAAGGAGTTACCGTTATTCTGAATTTTTAGCCTGGAGATCCATATTAAAGAAGACATAGGAGCTGCCTTTGATTCGCGACTATCTGCTTTGTGTCGGATGGATTGCCTGAGTTCTGTTTCATGGTAAAGGAAGAGATTCAAACAGATCAGCTGACCTGGGGAGATAGAGAATCTGCGTAACCAAAGATGTCCAACTGGATCTTGAAGCCTATTTGTAGCAGATGCTACAGGAAGGCTTGAAATACTGGGTGTGGTATTTAGACAAGACAACATCCAGCCTTGTTTCCGTTTCACTGAGTCGGGAAAAACAATCACCTATCATCTAGGATGAAGTTCAGCTGCATACAAGAGAAAACCCACAACACATGTGGCGAAGTGTATCAATTTTCTGCTTGTCCATATAAATGCATGGAAACGGCGCTAAGTCATTTGAGAGCCACCGGCTTCCAGCTCGCCCCCACCCATCCCTATGACTCGTTCTCAGTTAAGGAGGGCTTCTTGGTTGCCAGGAGCCCCTGGCTCCCTGACTATACATATTTAGGCAGTCCAACAGAGAAGCAACAAGGAAAGAGCTACATGGGTGGGTCAGCTGTCTCTTAAAGACAATGTTTTTTTAAGTTTTTGTTAGATATTTACAGGGAGAGCTCCTTGTCTCTAAGGTACCACACTGCCATCTAACTACAAGGGGGAAAAGGAAATGTGGAGCTTAGTCTGGGCAGCCAGGCACCAGACTAAAATGGTGAGGAGGGGGCAGAAGGGGAAATTAATATTAACACAGGCAACAGTGGTTTCTGGGGCGCCATCCAAATGAGAGCAGATATGCCACATAAACCTCTCAGTATGCGCTTAAGGCAAACTTTCTCCACAAGGAAAACCAGTGAAGACAGCAATCCAGGGCTCAAATGGGCAACAAGGCCTGGAAACACCATAGGAACTCAGGAAAAACAGACATCGTGAGCCAACAATTCAGCTGAGACCATCCCTATTAGACTTCGATAGAGGAAAGCACCAGAGGGTTTAAATGAAAGGTAACAAAAAATGTCAATCAGACAGAAAAAGGCAGTTTTACATAAGCAAAACAATAAACACTCCACAAAGCCAACGGACCACTTTAAAAACATATATATTAACGCATACTCAAGAAGCAATTAGATACTGTCATGGAAAAGTCAGGCTGCCAAAATGAATGGGCCTTGTTGACCCAAACAGTTTGATTATATTTTTCTACCTGTGCATTAGGCATAGAACTGTTCATTACTGGTTGTTGTTGTTTTTTTTTTTTTTTTTTTACAAAAGAAACTTCAAAATGAATAATTTACCAATTACAGGGAGAGAAATATAACTTCATTGATGACTGGGTTGAGCAAAACTATTAAACACTTCCTGACGAACAGCCACCCCCACCTGGATGCTGTCAGTAATAACCCACTTGTGATTGTGGTGTCTGTAGAGTGCACGGAGCTTCCTTTTCCAGTCAGAGGAGAGAGGGAGACGCTGGAAAATGTGTAATGGGGGAATCACCAGCCAACGGGGAGAGCCGTGATTGAGGGAAAAGTGTAACATTCAAGTTACCTGTAACTGGTCAACACTCAACACTCCCAATTCGTTCAAAATTGTGTGCTGAGTCTGGGCTTGATTTTTTAACACTGTGACCACTTCGATGTCAATTGTAAGGATCCACATTTAATAAGCTTGGACTCAAACCAACGGTTTCTCACTGCAAGTCCATTTTTCCGTGAGGACATTCTAACAAGATATACTGCAGTAACACCTTGCATAACACATTCAAGAAATACAGTAGGTGGGATAAAAAAAAAAAAAAAAAAGGTACACTGTGTCAGGTACAGACATGCTTTAGGGAATAGGTTGAGCTGGAAACTTTCAGAGAAGTTGCTGGCTCTGTTTCTGGCATATGGAAGGCTCCCTTTGGGAGCACAGAACACCACAGCTGCAGAAATCCCCCACGAGTTACATTTCACAACACATCGGACATCAAAGCATTGTTACAGCTTTATAAATAAAAAGACTCAGAAATTGGGGATAAATGACTTGTTCCCACATATGAGGAAGCAGAGTCATAGAACAAACAATAACCAGGCAACACTCAGGCTTCCATCAGCGCAGAGAGTGGGGCCCTGTTAGAAGTGTCTCGGCTGGAGGCTGGTTCTCACATAACTAAAACGATATCTGAAAGCTCAAAGGGGACACTCTCTTGCTGGATGGTCATTGTCACGATCAAGAAGAAAATAAATTGGCTCTGGCTGAATTAAACAGAAAAGACGAATTCTGTAAGGGGATTAAGGACGTGTCAAGAAGGCTGGAGAACAGAGCTTGGGCCAGGCCAATGGAGGCAAACACAGTGGTACCTGCCTCCGGAAGGATCTCTTAGTGTGCACCCCCTGGAATGGTGCAATGCTGGCGACACCCACAGACCTAGGATCCCTAGAGCTTCATGCCAGCCTCTGTCAGAATCAGTGCTTATTTCAGTGAGCGACAACCACTACTTCTGTTCTAGAAGTGGCCCGATGTCACCAGCATGCCAACAGAATTCTGGTCCCCTGGAGTAAGACATCACAATGGTACTTAGACATTGGGTTCTCCCCCCTGACAAATGAGTGACAGCGGGCAGACCAGGCATGGAAATCTGGTTCCTGAGCTCAGGGCAAGTCCCCAGCCCTGTCACAAAGTTGCTTTGCTCAGGAGCCCACTCAGCAATGCTGGGTGTCTGGCAGAGCTAGAGGACTGTACCGGGCTCAGGTGTCCTGTCTTTTCTAAAAACATTCTTTTGGGGGCACCCTTTTCATGATTTCTCACACGGGACAAAATATTCTCTCCTTCTGGTAGGGTGACCAGATGTCAGAACGTGCCTTGCATTGAAAGGGTTCCCAAGTTCTCAGGAAAAGTTCTAAGAAAATTGAACAGGAAAGTTCAGGACAGGAAAGAAACAGGAAAGAAAAGAAAAGAAAGAAAAGAAACAGGAAAGAAAGAACAGCAAAGAAAAGAACAGGAAAGTTCTAAGAAAATTGCGGCAGCTTTTCAGCCTACTTTCTGGGTTCATTCCGATTGGCCATTCACATACTTCTGCTCCAGATCTGTTAACAGTTTTGTGATCTTGCCTCTTCCAAAGGCTGCCAAGGCTTCGAGTGCAGGGTCTATCTGTTGATGTAGGTAGGCTCCTCAGGGTCTTTCTTGAGGCTGTTCAATGATAAACAGAGCTCAGAGTTCCGCCAGGGAGAGCCTTTCCCTTCTACTTGAGGCTTCAAGGTTACATTTGAGCAGAATGATCACAAATGGCCCCCCACTTTGGGGACATGGCAGCAGAACATGCCACATTATTGGAAACCAGAATTATTTTTGGTTTCCTCTGCATTGCATGGGGTTAAGCAACTCGGGACTCCAAATGAAGCCATCAAGGTGGGTTATAGGAGGCCAGTGAAGATGGAAAGAGGTGGGATGGGGGTGCATGAGACCTGACCCTGACATTCAACAAAACCCCTTCTGTGTGCTGTGCCCCTGCACCATGTGCATGCAATGCTCGGTTTACAGAGAACAGCAGGTCCCTACAGGGTTTTGGGACTTGGCCACTGGCTCTACTCTAGGTATTTTAGGAGCAACCAGAAGCTCCTCAGTGTTTATTGCTCCAAATTGTTTCTCTGATGTTAGACTAACTCAGTATTGTTGGTAAAATGGTGTCTGGGTAAGACTGACATAAGTTGGCAAGGGAGGGCTGACTGCAGAGAGTACAACTATCCTTTCCCTGAACGGCCCCCCCCCCCCCAAGAGGAACAAGGAAACAAGCAAGCAAACAAACAGACCTACAGAGGCAGAGATTTCTGCTCTGTCCCGTTCTCCTTGCTAACCCGGTGCACAGTCACGCGCACACACATTAACGTGGACCCTTGTGCAGCATAGCACAGCTCGCCCATGGCATCTTTTCTCACCGGAGGAGTGAAGATTACGTCTTAGGCATGGTTCATATACTGTGAAATTTTAAATCACAGACCTTTCTCTGCTCTTTCAGCCAACCTGGGAATCAAGGGACACCTCCCAGGGGAGTCCTTGTGCACATCAGGGGTCAATCTGGACTCCTGGAGGCCATTGAGCCACCTGTGGAGAACTGTCTTTTTCGTTTTACAAAATTAACAGGTGCTTCTTTTCAACTAAAAGTCAACAGTTAAATCAGATACGTGAGCAAAGTCACCTTCTCTCAAAGGAGACATATAGAAAGAAAGAAAAAGAACAAAGAAAGGTGCATCCAAATCGGCCATGATCAATTCCTTATCCCAGTATCTCCATAGATTTTATTTCTTTCAAAACTATGGTAAGGGAAATAGCAGTCTTCCCTGAAAATCATTATAAGAAAATATGAAAATATGACAATAGTATGTTGTTAGCATTTTTGTAGCAAAATATTTATTGGCATTTTAACTCAATGAAAAACTCAAGATTTATTGTCCACTTGAGAAAAGTTTTGACCCTAATAACCCTCGATCACAATGTCCCCTTTGGGTACAGTTAGATATTTATCTCCCCAAAAGCAATTTTTCTGGAGAGTGTGTCAAACAGGTTTTCTGGTCTCTAATTTCTGGATTAATTCTGTATTTTCTATTTTAAATGATATTTCTGATTCCTGAAATTTATTCATCTAAAAGCTGCTTGGATTTGCTTTCATCTGACTTGTAAAAGGTTTTCATTCTAATCACTGTTAATATGCTCAATTAATTAAATTCATTTGCGCCTTTCAAAATGAGAGACTTCATTTCTAAATATTCAGAAATAACTAATTTTCATAATAACTCATGGAAAGTTTTAAGAAATTCTCTGATAATAAATGAGTACAATTTGTATCAAGTTGGAACACATCACAGCATCTTTAACCTAAGACAGAATTCAATCAAGGAAAATGATTTTGTGACAAATCAAAGCCTCTACACTTAGATAAGAGGGCTCTATCAATGATCTTTACTGCGTTTTTATTGTGAGCATTGCATCATATATAAAGAGGACAGATACTGAAGTTTAATGCTTGGACTTTTCTGATTCTACAGAAAAAGGATATATTCAAAAATATACCATTCTAGAAAGATAAGACCCAAAGTAAAACTCAATTTTTAACATTTTGGCTAAAATATAGCTTCCAGATCAGTTCAAATATCAGTTTGTTGCATTCTCCTTAAAGTCTGTCAACCCCACCATATGCTCAGATGTTCATCAATCACCCTCTAGCCTGCAACACAGGATACTGACTCTGTTATACCCTCCAGATCTCATCAGAGAAAAGTAGATGCGTACTGCTGCCTAAACCCAAGGTCAAGTCCATCTGAGAAAAGTGATATTTAAGCCATCCACCCATTCCTCCAGATAACCGGAGTCCAACACCAGTAACATCAGTGAGAAAATGTTCTCTCCTGAGGGTATGATGGGGCAGTCGCTAGGCACGTGTAAGGAGCCCTTGAAACACGATGGTGTTGGAGAAGAACTATGCATTTAATTTCAGTGAATTATTAAGTAACTTACATTTAAATGTCCACATGTGGCTGGAGGGCTAATCTCTGCACAGTCTAGGCTTTGACCTCATGGGCTCTGGGGACATGTGTGCGCAGTGTTCGTCAGCTGAAACCTTTCTCATGCTCTTTTTCTCACACAGGCATATGCCCACATACATTTTACATCGTGCTATTTTCACAGAGCTGGGTGACGCTTAGAAAACCATTCATGCGGAACTAGCTGTTACATTTATTATTGGATATTGCTGAAATACCAGTTCCCTGTAACAAGAGTCATCAACATTTTTTTGTTGTTCTTATAACCTGGAAAATAATTTTGGAAAATGACCTCTCCATTCAGACTTTTTAGTCTGAATCTAAAATGCTTATAATAAGTTGAAGTAATTACAAACGATATCATCTCTGATGTTACAAATATCAACCGTGAAAAATAAAACTGTCACATCATTTTTTAAAAATATCCAGTGACATCCAAATACCATAGCTCTATGAAACTCACCACTTTCCTTTTAAAAATAGGAATAAGCTCTTCCTTCCGAGAAAGAAACTATAGATTGCTACTCTGTCTTCAGTGAACTTGAAGCTCTCTTCCATTTACCCTACAGAATTTTGTCCTAATGTGGCATATTTCTACTCTTCAAAGCCTTCACTGATCACCCTAGTATATGCTTCTGAAAACTGCTTTTATATTTCAGGAGTTCATAAGTGTTTTTTTTAATGTTTATTTTTGAGAGAGAGAGAGAGAGAGCACAAGTAGGGGAGGGGGCAGAGAGAGGGGGAGACACAGAATCCGAAGGAGGCTCCAGGTTCCAAGCTATCAGCTCAGAGCCTGAAGCAGTGCTTGAACTCACGAACCACAACATCATGACCTGAGCCGAAGTTGGGCGTTTAATCGACTAAGCCACCCAGATACCCCAGGAGTTATAAGGCTTTAAAATTCAACAGCAACAACAGTTCTGGTTTAAATTATACCTGCTCTGTCAGCCCCATTGGGCTGTACAAAGAGGACCTATGACATAGGAGTTTCACTTGAGCTTGACACGCCTTGCTTGGAGTCCTTTACAATGCATCTGCGCATCGCCAAGGGTTGTTGCATGCCAGGCTGAAGACACTACTCGGGGTCCTCTGTGAAAGGTTTCCAGGTGGGAAAGCTGTCTCAGACCCTGGTGGCAGGTGGAACCTCGTTTTCTCTGAGGAGCCCAGAGCGAGACTTTCCTACAGCAGATCCCTCTCCGGGTTTGGTTGCTAGGAGCTTGGAGCCCAGTGAAGGCCGTCGTTAATCCTTTCCTTCTGCGTTTCCCTCTCACCTTCTTGCTTTCATTCTCTGACTCATCTGAAGTTTTTCCCAATTTTTATACCTAGTTATCATCAACTTCTTATTAACTGGGAAAATAGAAGGAAAATACTACAAATCGCCCCGTTCTGCTGAGTTAGGAGAATTCTTGCTTTTTTTGTGCTGGACCAATCATGGTGAAGGCGTAGGAGAGGAGGTTGGGTTCAGCCTTTTCCTAACCTTCCCTGGGATGTCATACTAGTCCCTTAGTCCACCTGCAGGAGACATTGCCGAATGCCTGATGTTTGATCCACGAATGGTGACCCTGGTTCTTCCTGTGTCACATGGATGATTAATGTGCAAATAGAATACACTTAGATGATGTGGCATGGGCCATATTTCTTTTATTTCTTTTTTAAATTTTTGTAAACATGTATTCATTTTTGAGAGGCAGAGAGAGACAGAGCACCGGCGGGGGAGGGGCAGAGAGAGAGGGAGACACAGAATCCGAAGCAGCTCAAGGTTCTGAGCTGGCAGCGCAGAGCCTGATGTGGGGCTCGTACATAACCTCAAGTGACTGAGCCCCCCAGATGCCCCTATCCCTTTTTTTAAATATAGGTATTAATGACAATCACCTCAAAACACTTTTAAATCGTTACGGATGCAAACATAAATAAACTCACCACCTCTATGTTTAGGGTTCTTATCTTAGCTGTAGCCCCAATACTTCTATACGGTAATTACAGTAAAATATTTATTACCTGTGGGCATAACAGTGAGCTGAACGACCTGACAGGCTGAAACCATCAAAACCCTCACGCTGTTGCTGTGCTATTCACTGTTAACAAAGCACTTGAAAGCAAAGAAAAAAAGAAACCAATGAAACAGGAAAATATAAGAATCTCTATCACGTTCCAATGCAAAAGTGATTTCTGATGTGGAGTCAACACTGTGATAATGAACCGAATGATACAGGTAAACTTCCCCTAAAAGGACGTGGTTAGGATACAACTCATTACCACAAAGTGCAAGCAGCCTGTTCTGTCCATTCAGAGAAGGAGACGTGAGCTTACTGCGCGGCCAAGCCCACTTAACTGCCTCTCATTTTTTATTGATTTTTCTACTTTCAGCATTTTATACCACTTAGCTAGTACATGGCTAATTATATTCCAACGATTCAGGAACACATCATGATTTATTTTCAAAGAATGCTGATGCATGGAGTGTGTCTTCAATATAATGTCTTTAGAGTTGATAAGGGAGCATATTTATTCAAAGGTCTGGAGGTTTATAGTCACTCAGCTTCTAATTATCCATGAATGGATCTTGGGCAATACACATCTTTAATCTTTCACCACTGAGGCGAGAGCACAAAATAGTTCAAACTAGGCAGCTTTGAACTACATGTTGGTATGACTTGGAAGCTAAAAGGAAAAAAAAAAGGCACTCTCTACTAATATCAATAAAATGCAATATCTTTGCCTACACTGCCCTATCAAGGCCATCAACTTCGTGTGTCTGTGTTCACGACTTCCGTTTTCAGATGTGAACGTGCTAGAGGGCTTTCTAGCAATCCTGCCACCAGCCTATTTATAAGAATCTGGAAAAACATGGAAAGCAACATTTGCCATTAGTCATTCATCACTGACACTCTGAGCATGCTTCCTCTTCCAGACACTGACCTCAAAGATGAACATATGGAACCCAATCCATTTGATCCACCAGGCACGTGCATATGCATATATATATATATATATATATATACATATATATATATATATACACACACACACAATACATATATTATATACAATACATATATTATATATACAATACATATATTCTTATATATATATTCTCCTTTTATACATACAATACATAATATCCTTATATATATATTCTCCTATTGTATATACAAGACATATATCCTTATATATATATTCTTCTATTATATATACAATACATATAATCTTATATATATGCATGTGTATATGTATGTATGTGTGTGTATATATATATATATATATACTTTTGTAGCTACTCTTTGATCTTATGCATACAGTTTTTTTCTCACATGCAAAGGCATGTTATGTACCTTAACTATCATTATTTTCATCAAGTAACATCAAGTCACACAATAGTTGATCAGACTTATTATATATATCTATAATTGGTTTTTAACAAATACCTAATGCTTCTCTGAGGAAAGACGATACTTCCCTTCCCCATTGTCAGCTTTGGCCTGTGACTTGTTTTCGCCCAATTATGTACATGGTTGTCGTCAGCCTCACACCTGATCATTGATTAAAAGGTAAGAGTTTCACATAAACAATAATGGAATATTATGTGGTTCTCCGAGGACAAAACTCAAATAGCTCACATTTTTAGATATTCCTTGTCACTAATTTGAAATCTTCAAGGCCTACCTATTTTCAAGTATTCTATATAACTTCCCTGGTCTCCTTGAAAATTGACTCTCCCTCCTTGCTATTCACAGTCCTAAGTGTCTCTAGAGCAAGAAGGTCACCTCAGCCTAACATGAGTTGTTACATGATAATTTTCTCAACCGTGTGGCAAGCCATTGCAAGAAGTGATATTCATCGCTGTGGCCTCCACCACACCCAGATAGTGCTTGGCGCATAGGAGCTATGTTATAAATACGTGCTAAGTTGAATTAAAAACCAGAAACTAAATTATTTGTGACTCCATCTGACATCTTCAAATTTAGAAATTTTGACTTATTAACATTGAAGCAAATCTTGAGTATGAGCATAGAGGCTCTACAGATTATTTATCCCTTATGATGTTAACTTTGATAAATCTTTACATAAATTGTTAGGACTTGAATCAATCACCCCAAAAGAAGTATCTAAAGTAGTCACCCTCGATGAAAGACGGAAGAAAAAATACACGGATACAGATGAAAATGAAAACACAATGCTCCAAAACATCTGGGATGCAGGAAAAGCAGTCGTAATAGGGAAAGTATAAAGCAACACACGTTTACCTCAAGAAGCAAGAACGATCTCGGGGCGCCTGGGTGGTGCAGTCGGTTAAGCGTCCGACTTCAGCCAGGTCACGATCTCACGGTCCGTGAGTTCGAGCCCCGCGTCGGGCTCTGGGCTGATGGCTCGGAGCCTGGAGCCTGTTTCCGATTCTGTGTCTCCCTCTCTCTCTGCCCCTCGCCCGTTCATGCTCTGTCTCTCTCTGTCCCAAAAATAAATAAACGTTGAAAAAAAAAAATTAAAAAAAAAAAAAAGAAGCAAGAACGATCTCAAATAAACAACTTAACCTTACACCTAAAGGAGCTAGAAAGAGAGCAACAAATGGAGCAGCAGAAGGGCAGTAAGAAAGATAAGAGCAGAAATAAATGACATAGAAACCAATAAATAAATAAATAAATAAATAAATAAGAACATATCTGTGAAGCAAGGAGCTGGTTTTTCGATAAAATCAATACATTTGAAAACGCTCACGTCAGTTTTATCAAGAAAAAAAGAAAGGACTCAAATAATATCATAAAATGAGAGCGGAGAAACAACCACCAACATCACAGGAATATGAAAAATGATAAGAAAATAGTATGAAAAATGACGTGCCAACAATTGAACAACCTGGAAGAAATGGATAAATTCCTGGAAACCTATAAACTATCAAAATGTATATAGGAAAAAATTGAAAATTTGAACAGTCTGATAACCACAAAGAAATTGAATCACTAATCAAAACATTCCCAACAAACAAAAGTCCAGGGCCAGATGGCTTCACAGGTGAATTCTACCAAAAATCTAAAGAAGACTTAATTACCTGTTCTCAAACTTTAAAAAATAAAAATAAAAAAATGAAAAAAAGAAAACTTCCAAATTCATTCTATGAGCCCTACCCAGCATTACTCTAATATCAAAACCAGATAAAGACACCACAAAAAAAAAAAAAAAAAAAAAAGGGACCAAAGGCCAATATCTCTAATGAACATAGATGCAAAATGCAAAAATCCTCAACAGAATACTAGTAAATCCAATCCAATAATACATCATTATTCCAAAATATTCATTACAAGCAACTGGGATTTATTTCTGGTTTGCAAGGATGGATGGTTGAATGTTCACAAATCAATCAATGTGATACAACACATCAATAAGAGAAAGGATAAGAACCATATGCTCATTTCAATAGAATGCAGGAAAATCATTTGACAAAGTACAACATTCAACCATGATAAAAAAAAAACCCTCAATGAAGTAGGTTTAGGGGGAACACGCCTCACACATAATTAAGGCCATATATGAAAAACCCAGAGCTAACATCATCTTCAATGGGGAAGAACTGAGAGCTTTTCCTCTACAATCAGGAACAAGACAAGGGTGTCCACTCTCATCACTTGTATTCAACATAGTATTGCCAGCCCGAGTCACAGCAATTAGACAACAAAAAGAAATAAAAAGCATCCAGATTGTTAAGGAAGAAGTAAAACTTTCACTATTTGCCAATGACAGATACTATATATGGAAAACCCAAAAGATTACACCAGAAAAATGTTAGAACTTATAACAAATTCAGTAAAGTTGCAGGATACAAAATCAATGTACAAAAATCGGTTGCATTTCTACACACCAATAGTGGAGCAGCAGAAAGAGAAATTAAGAAAACAATGAAATTTACAGTTGCACCAAAAATAATATGATAACGAGGAATAAACCTAACCAAAGATGTAAAAGACTTAGGCTCTGAAAACTACAAAACACTGATCAAAGAAATTGAAAAATGACACAAAGAAATGGAAAGCCATTCCATGAGCATGGTCTGGAAGAAAAAAATAGTGTTAAAATGTGTATACCACCCAAAGAAATCTACACATTTACTGTAATACCTATCAAAATTCTAATGCCATTTTTCACAGAATTAGAACAAACAATCCAAAAATTTGTATCAAATCACAAAAGACCCTGAATAGCCAAAGCAACCTTGGAGGAAAAAAAAAAAAAAAAAAAAAAAAAAGCAAACCTGGAGGCATCACCATTCTGGACTTCAAGTTCTATTACAAAGCTGTAGTAATCCAAACAGTATGGTAGTGACACTGAAACAGACACGTAGATCAATAGAACATAATAGAAAACCCAGAAATATGGCCACATTATATTGGTCTATTAATCTTCAACAAGGCAGGAAAGAATATCCAATGAGAAAAAGACAGTCTTTTCAATAAATGGTGTTTGAAAAACTAGACAGCTCTATGAAGAAAAATGAAAATAGGTCACTTTTATAAAAAAATAAATTCAAAATGGAGTAAGATGTAAATGTAATATCTGAAACCATAAAAATCCTAGAAGAGAATACGGGCAGTAGTCTCTTTGACATAGACTATAGCAAATTTTTTTCTAGATGGGTCTTCTGAGGCAAGGCAAATAAAAGTAAAAATAAGCTCTTGATATTACCTCAAAATAAAAAGCTTTCATACAGCCAAGGAAACACTCAACAAGATTAAGAGGCAACATGTGGAATGGGAGAAGAGATTTTTCAAATGACATATCCAATAAAGGATTAGTATCCAAAATATAAAAAGAATGGATCCAATTCAAAACCTAAAGAAAAAAAAAAAACACCACAAATAATCTAATTAAAAAATGGGCAGAAGACATGAACACACATTTCTCCAAAGAAGGCATCTATATGGCTAACAGACACATGAAAAGATGTTCAACATCATTCATCATCAGGGAAATGCAAGTCAAAACTACAATGAGATATCACCTCACACCTGTCAGAATAGCTAAAATCAAAAACACAAGAAACACCAGGTATTGGGAAGGATGTGGAGAAAGGGGAACCTTCTTGCACTGCTGGTGGGAATGCAAACTGGTGCAGCCACTCTGGAACACAGTATGGAGGTTCCTCAAAAATTTAAAAATAGATCTATCCTACGATCCAGCAATTACGCTTCTAGGTATTTACCCCCAAAATACATAAACATGAATTCAAACAACATGCACTCCAATGTTTATAGCAGCATTACCTACAATTGCCAAGATATGGAGGCAGCCCAAGTGATCATCAATTAATGAATGGATAAAGATGATGTGGTGTATATATACAACGGAATATTAGTCATAAAAAAGAAGGAAGTCTTGCCATTTGCAATGACATGGATAGAGCTAGACAGTATATGAAAAAGACAAATACCATATGATTTCGCTCATATATGGAATTTAAGAAATAGACTAGCAAAGGAAAAAAATAAGAAAGACATAGAAACAGACATACAGATAAAGAAGTAGCTTCTTAACTACATAGAACAAACAGATGGTCACCAGAGGGGACGGGGAAGGGGGATGGGGGAAAAGGATGCGCTTGTGATGAGCACAGGGTAATGTATGGAAATGCCGATCAATACCTTGTGCACCTGAAACTAATGTAACACTGTATGCTAACCAACTGGAATTTAAATAAAAAGTTTAAAAAATAAAGTAGTCAGTGTCACAGAGACAGAATGTAGGATGATGGTTGCCAAGGCCTGGGGGTAGGGGGAACGGGGAGTTTTTTTCAGTTTTACTAGACAAAAACCTTCTAGAAATCTGTTGCAAACAATATAAACGTATTTAAGACTACTGAACTGTACGCTTAAAAATGTGTGAGACGGGGCGCCTGGGTGGCGCAGTCGGTTGAGCGTCCGACTTCAGCCAGGTCACGATCTCGCGGTCCGTGAGTTCGAGCCCCGCATCGGGCTCTGGGCTGATGGCTCGGAGCCTGGAGCCTGTTTCTGATTCTGTGTCTCCCTCTCTCTCTGCCCCTCCCCCGTTCATGCTCTGTCTCTCTCTGTCCCAAAAAAAATAAATAAAAACGTTGAAAAAAAAATTAAAAAAAAACAAAAACAAAAACAAAAAGAAAAAAAAAGATTCTATAAAATAAAATTATGACTTCTTTAGACTAAAGCAAATAATAAATAAACTCATTTTATATGTTCAGCTTTATTTATTACATCTGTCACTGACTCAGGTTACCGTCTAAAGTTACAGCAACATGGTGGGGGGGCGGGAATCCCAAACAAACAAACAAAACAAGACAGAAAGACAGAAATACATTATACACACAAGGCAAACCTTTAGATTAAGCTTAAAGCTTAAAACGCAACAGCAGAAGCCAAATTCCAGACGCAGAACTTTTTTTTTTTTTTAATGTTTATTTATTTTTGAGAGACAGAGAGAGAGTGAGTGAGCACGAGCAGGGGAGGGGCAGAGAGAGGGAGACACAGAATCCAAAGCAGGCTCCAGGATCTGAGACCTCAGGACAGAGCCCGACGCGGGGCTCGAACTCACAAACCATGAGATCATGACCTGAGCCAGAGTCAGGCGCTTAACCGAATGAGTGATCCAGGAGCCCCTGATGCAGGACTTTTGACGCTGAAAAGAAAAGATATCCTATTTTCTGATGAATATTCAATAGGAAGTTAATCTATTTACATATGTCAGAAATTACTGCCGGACACATAAAAAATTAAACTATTATTAAGAGTAAAGATTATAATAAAGAATAATCGGAGCTTATAATATGATGTTGATTTTAGTAGCGATACAAAATGGGAAAGCAAAAAGCAGGTATTCAACCCAAGTACTCATTTATTCACTCCAGAATATTTTCCTTTGAATGCAAGTATAGGATATTTAAGGTAAGAAACAGATCCATCAAATGGAGTTAAAATAAATAAAATTTAAAAAAATAAAAAATAAATAAAATATAAAATATGATCCATCATACAAGAACACATATGCATGGCATAAATAAAAACATTCACTATGTTCAAATGCTTCATTTAAAAGTGTGAAATCTGGGGCGCCTGGGTGGCTCAGTTGGTTAAGTGTCCGACGTCAGCTCAGGTCATGATCTCGTGGTTTGTGGGTTCGAGCCCCGCGTCGGGCTCTGTGCTGACAGCTCAGAGCCTGGAGCCTGCTTCAGATTCTGTGTCTCCCTCTCTCTCTCTCTCTGCCCTCCCCAGCTTGCACTCTGTCTCTGTCTCAAAAATAAACATTAGAAAACATTAAGAAATATAAATAAAGTGTAAAATCCAAAGATTATAGAGCCATGAAACTGCCAACACAGTCAAGACGCAGAATTGCTGTCCTGCCCTCCCAAGTTTCCTAGTGATACACTGCAATCCATCCCTCTGACCCCAGTAACAGGTAACCAGTGATCTGCTTTGTGGTATAGTAAATTAGATTTCATTTTCAAGAGCTGTATATAAAAACAGAATCATCGAGTAGGTATGATTTGGTTTCTTTCACTCAGCACAATGAATCTGAAACTTATCCAAGTTACTGCACATGAAAGCAATCTATTCATTTTACTGCTAAGTAGTATTCCATGGGAATATATGCTGTTTTGATAAACAAAACAGTTTATCCATTTGCCAATTGAGGCAAATTTAAAGTTTTGTTCCTGCTTCTAGTGTGTGTGTGTGTGTGTGTGTGAATAAAATCACTACAACCATTTGGGTGCAGTCTTTTTGGTAAAAATATGATTCCATTTCTCTTGGCTAAATATCTATGAATGGAATGGCTGAGCCATAGAGTAGGTGCAAGCTTCACATTTTAAGAAACCTTCAATCAACTGATTGAGATCATTGATTATACCATTTCACATTCTCACCCAAACATAATCATAGGTGGTTTAAACCCTCACCCACATTCAAAATTGTCAGGATTTTTAATTTTAGCCATTTCTTCCTATATCCCAAGACTGTGTTGTGACAGCACAGGGACTATCTAAAAAGTAGGTAGTAACTGGTGTTGGCCTATTTTTTTTTAAATTTTTTAACGTTTATTTATTTTTGAGAGAGACAGAGCATGAATGGGGGAGGAGCAGAGAGAGAGACAGACAGACAGAATCCGAAGCAGGCTCCAGGCTCCAGGCTCCGAGCTGTCAGCACAGAGCCCGACACGGGGCTCAAACTCATGAGCCATGAGATAGTGACGTGAGCCGAAGTCGGATGGATGCCCAACCGACTGAGCCATCCAGGTACCCCTTGGCCAGTCTACTTTTTTTTTTTAATTTTTTTTTCAACGTTTTATTTATTTTTGGGACAGAGAGAGACAGAGCGTGAACGGGGGAGGGGCAGAGAGAGAGGGAGACACAGAATCGGAAACAGGCTCCAGGCTCTGAGCCATCAGCCCAGAGCCCGACGCGGGGCTCGAACTCACGGAGCGCGAGATCGTGACCTGGCTGAAGTCGGACGCTTAACCGACTGCGCCACCCAGGCGCCCCTTGGCCAGTCTACTTTAATGATTGGCCTGGCTTTTGTTTAGCCATCTACTAATCTCCTCAAATAGTTATCTGGCCACGTACCCCTGTTCTCTCCTGGACATATTTTCTTATTTTTTTCAAAATGAAGAGGCTAAGAATTTTCCAAATTTTATGTTTCTGCTTCTCTTCTGTGAACCATTGTGTCTTTAAGCTGTTTCTCTCTTCTTACATTTTATTGTAGGCATTCAAGAGGAGTCAGGCTGCTCTTTTAACACTTTCCTTAGAAATTTCCTCAGCCAAATAGCCAACATCACTGTTCACAAGTTCTACAAAATGCTGGGGTGTGAACACAGTTCAGCCAAGTGGTCTGGCACTTTATGACAAAAATCGCCTTCCTGCCAGTTCTCAGTAACACGCTCTTCGTTTCCATCTCAGACCTCAACTGAATGGTGTTTGCTCCCCATATTTTTCCTAACATTCTGTTCCTGACCACTCAGGTGTTCTCTAGAAAGACAGAGGCTTTCTCTACGGTGCCCCTTCCCTCCTTCTGAGCCACCACGAGCATCGCTGATATCTGCCCATTGACGGCAATGCAGGCTTTTCCCAGCATGCACCTCCAAACCAGCCTCTCCTTCCATCCACTTCCCAAGCCACTTCCACACCTCCAGGCGTATTACACCAGCACCCTTCCTTCTCAGTACCAATGTTCTCTCTTGGGCCATGTAAGCTGCTAAATAAGACACCAAAGTCCTGGTAGTTTATAAGCAACAGAGATTTACTGCTCACAGCCTAGAGGCTGGAAGCCCGAGAGGAAGATGTCAGCATGGTTATGGTTTCGTGAGGGCTCTCTTCCTGGCTGGCTCCTGCTCACTGGGTCCTCACATGGTAGAAACAGCTAGGGAGCTCCCCGGGGCCCTTTTGATAAGGGCTCTAATCCCATTCATGAATGGCTCTGCCTTCATGACGTGAGCACTTTTATACAAAGGCCCCACCTGCTAATAACATTATCTTTGAGAATTAGGATTTCAGCATATGAATTTCGGGGGGGGGGGCGGGCACAAACATTTGGCATTTCAGAAACAAATTGTACAGATGGCCAACAGACACATGGAAAGATGCTCAACATCAGTCATCATCAGGGGAATGCACATCAAAACTACAATGATATGGCACCAGGCAGAATGGCTAAAATCAAAAATAGAAGAAACAACAGGTGTTGGTGAGGATGTGGAGAACCCTCGTGCACTGTTGGTGGGGGTGCGAACCGGTGCAGCCATTGTGGAAAACACTGAGGAGTTTCCTCAAAAAAATAATAATAGAACTACCCTATGACCCAACAATTCACTACCAGGTATTTACCAAAAAAAAAAAAAAAAAAAAAAAAAAATCAAAGGGATATGTGCACCCCTATGTTTACAGCAGCATTATTTACAATAGCCAAGATACGGAAGCAACCTAAGTGTCCTTTGATTGATGAATGGATAAAGAGATGTGGTGTGTATGTATATGTGTGTGTGCATACACATTATAAACACACACATATTATATGTATATATATATATTCTTTCCCTCTCTCTCAATAAGTAAATAAACTTAAAAGAAAGAAACAAAACAAGCAAAAGAGCAGAGGAAGACACGGAGAGGGAGCAGGAGGGGGAGGGGGAGGGAGGGAGAGAGAGAGACAGACAGACAGACCAAGAAACAGAGAACAAATTGATGGCTACGGGAGGCAGGAGTGGGTGGGGGATGGGAGAAACAGGTGATGGGGATGCACACCAGGTGATGCACGGAAGTGTTGAATCACCACATTGTACACCTGAAACTAATATTACACTGCATGTTAACTATACCAGAACTAAAATTAAAAAAAAAGAAAAAATCTAGCTAGCTGTATTTGGGGCATTCTGAGATGACTCATGCCTTGTATACTGATCAGAAAAGGCAGAAAAGTACTTTCCAAGGCACCACACACCCTTATAAGAGGAATGCTGTGCTATACCATCATGATATACCTTTCACAATTAGCAAGCATATGGCAATGGCTTCACGGGAAATTTGAAACGTTCATCTCGGCCAATTACCTTTGACGAGGGCTATGTGCTCAGTGTTTTGTAAGTACTGTTTTAAGTACACACTTACCGTGTGACATGATTTTTAAAAATGTTTTTAGATATGATACACTTCTAAGATTTCACTGAGATCTAAAATCATGAAATCACCTAATCTCATCAAATATGAACCAGATTATTGTGATACGTTCTGAGCTGCGATGGGTTTCAATCTGGCTGGTAACACGTTGCGGGATTTTTTCTCTTACAGCACCTGTTCTCCCTTTCGGGTTTCCGCATGCACGGTGTGCCTAAGCTGTCCTGAAGATATTCTAGAGTTTACTTTCCTGTTATGCTGACTCTCCGAGCCGCTGCTCATCACTGCACCTGCATGCTGTGGCCAGCATTTTTATTTGAAGGGGCTCATTTCATTCCTCTGACATGAAACAATGCGGTCTGACTGGCTAGAAGCTTTTTTTAGAGAATTTTAAATATCTAATGTAGCTCACGCAAGGTATAGTTTAGTAGGGCCTGCATTATAAATAGGACAAGTGGTTGTATAGCAAAGCCATCAACCCCACCCCATTCCCCCATCACAGAGGGCACTGGGTAGAACAGAGTTGCCAGAAACACAAACAATTATTAAGAAGTCACTCAGGGGGGCGCCTGGGTGGCGCAGTCGGTTGAGCGTCCGACTTCAGCCAGGTCACGATCTCGCGGTCCGTGAGTTCGAGCCCCGCGTCGGTCTCTGGGCTGATGGCTCGGAGCCTGGAGCCTGTTTCCGATTCTGTGTCTCCCTCTCTCTCTGCCCCTCCCCCGTTCATGCTCTGTCTCTCTCTGTCCCAAAAATAAATAAAAACGTTGAAAAAAAATTAAAAAAAAAAAGTCATTCAGTCCACGTGGAGGAAAAAAAATGCAGTTCCGTGGAATTGCTGTGAAAACTAAGTACACATTATCCGTTAACTGTAAAATGTCTCATTTTTATTAGTTTTAATACAACACTTACAAGCAACTATAAAAAACTTTTGCTTCGCTTTTAAGTTTTTTATTTAAATTCCAATTAGTTAACATAGAGTATATGTTAGCTCATGGACTGGAAGAACAAATATTGTTAAAATGTCTATGCTCCCCAAAGCAATCCACACATTTAATGCAATCTTCGTCAATACCATCAGCATTTTTCTCAGAGCTGGAACAAAAATTTGTATGGAACCACAAAAGGCCCCGAATAGCCAAAGCAACCTTGAAAAAGCAAAGCAAAGCTGGAAGCATCATATTTCCAGACTTCCAGCTATATTGCAAAACTGTGATCATCAAGCCAATATGGTACTGGCGCAAAAAGAGGCACACAGATCAATGGAACATTGAAAACCCAGAAATGAACCCACAGTACATGGTCAGTTAATTTTTCACAAAGCAGGAAAGAATACCCAATGGGAAAAAGATAATCTCTTCATCAAATGCGGTTGGGAAAACTGGACAGCAACCTGCAGAAGGAAGAAACTGGACCATTTACTTAGACCATACACAAAAATAAAGTCAAATGGATTAAAGACCTAAACGTGAGACATGAAACCATAAAAATCCCAGAAGAGAATGCAGGAAGTAATTTCTCTGACATTGGCCATAGCAACTTCTTTCTAGATATGCCTCCAGAGGCAAGGGAAACAAAAGCAAAAATGAACTACCGGGACCTCATCAAAATGAAAAGCTTCTGCACAGCCAAGGAAACCATCAACAAAACGAAAAGGCAACCCGGGGAGTGGGAGAAGATATTTGCTTTGCTTTAAATATCTGGTTTCATATCCATAGGAAGTTAAATTTACTACAAGGTACTCTGTTGTGTTTTAAAGCAAGAAACAAACCAGTCTTCTACAATTAAATTTTGTAGCGGAAAACTATTTTGTTGGACTGACATTCGCATTCCGCACCTGTTCCGCACTCAGCATGCCCAGAACTCGGAAATTGAGGAGAATATGCCACTCCCAAATAAGACTGTAGGACATACCACCCCCAAATATACCACTTTGGTACACTGGATATTTTGAGCTGTAGGCACTTGAAAAACGCCAATGCAGGGAGAAGCTCTCTCTGTGCTCCGTTATCTGTCTGAAGACAGATCCTCCATAAAGAGGATTGTCCTAAACCAACTGTCATAAATCCCCTCCCATGAGTGTCACCAAACCAAGGAGAAGTGATTCTTGTCACAGGAGAGGAGACTAAAAATTAGACGTCAATATCACACTCATACATACTTTTCCACTAAGCCATCACACCTCCCAACTATTCTCACAAGGGCCCCTTCAAGTTTCCAGAAAACTATTTCAGGAAAACCATTCTCCCCTAAAAGGCCAACCTTTCTTCCCCTTTCCCTATGAAGCTGGGATTTATGCCTGAATTCTAAGCCACCTTAGGGGGTAACTCATTTCCCCCTGAGCATCTCTCATACACACATGAAGTATACGTGTTAACAAACTTCTGTCCCTCTCTTGTGAACCTACCTTTAATTACAGGACCCTCACCCAAGAATTCCAAAGAGGACAGGGAAAACATTTCCCCCTCCCCTATAAAATAAAGAAAATTAAAAGAAAAATAAAAATTGTTCATTGGAATTTAAGCTTTAGAAAGGGAAACAGCTATCCTTCCAGCCTGACCTGCTCTCGTTTCATCAACACACCCACAAATGCAATGCTCTACACAAACACCAATATCCTCACAACACACAGGTCTCCTGCCTGCAGTTCTGATAGATGGGAGTTCAGAAAAAGTAAATAAGAGGTGTTGAAAGGTAATACTAAAATACATTAATAAAAAAAAAGAGTTGCAAAATTATACCATATTTTAGCATTTGATATACAAGAGACAGTGAGAGCCAACATTTGTAAGCAAAGCCTCTGAAAGCAATTACCCGGGGGAAAAAAAAACGCAAAGGAAATCATATTCTCTGATGCTAATTGATTTCTTCTCATTCTGTTTCCTAATGTGTCAAATTCAAGGTGATAATAGAGAACAAAAGCTTCTTGATCACAAAGTCATGGATCAGTGAGAGAGAGGAGGTCCAGTACAACCAACCCATCTGAATGGGTTTTAAGTAAATCTTAATTTACAACCAGAACTCGGAAATGCCCGTCTACAGAAACATGGTGGAAAAACCTGTGTTAAGTAAATATCGGACTTAAAGTTTAACTAAAAAACCAAACAAACAATGTTACAAACTTCGAGAGCAAAAATTAACTGTAGGTTTCCTGATATACATTGTTCAACTTCCATTAACATGTCCGTTTAGATACACACAAAAATCTGAACACGGATATACAACTATAAACTCACTTGGCAACTCTGTATCATCTGGCTTCTGGTGCCATCACCCTGTGAGTTTCTTAAAGTCCCCAAAATGTCATCAGGAGCTGTCTTTGGGTGAAGGGCTGGGTGACAGCTGTATTGTTCTGATTTGTGTTTGTCTCTAGTCATTACAATGGGCTTCTAATCAGAACACATATGTAAAAACAATGCTGCCATTGTTTTAAAGGCTGCATTAAACATTTAATGCCACTAGGTCAATTAAATGACTAATATAGACAAAACTGGGATTCTAGACTTCATAAAACTGGGTATCTAGACTCAGAGGATATTGTCAAAGAGATAACTCAGAGATTAACATCAATCATCCAACGAAGCATATCAGTAAATAAAGACTCAACCATGGGGATTCATTACAAGAAGTTAAATTAGAACAAACAAAACAGGATGAAGAAAACAAGATTAAAATACAAATAAATGAGGGGCTCCTGGGTGACTCTTGATTTCGGCTCAAGTTATGATCTCAAGGTTCGTGGGTTTAAGGAGGGAACATGAGGCAGGCCAAGGGGCAAAGAACAATCTAGCATCCCCACCCCCACCCCAGGTGGGATCTGTGTGATATTCCTCAGACACTTCCGGCTACCCAAGAACAAAAGAAAGGGGTTTATGTGTTTGCCATGGTAATGAGGGAAACTAAGGCAAATGAAAAATTAAATTCCCATACTGCCTACAGCCCGTAGACAAGTCCTTGGAACCGGCAGAGTGACCTCCTCCCTCTAGGGGCTCAGCTGCCTTGATGATGACACTTTGCTGGGGGAAAAAGAGAACCTTAGCTTAACATTATGCCAACCTTGAGGATCCTATAAAGTCTACTTCCTTTATCTCAACTGCCCCAAGATAATATGGTGGCAAACATACTCCCAAGTTTATGGCCCCCCGATAGGTATCTAAGGCCCTTGTGACTGAGGTTTTATTAAATGGTAATAAATGGTGTTTCCCTAGCAACAGCTAGCCCCTTGAGGTCCTGGGAACCTTGCTTCCAAATTTCCTTAGAGACTTTCTCCCTGATCCCATCCTAACCTGAGGGTACCTCACGAGTTACCAGTCAGGACCCCAACGCAGCTCTTCCTGCCCATGGATCCTGTCCCATGCTTCAATAAAATCACCTTTTTGCACCAAATACCTCTTCAAGAATTCTTTCTTGATCGTCAGCTCCGGACCACCCCACCATCACCCCAAAACTTCATCAGGTTCAAGCCCTGGATTGGGCTCTGCACTGACAGTGTGAACCCTGGCTGGGATTCTCTCTCTTCCTCTCTCTGTCTGTCCCCTGCAAGGGCACTCGTGCTCTCTCTCTCCCTCCCTCTCAGAATAAATAAACTTTAAAAAATACAAATAAATGAATTGAAACAACTTAGACCTTGAACTAAGAAAAGGTAGATAAAATGAAAATACGCAGAGATAAGAATAAATGAATTTTATAATGAAGGCAATAGAGATTTGAAGCAACACTAGAGCCAATTGGATGAAAACTTTAAAATATCACTGAAGTTGTTACTACATAAAATTCACACATGTAAGTCTCCCTACTTTATTGAGGTAAGTATTTATTTCAGGTGTGTGTGTGTGTGTGTGTGTGTGAACAGTGGCTCAGGAATACAAACCATTACTCGCACAGTTTTGAGGCGGCCAGGCCATGATCTCAGCATTCAGTAAGCATCATCTCATTTAATTTCCAAAGCAGCCCCAGGAGGTGTACTTACTGCCACTGTTTTACAGTCTAGCCCCTGAACCCACTTCATGATCATGCACTTGCCTGGATTCCAGGGGCAGATCACCGCCAGGGAGGACGGACCCAGAAAGCAGACTGTTTCCCTTAGAAATTCTGGATTATCAACCACAGGACCCTCGACACCGCCACCAGTGCAATTCCGCTTGATCTCTCAGGTCACATCACTCCTCTGTTCCTCAAGGGACCTCTTCCAAATGATCCTCCCCCCCCCCCACACCTCTGACCACCTGATCTCCACTCACTCTCAGATGCTGACGCCCACCTGTCACTTGAAAGAGAATAATCCATTGGAAAGAAACAGCCTCTCCTTCCTAATAGCACATCTGTTTCCCACGTCTCTCTGCCTCCTGCACCAGACGGGCCAATTCTTCCTTTGGGACCGAGGGATTTTCACCCATGCGTGAGAGTCTAACTACTCTCATTTTATCAGTAATAATATGATTTTCTTTGCCCTTTTCCACCAGTATGTTTAATGTTTGTCTCTCGCCTGGACACTTTCCAGTGTATTATTCACCATGCAAGACACTTCCATTCAGACAATCAAATCCTTCCTCAATTTGCATGTGTCTCTGGTCACCGCTCTGTCTCCCCACGTCATGGACAGAATCCCAGCACAGCCGTGCGTGTTTACCGCTTTCTGTTCCACACGGGACCCTCACTCCTCGGCTGCCTGCCCCCTGCCTGTGGGCACCCTCACTCCACGGCGACAGCTTGCGCTAGAGTCCCCGGAGTGGCCAGATCCACAGGACGCTTCTTTAAAGAACTCTTACTGCGTTTTCCTGTGATACAAGTTAAACATGATCAGTGTACAATTTTTAAATAGGCAAATCTGCAAATAAAATAAAGTATAAAATAAAGTAATAGGCAGATAAGCAAAATATACACATACATGCCCTCACTCTCCTGATTACATCCTGTTAGGTGATTTCCTCTTGTTCGGCTAAAATTTTAGTGTGAACTTCTTTTCCTCTTACTAAATATTTTGCTGCAACATCACTTTCCATATCAGCGCAATAGAGGAATCGTCGCACTTCCATTATAAAGAATGGCACTGCCGGTGAGTACTCATGTCCCCGGGTTACTTTCCCATTCTTGGACCACACTTACATCTCGCCGCAGTGCGCCTCTCATCAGAGTCCCTGCTGAGCCTTCCCCCAGGAACACTGTTCCCTTCATGGTCCCAGCCCGGTATACTTAAGTCTGTTCTTTTTCAGTGACTGTTCCTTTCTTTTCTGTAGGCCTAGGGTTCTCCATTCCTGAATGACGTGTCTGTTGCTTCTCCTCTTTCTACTTTAAATTTTTTCTCCAAGCCTTCCATCCACACCCATGTGGTTTCACAGACAAATTTTCTGGCATGTTAAATGAACAGATAATTCCCGTAACGTATAATCTGCTTCCAGTCAGAGGGAAACATTAAAGGTAACTAATTTTAAAAAGCCATGAAATCATCATCTAAAATATTTAGATAACATTGCCTAAATGGGAGAAACAAGTTTAGATTAAACATGTAGCTACTATTTTAATTTGAGCGTCTGTAGCTAAGTCCACAACTCGTATTCATCTCATGAGGCAGGTTTTATTTCCAGAATGGTTTCACTTAGGAAACTGCTATTGTAATACTTGGAAAAACATGCTAAATAACAAAGAAACTGCTGCTGTAGTTTCTGTAAAGGCATTCCACAAGTTCTGATGTTATTCTTAATTTTTAAGAGCATATATATGTTAGGTACAGGAAGATACTTCCTTAGCCTGTAAATTTTCCTCTTCATTGGAGCTAAATTCAATGTAAAAGAAAGAGCAATTCAAATTAAAGAATAAAATAATTATGACTCTGACCATTATAGTTTATGGTGTTTTGAAAATTTATCTGGGGGGGGGCGCCTGGGTGGCGCAGTCGGTTAAGTGTCCGACTTCAGCCAGGTCACGATCTCGCGGTCCGTGAGTTCGAGCCCCGCGTCAGGCTCTGGGCTGATGGCTCAGAGCCTGGAGCCTGTTTCCAATTCTGTGTCTCCCTCTCTCTCTGCCCCTCCCCCCTTTCCCCCCGTTGGAAAAAAAATTAAAAAAAAAGAAAATTTAGCTAGGGTATGAGCTTAAACACCAGATAAGAAATTAGAGACACATTTATCATAATTTATTTTTTTTTTCAACATTTATTTATTTTTGGGACAGAGAGAGACAGAGCATGAACGGGGGGGGGGGGGGCGGAGGGAGGGGGAGACCCAAAACCGGAACAGGCTCCAGGCTCTGAGCCGTCAGCCCAGAGCCCGACGCGGGGCTCGAACCCACGGACCGCGAGATCATGACCTGGCTGAAGTCGGACGCTTAACCGACTGCGCCACCCAGGCGCCCCACATTTATCATAATTTAGACATGATACTTAGTAACTTAGAAAACAGAAGGGAATTGACTAAAAATTTAAAACTAATTAAATAATATGCTATTTAAACTATTAAATTAAATATGTTAAACTAATTAAATCATCTAATAATATGACCCAATAAAAAATAAAGAGGCAAAAATCAGTAACTTCATTAAACACCAGCAACAGTTTGTTTTAATTGGTATCTATTTTTCTATTCTTTTTTATAATAAGAGATAAAAATGTAAAAACCCTAATAATAACATTAAGAATAAATATTGAAGGGTGACTGAGTGGCTCATTCAGTTGAGCATCTGATTTCTTGACCTTGTCTCAGGTCATGATCACAGGTTCCTGAGATCAAGCCCCGAGTCAGGGTCTGTGCTGACAGCACCGAGCCTGCCTGGGATTCTCCACCTCCCTCTCTCTCTGCCCCTACCTGACTTGTATGTGCTCTCTTTCAAACTAAACAAAGAAACTTAAGAAAATCATCGATATTAAAAAAAAAAAAAAGAAAAATACCGAAACTATGTATGTGGACATTTTAAATAAAGAAAAATACCGAAACTATGTATGTGGACATTTTAAATATTTTACCGAGATACACTAAATAATGTTTTAATAAAGTGAGTAAGGATTAGTTCTTTATATGGCAACACTGTAGTATAAATGTGAAGATTCTTAATAGTCTGCATCAATAGCTACTTATTTCTAAAAACATGACAGAATAATTTTTTCTTGAGCTAGGATGAAACTTCCTTAAGCGTGAACACAATGAAGAAAAAAATAACTATCCCAAAGAAGAACTAAATCAATATTTTTGAATATGTAGTGATACAAACACAAACATAGCTGTGAGAATAGTCCTCCTAATCCTTCCAATAGAGGAAAATCAGAAAGATCTGAATGATCAATGAGACTTTACTGATGGTGTAAGCTCATGTACATCCAGGTCATGAGATGCATTTTTACAAATGGAAATCATATTTTTGAAGCTCTGATTCAGTGCTGTACTCATGATACAAATTTTAGGAACAAAATCATCATGTTATTCGATCACCACTCAGCAACACTTTTCCATTTGTTGTTGCATGTTCAAACAGGACATGCCTATTGTTTTGTGGAATGAGGGAAAAAAAATATTTTTGTTGATTTCAACTGCATTTGGGGACATCTGAGGACATAATGATAATAATACCCATATTCTGTTGGCTTTTTTTTTTTTTTTTTTTGCCTCCCTCTGTATGCCCTGAGCTCTTGTCCCTGGTTAATGCTGATATTGCAGAATTAATGACCACTTTGGGGTAAAGTATGGGGCAAGAGCAAGTAGAAACATTGCAAACATCTCCTATCATCTTCAAGTCACATTTTCCCTGACTCAGTGTTTACTTTGTCTGCTCTAAACCTTTGATTGTTTTCCAGAGTTCTGACAAATTTGATCCTGACAATTTTCTGCTTATTTTTCAATATTTTCAGTCTTTCTCTAAGGAAATGAGAGCTTGGAGCTGTCTACCCTGCCACGTTGCTGATGTTGCTCTTTGGATAATTTTTGAAACACCGTCATTGCTGGTTGGGGTCCCTGGGAAGCAGATTCAGACTCAGAGAACAGCACGCGGGAAGCGTATTAATGCGTGTTCCGGTGTCAACACCAGTGCGGGAAGAAGAGGTCGCAGGACTGGGTAGGAAGGGCTTGTACTAAACTTTAATGAAACAACTTTAATAAAGCACTCAGGGGTGACACAGGGAACTGTTGGGCTGACGTGGCCAGCGAAGCTACCTGGACATCAGATGAGAGGAGAGAGCCTGTGTACTCCTGTGTGGGGCAATCAGTATCTGCCAGCTGCCAAAATAACTCTCTTCACAAGAGACCAAAACTTAGAATGAGCTAATGTCTGACCTGCCAGGCTGAAGGGCTCCCTACCGTTCAGTGAATAAGTGCTTAATTCCTGAAGCAGGATCTGGACACGTATTATGGTGCCAACTCTCACCCATCCCTTGAGCTTCTCACATTTCCTTTTCCTTACGATCTCCAGGAGTGGCAAGACCATTGTGCCTCTCTTCCCAAGGGCAACTCAGAAAAGCCAGTAGAATGAAATGTAGCTCCCACTCCTGCATCTTGTCCCCAAACCACAGCTGATGTCACCCCCTTCTCTGCCAGCTTTTCTAAAGTGCCCTCACTCTCAGCTTCTATCCGTGGGGTCTGAGTAAACTCATGCTTTGTTCCAGATCTTCATCGTGAGCATTCTAATCCCCTCGTAACAATGCTCTTCATAGGATATGATAGAAGCACCCTGTCTCCTCCTGGTCACCGGTGACAATTATCCCTGCCAGGAGAGTGACTCCTTTTGTCTGCTTATTCTTGGTGTAAAATTCCAACGTGCCTGAGAAGTCATGTGAAGTCCAGGGGCTCTCACTGAGTTCCCTGGTTCTCTTTAGGAACAAGAGAACCTACAGACCCCACAGTTGGAGAGGGAAAAAGAACAATTACCCCAAATGGCTCACTGGGAGTGATATAAGCAGACCCACACCTACTTTCATTATTGATTCCCAGACCTATTCATGTAACCTATTGGGGGTCCCACACCACATGGTGGTCACTGATTTTAAATATACATTGCATCTCAGAGGATAAGGTCCTATTCTCACAGGATGTCACCTCTGAGCTGTGAATTTCAGCTCTGCCATCTGTAAGATAGTGCATCCCTTTTCAGGCTGGCTGCCTCTGGGTGGCCCAGTCTGTGACAACAATGGTGAATTCAGTTGTCCGGTGCCCACAGAAGCATTTACTTTCCTATAAGGTAGATCCCTTGACCTGACTCAGTGTGAGATGCGTTCCATATTGGTGGCTGAATCACACTGAACTCTTGGGTCGTTTTGGTCACTGAGGTCCCAGATAAAGTAGAGAAAAGCAAAGCAATATCCAGAATATGTTTCTTCTCCAGTCAAAAATAAGTGACAGTCTTTTTACAGGGGGAAGTGATTCAACGTAGTCAACTTTTACTCAAGAGCTGGACGTCTTCTCAAAAAAACAGTGCCAAACTGGGGCTCAGGGTTGAAGTGTTTTTCTTTCAATTTGGACATTAGGAACATCAGTAGTAAATTCGCCTCAATGAGCAGAAGACCACAGTAGTGTGTTTGTGTACGTTGAGCCTCGAAACTATAGCCCTGAAAATTCTGCTCGTGTACCCATTGTGGCACTACTGGGTCTGATGCACGACAGAGAAATGCATTACTTTTCCTTCTTTGTACAACGCCTCGCAATACAACTGGTCACCAGAAGAAATAACTTAAAATTATCTTGGTATATATAGTTTCTCAATCTCCTTCTCCTTCTCCTCCTCCTCCTCCTCCTCCTCCTCCTCCTCCTCCTCGTCCTCCTTCTTCTTCTTCTTCTTCTTCTTCTTCTTCTTCTTCTTCTTCTTCTTCTTCTTCTCTCTCCTGCTTTTTCCAACCCTCCGTCTCAAGTGATCCTGAGTATTCATTTCAAGGTCTTGGGATGGTGTCAGATCAAAGATACACACCCAAACGCAAGACTTCTGTGATGGTAAGGAGCATCAGTAATGAAAAAAAGTCACCCACAAAATGTCAGATAGTGTTTCAAGCTATTGCTAACATATAGGCTTATAAAGTCTTGACTCTTCCCTTGGTAACTTTATTAGGGAGCAATTAGGTTTGCTCTACCAGCTCTTTTTACGTATTAATAAAAACACGTATGACAAACACATAGTAACAGTAACATGAAAAATAAAGCAGAAGCTATTTGGACAACAAGCAGGTAAAATTAGTGAGGCTAATATAATAGCAAAGTGAGTTTCTGGAGATGATTTAAATATAAGTGAAGCAAGTACCTGAAAACATTCAAAACCCAGGATCCAGACATGAGATAGGTTATTCCTGTTGATTCCATGAACATTACATATTATCTACAACTCTATGTCTACAGACTTAAAAACCTAGATGAAATGGACAAATTCCTTTAAGGATTTAATATGCTAAAATTAACACAAAGGAAAATAGACCATCTGAATGACCCACATCTATTAAAGAAACGTAATCAATAATTAATAACTTTTTAAATGAGAAAGTACCAGACCCAAGTGGTTTCACTGGTGAATTCTACTAAAAATTTGAAGGAAGAAATCATACCAATTCTTTACAACTGTTTCCAAAAAATAGAAAGAAAGGGAATACATCTTTTTTTTTTAACGTTTATTTATTTTTGAGACAGAGAGAGACAGAGCATGAATGGGGGAGGGGAAGAGAGAGAGGGAGACACAGAATCGGAAGCAGGCTCCAGGCTCTGAGCCATCAGCCCAGAGCCCGACGCGGGGCTTAAACTCACGGACCACGAGATCGTGACCTGAGCTGAAGTCTGACGCTCAGCCGACTGAGCCACCCAGGCGCCCAGTGAAAGGGAATACATCTTAACTCATTCTGAGTTCAGCGTTAACATAATACCAAGAACAGAAAAAGACACCAGAAAAAAAGGAAAACTAAAGGCCAATATCTCCAAAGATCATAGATGAAAAAATCCAAGATGAAATATGAGCTAAATTGAATCCAACAATGTATAGAAGAAATTATACACCATGACCAGGTGAGATTTATTCCATGTATGCAATGCAGGTTCAACATTCAAAAACTAATGCAGTCTATCGCATCATTAGACTAAAAATGAAAAATTACGTGATCGTACGAGACAGAGAAAATCATTTCACAAAACCCAACCCCCATTCATAATAAAAACTCTTAGTCCACTAGATAGAGAGGAGAAATTCCACAACTTGATAAAGAACATCTACAAAAAAACTACAACTAGCATCGCACATAACATTGAAGAATCAGATGCCCTCCCACTAGGATCAGGAACAAGGCAAGGATGTCCCTTCTTACCACCTCTATTCAACATAGTAGTGGGAGTCCTAGCTAACTTGATAAGAAAAGGGAAAGAAATAAAATGTAGACATATTGGCAGGAAGAAATAAACAGTGTATATGTAGATGACATGATTGCTTATGTAGAGAATCCCAAAGAGTCAACAACAACCAAAGTCCTGGAACTAATAAGTGATGATGCTGAGGATGCAGAATACAAAGTAATATAAACAAGTCCATTGTTGGGGCACCTGGGTGGCTCAGTCGGTTGAGCGTCCGACTTTGGCTCAGGTCATGATCTCACCGTCTGTGAATTCGAGCCCCTGTCAGGCTCTGTGCTGACAGCTCAGAGCCTGGAGCCTGCTTTGGATTCTCTCTCTCTGTCTCTCTTGGCCCCTCCCCACCTTATGCACACACATTCTCTCTCTCTCTTTCTCAAAAATAAACACACATTTAAAAATAAGTATAATAGGAACAGTCAGAAAGCAAAGCATAGAATGAGCATACAGGTTTACACAGAAATTTGTTACATGATTGTGACTAGACCGTCCGGTTGGTCCTTATCATGGCACACAAAACAAGATCCTTGAAGTTCCCTTAAAAAACAAAAACAAGGTGGGGATGCCTGGGTGGCTCCTTGGTGGCTCAGTTGGTTAGGTGTCCGGCTCGCTGATTTTGGCTCAGGTTATGATTTCAAGGTTCATGAGTTCCAGCCCTGCAGTGCGGAGCCTGCTTGAGATTCCCTCTCCCTCCCTTTCCCTCTGCCCCTCCCTCACTTGCACACGCATGTGCACATTCTCTCATTCTTTCTCTCTCAAAATATATAAACTTAAAGAAAGAAAAAAAAAAGAACTCCCTGACCTGTCAAAAGCTCTGAAGTTGTCACTTGCATCCTTAAGACAAAACTGGACACACTGAGCATCAATGACTTTTCTAGGACCCGTTAGAGAAAGGGGGCTTCAGGGAAAGCCACTACCCTGAAACTTAGAGAGACAGGGGAATCAGAAGGTCATGGTTAAGGGGCACCTTGGTGGCTCAGTCAGTTCAGTGTCAGACTTGGGCTCAGGTCATGATTTCGCCATTTGTGGGTTCCAGTTTTGCATCAGGCTCTGTGCTGACAGGTGCAGAGTCTGCTGGGGATTCTCTCTCTCTCTCTCTCTCTCTCTCTCTCTCTCTCTCTCTCTCTCACTCCCTCTCCCTGACTCGCATGCACCCTCTCAACATAAATAAATAAACTAAAAAAAAGGTCACAGTTGAGATCTGCTTCCCTGGAACCAGCTGGGGTCATCAACCAGTAGAAACGCTGAAATGGTAAATCTGATCAATTGCTGGAGGTAGAGTGTGGAGGGTGGACTAGCGGGAGAGGGGGTTTTCGGGGAGGCTGCAGTCTTTGGAGTGGCTCCCTTTTGTGATTTTTACCTCTGGGAACCCTATCAGGTTCTCTTGGTGCAGAGTCAAGAAAGATCTGCTCTTGACTCTGGCAGAGGAAGCAGAAGGGTGGTGCTTACAGAACACACTTTGCACAACAAAAAAGTACTCTCCAGGGGCAGACTTTTCCAGGGACTTCTCCGTCTCCTGCCTCCTCTAGGTTTCCAAACTCACCTAAGAAAGGAAAGAAGTTGGGAAACACAAACACGTGTGCGGGTCACAGCCCGGAGACCCAAGCGTTTTTAGTTATAAAATGAGAGGCTGTTTCCCTCCTCCACACCTTATCACCACGCCAGCGGGACTTCAGTCCAACAGCATGGATTCCAGGTGAAAGAATGGCAAGACGAAGACTTTTCCTGACGAGAAGGTCTTAGCTAAGCCCAAAGACAACATGGGAGCCAAAAACACCCACTCTAGGGAAGCGGAAGCCTCTGGCACCAACAGTTACAGTAAACATTAAACAACCAAACTCCTAGTCAAATAAACATGGAATCTCGCAAGAAAGACCTGTTTACCTCAGTTCCTACCCTTTATTACATCATAACCAGCTCTCAACAAAACATTGTAAGGAATGCCAAAACTCAAGGAAAAACTACAGTCTGGAGAAACAAAGCAAGTTGCAGATCCATATTTAGATATAACACTGATTTTTTTTTTTAACATCAGACATGGCATTTCAAAGAAAAATGATTAATATGTTAAGGGCTCCAATGACAAAAGGGACAATGTGCCACATGGATAGATGATACAAGTACAAAGATGAAAACACTGAGAAAGAAACACAAAGAAATGCTTGAAATCGAAACACTAACAGAAATGAAAAACGTCTTCAGTGGGCTCATCAGTAGGTTGGATTTGATGTTAGAAATGTTGCAAACGAGACGAGAGGGAAGTAAAATATCTCACCTGGAAAAAAAAAAGCGCCATTAACCTAGAATTCTACTGAAAGCATCATTCAAAAGTGAAGAAAAAAGCAAATATTTTCCCCAACAAACAAAAATGAGGGAATTCGGAACCACCAGACCTGCCCTCAGAGAAAATCTATAAAAACTTCAGAGAGAAGAAAACTTCTGATATAGCTCAGAAATTTACATTTACACTAGGAAACACTGGCGGATGAACAAATGTAAAATGTAAAATAAAAACTCTTTAAAATATTTTCTTAGTTGGTCAAAAAGACAAGAGTCCCTTTAATGTAGTGACCATAACAACACATTAGGTGATAATAGCAGCTGAATTCGTGAAATGAATGACAGTGATGTCACAAGGCACGAGAGGGAGGAATCAGGAATCGTTGTTCAAAGGGACCTGAACTACCTATGAAGCAGTAATGTTACTTGAAAATGGACTTATGAGGCTACCTAGGTGGCCACTCGGTTGAGCATCTGACTTCGGCTCAGGTCACGACCTCATGGTTTGCAGGTTTGAGCCCCACATGGAGCTCTGTGCTGACAATGCAGAGCCTGCTTGGGATTCTCTCTCTCTACCCGTCCCACACACTTGTGCACACTCCCTCTCTTTATCAAAAAATTTTTTTTCAACGTTTATTTATTTTTGGGACAGAGAGAGACAGAGCATGAACGGGGGAGGGGCAGAGAGAGAGGGAGACACAGAATCGGAAACAGGCTCCAGGCTCTGAGCCATCAGCCCAGAGCCTGACGCGGGGCTCGAACTCATGGACCGCGAGATCGTGACCTGGCTGAAGTCGGACGCTTAACCGACTGCGCCACCCAGGCACCCCACCCTCTCTTTATCAAAATAAATAAATAAACTTAAAATACAAGAAAAAGAAAATTGACTTATTAGTTAAAATATATATGGCACACTCTAAGGCAAGATCCAAAAAAAAAAAAAAAAAAAAACCCAAAAACCAAAAACAACAACAAAAAACTGACAAAGAAGTATATGTGATATGCTAAAAGAGGACCTAATGTGCAATATTATAAGATGCTTAATTAAAACCTAAGGGAAAAAAAGGAAAAGAAAGAAAATGAAAAGAAATAAAGAAAAATATGCAATATAAATAATAAAAAGTTACAAATATAATAGATATTAATTCAATGATATCAATAATCACTTTATTTTTTACATATTTTAAATACACTTCATTTTTCAGAATAATTTTAAATGTAAAGAAAATAATATAAAGATATTAGAGTTTCCAAATACTTAGAAAAATTGTTTTAATGTTTTTTATAATTTTTTGAAAGAGAGACAGAGTGTGAGTGGGGGAGGGGCTGAGAGAGGGAGACACAGAATCTGAAGTAGGCTCCAGGCTCTGAGCTGTCAGCACAGAGCCCGATGCGGGCTCAAACCCACGAACCATGAGATCATGACCTGAGCCGAAGTAGGACGCTTAAAGCCACCCAGGTGCCCTAGAGTTCCCCAATATTTTGAACTCAATTCCCCTATATTAAATGCTATATTACCACTCTACATTTGTTATAAATAATATACCAATACTGATATATTTTTATTAGTTAAAATCCTTAAGTTTTTAATGTTTATTTATTTTTACAGAGAGGGAGAGAGAGAGAGAGAGAGAGAGAGAGAGAGAGAGAACAGGGGAGGGGCAGAGAGAAAGAGGAAGAGAATTCTAAGCAGGCTCAGAGCCAAACATAGGGCTTGATCTCACAAACTGTAAGATCATAACCTGAACTGAAATCAATAGTCAGACACTTAACTGACTGAGTATACACCATAATCCATAGTTTAATCAGATTTTCTTTATTTTTTTTTATTTTTAAAATTTTTTTAATGTTTATTTATTATTGAGAGACAGAGAAAGACAGAGCATGAGCATGGGAGGGGCAGAGAGAGGGAGACACAGAATCAGAAGCAGGCTCCAGGCTCCGAGCTGTCAGCACAGAGCCTGACACGGGGCTCGAACTAAAAAACCGCGAGATCATGACCCGAGCTGAAGTCAGATGCTCAGCCGACTGAGCCACCCAGGCGCCCCTTAATCAGATTTTCTATTCCAGGATCCCATTCAATTTGTCACATCACAGTTAGTTGTCATGTGTTCTTTTTTTTTTTTCCTTTCTGAATTAATGTTATTTCAATTACAGTATAGTTAGCCTGCAGTGTTATAGCAGTTTCAGATGTACAATATAGTGACTCGGCAATTCTACATATTACTCAGTGCTCATAAAGATAAGTGTACTCTTTAAAAAAAATCACTTTAAATGGGAATGCTCTAAGTAAAGCAATTAATAGAGGTTTTCCAAAGTGAATGAAAACACAAGACCCAACTATACTTCACCTAAAATCAACCCATTTTAACATAAAGACATGAATATATTAAAAGTAAAAGGATAAAGAAAGATCGACCATGCTAACACTGATCAGGAGCAATACTATATTCACACAAGAAAAAACAAACACTAACTTGAAAACAAGGAAAATTATCAGGGGTGTGGAAGGGCATTTCATAGCAATAAAGGGATCAACTTTCCAAGGAGACACAAGAATCTTAACTATATATGAACCTAACAACAGAACATCGAAATATGTGAGGCGAAACTAAAAAACAAATTGAAAGAGGAAATAAACCAGTCCCTACTATGGTTGGAGAGTTGAACATAGCTCTTTCAGTAACTGAGAGATCAAACAGGTAGAAAACAGGTCTATAATCTCCCCCAACAACACTATCAACTTGACCTCATTAAAATTTAGAGAATATACCACCCAAAAACAGCAGAATACATGTGCTTCTCAAGCTCACAAGGAACATTTACCAATACAGTACATATTCTGGGTCATAATAGCATCATAGTAAATTTATTTTTAGAAAAATAACACAAAGTGTTTCCTCAGATCACAATAGGATTAAACCAGAAAACACAAACAGAAAAAAAGCTGGATAATACCAAGATATTTGGAGGCAAAGCAACACATTTCTAGCTAACACATGGGTCAAGGAAGTCTTAAAAGATATTTTTTAAGATTTTGAACTAAATAAAATTGAAAAGACAAATTATCAGAATTTGTGAACTTCAGAAAAAGCATGGGAATTTATATTATTGAATAAACATATTAGAAAAGAAGATCTCTAACTTGTAATCTCAGCTTCCACCTTGGGAAAGTAAAAAAAAAAAAAAAAAAAAAAAAGAAAAGAAAGAAAGAAATTGAAGCCTCAAGCAAACACACGAAATAATAAAAAAGAGAGCATAAATCAATATAACTGAAAACACAAAAATAATAGAGAAAAATCAACAAAACCAAAAGCTGTTTATTTACAAATGTCACTAACACTGATACGTCTCTAGTCGGGCTAACCAAGAAAAGCACAGACAAGATTTGAGTTACTAGCACTAGAAGTGAAAGACTGTATTACCATTACTAATCCCATGGGTAATGACAGAGAAACAAGGGAACGCTATAAACAACTCTGTGCCCACAAATCTGACAACACAGAAGTAATGGGCCAATTCCTTGAAAGACACAGACTGCTAAAATTCACACAAGGAGTAGATCATCTGAATCAGCCTATCTCTATTGAGGAATTTAATCAATAATTAATAACCTTCCAAAAAAGAAAGCACCATACCCACATGACTTAACTGATGAATTATACCAAACATTTAAAGAAAGAGCAAAACGTGACGCTCATTCTTGATGACCTCTTTCACCAGTCTTACAGAAACAGCACACGCAACCGGGGAAGAAAATAGAGAGCTCATACATCAACCCACACAAACATATATGGTCAGGTGACTTAATTTCTCTTTGACAAAGAACAAAAAAGTAAATAAACTTAAAAAGAGTTACGTTTACACTCAATGGTGGTGGAATAAGTAGCCATCAATAAGCCAACAGATGAACGTGGACACGGATTGTACAGCTTTCCCACAAATTAACTAAAAATGATTCTACGTGGCCTAAATGGAAAACACAAAACTACAAAACTTCCGTAAGAAAATATAAGAGAAAATGTGGAGGATCTTAGGTTCGCAGGTGGTTTCTTTTAGAACATCAAAAGCACAATCCACAAAAGAAAACCGTGATGGTTGAACTTCATTAAAATTAAAATCTTCTGCTCTGTGGAATGCTGTGTTTATGGAGTGAAAAGACAAGCTACAGAGTGCAAAAGTATATTTATAAAATATATGTTTAATGTAGGATTTATCTTGGAAACACAGAAAGGAATCTTAAAGCTTTTTTTAAGTTTATTTATTTATTTTGAGAGAGAGAGAAAGACAGAGAGAGCATGCAAGTGTGGGAAGGGCACAGAGAAAAGGAGAGAGAGAATCCCAAGCAGGCTCTATGCTGTCAGGGCAGAGCCCGATGTGGGGCTCGAACCTTGACATTATAACTTGACCTGAAACCAAGAGTCAGACCTAAGTGACTGAACCCCCCAGGTACCCTGAAATCTTAAAGCTTAATATGAAAAAAAACAGCTATTAAAGAATGGGTAGAGGGGCGCCTGGGTGGCGCAGTCGGATAAGCGTCCGACTTCAGCCAGGTCACGATCTCGCGGTCCGTGAGTTCGAGCCCCGCCTCGGGCTCTGGGCTGATGGCTCAGAGCCTGGAGCCTGTTTCTGATTCTGTGTCTCCCTCTCTCTGCCCCTCCCCAGTTCATGCTCTGTCTCTCTCTGTCCCAAAAAAATAAATAAACGTTAAAAAAAAAATTAAAAAAAAAATAAAGAATGGGTAGAATATCTGGAGAGACACTTCACCAAAGAAAATATGCAGATGGCAGAGAGCCATGGGAAAAGAGAGTCAGCATCCTCTTACTACGGAAGTGCAAACTAACAGCGACATACCACAGCATACCTATTAGCATGTCTAAAACCCAACAAGTCCACAATATCCTCTGATGGTCCAGTTGCAGAACAGCAGCAGCTCTCATCCGTTCCTGTGGGGAATGCACAGTAGTACCTCCACCTCGTAAGACAGTCTGGCAGTATCTTATCAAGCTAAAAAAAACCCCCATACTTGACCATTTGATCCCGTAATCAGTCTCCTAGGCACTTACTCAACAGGTGTGAAAACATAAAACCTGTATGCAGAGGTTTACAGCAATTTTATCCAGAATTATTAAAAACTAGACACAATCAAGGGTCCTTCAACAAGTGACTAGAAAAAGAGACTGCTGTACAATCATACAATGAAAAATTATTCTGTAATAAAAAATGAGCTACCAAACCACGGAAAGACATGTATGACATCTTAAATCAAACTGCTAATTAAGAGAAGTCAATCTGAAAAGGTTACATTAGTGTATGATTCCCATTATATGACATTATGGCTACAGAAAGATGAGATCACCAGTGGTTTCTATGAGATTAGGAGAAGCAGGAAGGGCTGTGTTGGGGCACAGCAGGGGGTTTTGGGGAGGAGTGAAATTATTCTGTATGGCAACTGTCACGGGGAAGATATAGCACTGTGCATTGGTCAAAGTTAGTATATATGTCCCCAAAGTCATCTTGATGCATGCAAATTTTTAAGTCACTAGGACGTAAGAATGTCCTAAGAAGGAATGGAAAATGTGGCCACACAATCCAACTGTGTCACCCATGTGTGACACAAGTCCACTGAAGGCGGCAGAGAGAGGCCGTTCACCTATGTTAACTCTGGAAATGAGCGGAGTCTAAGACCGAAAGCAAAAGGCAACGTACGTAAGCACTGGACGTTAGTTGGTAAAGCTGCTTCCGCGTGATTACGCTACGACCCAGCAATAGCACTGCTAGGAATTTACCCAAGGGATACAGAAGTGCTGATGCATAGGGGCACTTGTACCCCAATGTTTATAGCAGCACTTTCAACAATAGCCAAATTATGCAAAGAGCCTAAATGTCCATCAACTGATGAATGAATAAAGAAATTGTGGTTTATATACACAATGGAATACTATGTGGCAATGAGAAAGAATGAAATACGGACTTTTGTAGCAACGTGGATGGAACTGGAGAGTGTTATGCTAAGTGAAATAAGTCATACAGAGAAAGACAGATACCATATGTTTTCACTCTTATGTGGATCCTGAGAAACTTAACAGAAGACCATGAGGGAGGGGAAGGAAAAAAAAAGAGGTTAGAGAGGGACCGAGCCAAAGCATAAGAAACTTAAAAACTGAGAACAAACTGAGGGTTGATGGGGGGTGGGAGGGAGGGGAGGGTGGGTAATGGGTATTGAAGAGGGCACCTTTTGGGATGAGCACTGGGTGTTGTATGGAATCCAATTTGACAATAAATTTCATGTTAAAAAAAAAGAATGGATTGATTCTAGGACTGGGGGAGGAAACACACAAGGTGAGCCTTGAACATCTTGCAAGAACAGAAATTAAGAAGCACTAAACACACACACACACACACACAAAATGATGGAGGTATGTTACAGAGACACAAGATCAAACCCCAAGAATTCTCAATACCCAAAGCCGAAACAATTTGAGAAACAAAATAAAGAAAGACAATAAAGCGACAGGAACATAACCCAAAGTGTACAATGTACATCCATGAATCCATGGTGTAAATAAATGATCTAATTAACTAACAGAGGAGAAGAGATAAATCTGTCATGCACTAAGATGCCAAATAATTTATATCTGGGATATAATTTATACTCCGTCCTTAAGGATATGGAGCATAACTCCTCATCCCTTACATTTGGGCTTTGCACAGTAACTTCCTTCCAGAATAGACTAAAGAAGTGGTCAGTGGAAGAGGAAATTTATAGCAGAGAAACTCGACAAGCACCACTTCAATCAAGTGATCAACTCAACACCTCTATTGATCATTCATACTGATAATGGGCTCTCTTGATACAAGGAGAAGAAATGGTGCTTTACCTCTGTGATCTTCTTCCCATATACACATAACCCATGTCTGCTTATGAAGAAGACATCAGAGAAATCTCAAATAACGCAAGTACTCCAAATATCTGATCGGTACTCTTCAAAGAGTCAAGGACATTAAAACAGAAAGTGTGAAAAACTGCCAGAGAAAAAAGGAGCCTGAAGAGGCATGGCAGGGGCGCCTGGGTGGCGCAATCGGTTGAGCGTCCGACTTCAGCCAGGTCACGATCTCGCGCTCCGTGAGTTCGAGCCGCGCGTCGGGCTCTGGGCTGATGGCTCGGAGCCTGGAGCCTGTTTCCGATTCTGTGTCTCCCTCTCTCTCTGCCCCTCCCCCGTTCATGCTCTGTCTCTCTCTCTGTCCCAAAAATAAATAAACGTTGAAAAAAAAAAAAAAAAGAGGCATGGCAAATGCAATGTGGTATTCAGATAGGATCCTGAAACTTAAGAATACACTAATGGAAAAACCAAGGGCATCTGAATAAAAAAATGGATATTTGTTAATAATAATGTATTATTTATTACTGGTTCATTAATTGTAATCAATGGACCAGACCAATGAAAGGTACGTATAACAGAGAAAACAGGATGGGGGTATATAAGCATTCTTTGTACTGTCTTCGTAATTTTTCTATAAATCTAAAACTGCTCTAAAATAAAAGCTTTATTTAAAGACATAACCCCGGAGTTCCAGGGAAGATGGCGGCGTAGGAGGACGCTGGGCTCACCGCGCGTCCTGCTGATCACTTAGATTCCACCTACACCTGCCTAAATAACCCAGAAAACCACCAGAGGATTAGCAGAACGGAGTCGCCGGAGCCAAGCGCAGACGAGAGGCCCACGGAAGAGGGTAGGAAGGGCGGCGAGGCGGTGCGCGCTCCACGGACTGGCGGGAGGGAGCCGGGGCGGAGGGGCGGCTCGCCGGCCAAGCAGAGCCCCCGAGTCTGGCTTGCAAAAAGCGGAGGGGCCTGACGGACTGTGTTCCGACAGCAAGCGCGACTTAGCGGCTGGGAGGTCATAAGTTAACAGCTCTGCTCAGAAAGCGGGAAGGCTGGAGGACAAAGGGAAGGAGAGCTGCTGAGCCCCCGGACGACAGAGCTCAGTTTGGTGGGGAACAAAGGCGCTCGCCAGCGCCATCTTCCCCGCCCATCCCCCAGCCAAAATCCCAAAGAGAACCAGTTCCTGCCAGGGAACTTGCTCGCTCCGCGCAAACACCCAACTCTGCGCTTCTGTGGAGCCAAACCTCCGGCAGCGGATCTGACTCCCTGCTGCTGCCACAGGGCCCCTCCTGAAGTGGATCACCTAAGGAGAAGCAAGCTAAGCCTGCCCCTCCTGCCCCTGTGCACCTTGCCTACCCACCCCAGCTAAGACGCCAGATCCCCAGCATCACAAGCCTGGCAGTGTGCAAGTAGCCCAGACAGGCCACCCCACCCCACAGTGAATCCCGCCCCTAGGAGAGGGGAAGAGAAGGCACGCACCAGTCTGACTGTGGCCCCAGCGGTGGGCTGGGGGCAGACATCAGGTCTGACTGCGGCTCCGCCCACCAACTCCAGTTATACACCGCAGCACAGGGGAAGTGCCCTGCAGGTCCTCACCACGCCAGGGACTATCCAAAATGACCAAGCGGAAGAATTCCCCTCAGAAGAATCTCCAGGAAATAACAACAGCTAATGAGCTGATCAAAAAGGATTTAAATAATATAACAGAAAGTGAATTTAGAATAATAGTCATAAAATTAATCGCTGGGCTTGAAAACAGTATAGCTGACAGCAGAGAATCTCTTGCTACAGAGATCAAGGGACTAAGGAACAGTCACGAGGAGCTGAAAAACGCTTTAAATGAAATGCATAACAAAATGGAAACCACCACAGCTCGGATTGAAGAGGCAGAGGAGAGAATAGGTGAACTAGAAGATAAAGTTATGGAAAAAGAGGAAGCTGAGAAAAAGAGAGATAAAAAAATCCAGGAGTATGAGGGGAAAATTAGAGAACTAAGTGATACACTAAAAAGAAATAATATACGCATCATTGGTATCCCAGAGGAGGAAGAGAGAGGGAAAGGTGCTGAAGGGGTACTTGAAGAAATAATAGCTGAGAACTTCCCTGAAGTGGGGAAGGAAAAAGGCATTGAAATCCAAGAGGCACAGAGAACTCCCTTCAGACGTAACTTGAATCGATCTTCTGCACGACATATCATAGTGAAACTGGCAAAATACAAGGATAAAGAGAAAATTCTGAAAGCAGCAAGGGGTAAACGTGCCCTCACATATAAAGGGAGACCTATAAGACTCGTGACTGATCTCTCTTTTGAAACTTGGCAGGCCAGAAAGAGTTGGCACGAGATTTTCAGTGTGCTAGACAGAAAAAATATGCAGCCGAGAATCCTTTATCCAGCAAGCCTGTCATTTAGAATAGAAGGAGAGATAAAGGTCTTCCCAAACAAACAAAAACTGAAGGAATTTGTCACCACTAAACCAGCCCTACAAGAGATCCTAAGGGGGACCCTGTGAGACAAAGTACCAGAGACATCACTACAAGCATAAAACATACAGACATCACAATGACTCTAAACCCATATCTTTCTATAATAACACTGAATGTAAATGGATTAAATGCGCCAACCAAAAGACATAGGGTATCAGAATGGATAAAAAAACAAGACCCATCTATTTGCTGTCTACAAGAGACTCATTTTAGACCTGAGGACACCTTTAGATTGAGAGTGAGGGGATGGAGAACTATTTATCATGCTACTGGAAGCCAAAAGAAAGCTGGAGTAGCCATACTTATATCAGACAAACTAGACTTTAAATTAAAGGCTGTAACAAGAGATGAAGAAGGACATTATATAATAGTGACAGGGTCTATCCATCAGGAAGAGCTAACAATTATAAATGTCTATGCGCCGAATACCGGAGCGCCCAAATATATAAAACAATTCCTCATAAACACAAGCAACCTTATTGATAAGAATGTGGTAATTGCAGGGGACTTTAACACCCCACTTACAGAAATGGATAGATCATCTAGACACACGGTCAATAAAGAAACAAGGGCCCTGAATGAGACATTGGATCAGATGGACTTGACAGATCTATTTAGAACTCTGCATCCCAAAGCAACAGAATATACTTTCTTCTCGAGTGCACATGGAACATTCTCCAAGATAGATCATATACTGGGTCACAAAACAGCCCTTCATAAGTTTACAAGAATTGAAATCATACCATGCACACTTTCAGACCACAATGCTATGAAGCTTGAAATCAACCACAGAAAAAAGACTGGAAAACCTCCAAAAGCATGGAGGTTAAAGAACACCCTACTAACGAATGAGTGGGTCAACCAGGCAATTCGAGAAGAAATTAAAAAATATATGGAAACAAACGAAAATGAAAATACAACAATCCAAACGCTTTGGGACGCAGCGAAGGCAGTCCTGAGAGGAAAATACATTGCAATCCAGGCCTATCTCAAGAAACAAGAAAAATCCCAAATACAAAATCTAACAGCACACCTAAAGGAACTAGAAGCAGAACAGCAAAGGCAGCCTAAACCCAGCAGAAGAAGAGAAATAATAAAGATCAGAGCAGAAATAAACAATATAGAATCTAAAAAAAACTGTAGAGCAGATCAATGAAACCAAGAGTTGGTTTTTTGAAAAAATAAACAAAATTGACAAACCTCTAGCCAGGCTTCTCAAAAAGAAACGGGAGATGACCCAAATAGATAAAATCATGAATGAAAATGGAATTATTACAACCAATCCCTCAGAGATACAAACAATTATCAGGGAATACTATGAAAAATTATATGGCAACAAATTGGACAACCTGGAAGAAATGGACAAATTCCTGAACACCCACACTCTTCCAAAACTCAATCAGGAGGAAATAGAAAGCTTGAACAGACCCATCACCAGCGAAGAAATTGAATCGGTTATCAAAAATCTCCCAACAAATAAGAGTCCAGGACCAGATGGCTTCCCAGGGGAGTTCTACCAGACGTTTAAAGCAGAGATAATACCTATCCTTCTCAAGCTATTCCAAGAAATAGAAAGGGAAGGAAAACTTCCAGACTCATTCTATGAAGCCAGTATTACTTTGATTCCTAAACCAGACAGAGACCCAGTAAAAAAAGAGAACTACAGGCCAATATCCCTGATGAATATGGATGCCAAAATTCTCAATAAGATACTAGCAAATCGAATTCAACGGCATATAAAAAGAATTGTTCACCATGATCAAGTGGGATTCATTCCTGGGATGCAGGGCTGGTTCAACATTCGCAAATCAATCAACGTGATACACCACATTAACAAAAAAAAAAAGAGAAAAACCATATGATCCTGTCAATCGATGCAGAAAAGGCCTTTGACAAAATCCAGCACCCTTTCTTAATAAAAACCCTTGAGAAAGTCGGGATAGAAGGAACATACTTAAAGATCATAAAAGCCATTTATGAAAAGCCCACAGCTAACATCATCCTCAACGGGGAAAAACTGAGAGCTTTTTCCCTGAGATCAGGAACACGACAGGGATGCCCACTCTCACCGCTGTTGTTTAACATAGTGCTGGAAGTTCTAGCATCAGCAATCAGACAACAAAAGGAAATCAAAGGCATCAAAATTGGCAAAGATGAAGTCAAGCTTTCGCTTTTTGCAGATGACATGATATTATACATGGAAAATCCGACAGACTCCACCAAAAGTCTGCTAGAACTGATACATGAATTCAGCAAAGTTGCAGGATACAAAATCAATGTACAGAAATCAGTTGCATTCTTATACACTAACAATGAAGTAACAGAAAGACAAATAAGGAAACTGATCCCATTCACAATTGCACCAAGAAGCATAAAATACCTAGGAATAAATCTAACCAAAGATGTAAAAGATCTGTATGCTGAAAAATATAGAAAGCTTATGAAGGAAATTGAAGAAGATTTAAAGAAATGGAAAGACATTCCCTGCTCATGGATTGGAAGAATAAATATTGTCAAAATGTCAATACTACCCAAAGCTATCTACACATTCAATGCAATCCCAATCAAAATTGCACCAGCATTCTTCTCGAAACTAGAACAAGCAATCCTAAAATTCATATGGAACCACAAAAGGCCCCGAATAGCCAAAGTAATTTTGAAGAAGAAGACCAAAGCAGGAGGCATCACAATCCCAGACTTTAGCCTCTACTACAAAGCTGTCATCATCAAGACAGCATGGTATTGGCACAAAAACAGACACATAGACCAATGGAATAGAATAGAAACCCCAGAACTAGACCCACAAACGTATGGCCAACTCATCTTTGACAAAGCAGGAAAGAACATCCAATGGAAAAAAGACAGTCTCTTTAACAAATGGTGCTGGGAGAACTGGACAGCAACATGCAGAAGGTTGAAACTAGACCACTTTCTCACACCATTCACAAAAATAAACTCAAAATGGATCAAGGACCTGAATGTGAGAAAGGAAACCATCAAAACCCTAGAGGAGAAAGCAGGAAAAGACCTCTCTGACCTCAGCCGTAGCAATCTCTTGCTCGACACATCCCCAAAGGCAAGGGAATTAAAAGCAAAAGTGAATTACTGGGACCTTATGAAGATAAAAAGCTTCTGCACAGCAAAGGAAACAACCAACAAAACTAAAAGGCAACCAACGGAATGGGAAAAGATATTTGCAAATGACATATCGGACAAAGGGCTAGTATCCAAAATCTATAAAGAGCTCACCAAACTCCACACCCGAAAAGCAAATAACCCAGTGAAGAAATGGGCAGAAAACATGAATAGACACTTCTCTAAAGAAGACATCCGGATGGCCAACAGGCACATGAAAAGATGTTCAGCGTCGCTCCTTATCAGGGAAATACAAATCAAAACCACACTCAGATATCACCTCACACCAGTCAGAGTGGCCAAAATGAACAAATCAGGAGACTATAGATGCTGGAGAGGATGTGGAGAAACGGGAACCCTCTTGCACTGTTGGTGGGAATGCAAATTGGTGCAGCCGCTCTGGAAAGCAGTGTGGAGGTTCCTCAGAAAATTAAAAATAGACCTACCCTATGACCCAGCGATAGCACTGCTAGGAATTTATCCAAGGGACACAGGAGTACTGATGCATAGGGGCACTTGTACCCCAATGTTCATAGCAGCACTCTCAACAATAGCCAAATTATGGAAAGAGCCTAAATGTCCATCAACTGATGAATGGATAAAGAAATTGTGGTTTATATACACTATGGAATACTACGTGGCAATGAGAAAAAATGAAATATGGCCTTTTGTAGCAACGTGGATGGAACTGGAGAGTGTGATGCTAAGTGAAATAAGCCATACAGAGAAAGACAGATACCATATGGTTTCACTCTTATGTGGATCCTGAGAAACTCAACAGGAACCCATGGGGGAGGGGAAGGAAGGAAAAAAAAAAAAGAGGTTAGAGTGGGAGAGAGCCAAAGCATAAGAGACTGTTGAGAACTGAGAGCAAACTGAGGGTTGATGGGGGGTGGGAGGGAGGAGAGGGTGGGTGATGGGTATTGAGGAGGGCACCTTTTGGGATGAGCACTGGGTGTTGTATGGAAACCAATTTGACAATAAATTTCATATATAAATAAAAAAATAAAAAAATAAAAAAAAAACAAACAAACAAAAAAAAAATAAAGACATAACCCCAAGAAACTTTTTTTTCTCTCAAAAACAATACCAGACAGTAAACAATAAACACTAACTTTTTTAAAACCCTTACCCAGACTTCTACATTCAGGGATCCTAATGGGCTGTGGCAAGCATATTACACACACACACACACACACACACACACACACACACACACACAATTATCTCAGTAACTGGTGTAATGTGCAATTAACTAGGGCACAAATCTGTAAACTATAATGGCAGCTGACCCTCCCAGAAGCCCTTCCAACTCCAGTCTTCCAAAGTGCACACAGTCAGAAGCATCCCCCCCAATTCTCTGTTAGCCTTTCCTACAATGGATTTCATGAGACCCTGTAGAGTCACTAGGATCCAAGCTGTGGTAAACCACTCCAATAGTTACTCTTCTTAATGAGATCAAATAGCTTAGAATATTTAACAGCCTTAATTCTCTGGGGTGGATTAAATTTATCTTGGAGAGGTATTCCAGAAAAGGCAAAGCCAATAGAGAGAGAAAATAACCATCAGCCATCCTAGGCTCATGTGGGTAAGTCCCAGAGAACTATGGGAGAGATATACCTTGACACCCATGCTTCTAAGCCAGTGCCAGCCACTCCCACTCCTGAACTATCACATGCAAAAATAAACCCTTTTTTGGGCAAGCCGCTGAGTGACTGAGTGAAACGCTTAACTGATTTATACTTGCCTGCGTTGTGTTTTCTAACCAGGAGGATGTTTACACAACTCTCGGGCATGCCGTCCACATGGCCTTTGCTCGTGGTATTTACAAATGACTCCCTTGGTTGTACACTTTCCCCAACCTCCTCGCTCCCCACGAAAAAATGTTCATTCCCCCCACAAACTCTGTACAAACCATTATCCTAACCCTCAGCCCAATTAATTTCAGGAATATGTTTGAAAATCTCCCCTCCTTGACTGTATGTCTACCAAGATCAAGGAATAACATACTTAACTTTTATATCTCAGTTGTTGATGTAGGACACACTAGGACTACTACAATACGTATTGGCTAAATTAATGAAGGCTAAATTAATAAATTAATGAATCTTCTCATTCATCACAAGAAATAAAATGAGCTGATTTCTACTTGTGCCTTTACCTAAGTTTGTTTAGCATTTACCCTTGTTCACCACAGACACATACACACATGTAAACACACGTGCACACACACACACACACACCAACCTACCAATGAACAAATGGACTCAGTCACCCTCACTTGCCCCTGAACAAGTCTCCTATCTGGGGGAACGTGGTGTGCAGGAACACCTGTCTTCTTGGGTCCCAAACAATTCTATTTACTTGCTAATTCATCCATTATAGAAAGGAAGAGTTTCTGTCATATTTAATCTGCAGATCCTCTCAATACAGACATGTGATTGGTGAGTAATGCATCTATTTCAATAAACTGCCCTTGGAACCAGTAATTGGAAGTCTCACAGTTTATTAAATGCGACGCTGTGCATACTTCAAATCCCTTTCTCGCAAAGCTTTGACGACAAAAATTCCTAAACCCGGTAAAAAGGAAGCTTTGTCCCACAAGCAGCTCATTCATTTCCAGTAATGCTTCATTTTTTTTTTTAAGTTCCGACACAACGGAATTTGGACAGTTAGATTTTCTTACATTGTGGTATGATCGTTCAACATGTTATTAAATACTGTCTGGTATGTTAAAATAAATATTTTATACAGTACACGATACAGTATTTTTCATCTATTTTACCTGAAATTAAAAACAAACTCACATTAGACCGTAATTAATTTCCCTTGAAAATTTTAACTATGTTATTGTAAATATATCAATTATCCAAAAATGTCAGTAAATTCTAATACTAATTCTTAGCTTGAACACATTCTAAAATCTGAAAGACGTGCTTTCTGTGTGAAGTGAAAATAGAATAAGGATGAGATTTAATTAACCTTGACATCCCTTTCACTATGTCTTAAAAGGATGTCTTTCATGAAATTTTAGATATTATTAAGCTATCTTCTTATCAGTCTCTGCAATGATTAACTCTGAATGATATACACCTTTGGTTCAGATAAATAATCAAAATCTAATGAGTTGTGACAGACATTTTAAAATGGCGGCGATATTAATGTGTAGTTCATCACATCTGACAACATGGTTAGGCAGATGATATACCTTCCTATTATGATGTGTTGTTATCGATAATTTTGAAGTATTTTTGTCATATATATTATAATCTGTAATACTGAAATAATAATTACACCCAAAGAGTTAATGAGTTATGTGAAACCATTAGGAATTAGCTGCAGAAGGCAAAGAAGATTTGACAAAGCTACCATGACTTTGCAGAAACAGAAGGGGATCGGGAGCCAGTAGAGGCTCTGAGAGCATAATTCACAATTCACAAATGCCTCAGATAGGATGCCAAGCTGGCACCACGTATGGATGGATCATCTTTCTGTTTTAAGAACGAAAGGAAGTTACAAGTTACAAAAAAAAAATTTCTCTCCTAGCAATGAAGCACGAATTATATCACAAGCAACTTATTTCAGAAACAATTGTGTCTATAGTTTCGAACGTGAGGTTTGGGTCTTAAGGCACAAGCCATGCTTCTTCCTGTGCACCAATTAAGAATAATTCCACATGCACACTCTGCCTACAGAATTGCTTCCAAGTAACAATATCCAAGCACTTTGAGTTCAATGAAGAAAAAATATGCCTTATAATTTGTAAACAAACAAATGAAGGAATCTTGCGAGACTGTCGATTGTCTTAAAAGTGTTAAGGATAGAACCATTAAAAAACAACAAAACACATCTACATGGATAATATACTAATTAGAGCGAAAGGGCAGTCACCAAGAGTTAAGTACAGTTTTCCCTTTCAGGTCCCCTAAGTACAGAAATCCCTTAAAAAATGTTACTCTGTGTGTGTGTGTGTGTGTGTGTGTGTGTGCGCGCGTGCGCGCGCGCACGTGTGTATGTGTGCGCATGCGTGCATTCTGAAGTAATTCTGGAACGATGCACATCACCTGCATTAATAGTTATTCTTGCTGGTTGGTGGAATTAACATTGAATTTCTTGCTTATCTGCATCTTTATTTTTCTACTTATAAAGTATTATATAATTATGTTTTAAATAATTAAAAAATAGAAAACACTATAAAACATTTAGAAGTAAATAAGAACTCTTTTTACATTACTCAAAGGATTCACTAAATATACTATATTTAGTATCTTCACTAATATACTGAAGATATTAAAATGACTTTTTGATGCCTAAAGTTTGAATTATATAAGATTTCTCTAGGGAGGATGGATTGGGGATCATTTTTTTTTTAAGTGAATATGTCTTTTTCTTAATAACAGAAGATTCACAATTTAAAGCTAAAGTTTTTAGATACCTAATTTGGACAGAAATCTGTGTTAATGAAATAACATCTGTTCCTTAACAACCTAAATTATAAAATTGTGGACTCTATCCTCTTTATAGATATTATTCTTCTGTATGATATCCCTAAAGGCAAGTATGGAGAATATACATGGTTCTTGTAATGCTAGCATAATCTAGATGACTTCTAAATAAAACAGACACCGCTGTCTGGCCAGTGACAGGGCACAAAATCAATGCCCTTTCCAAACTTAGTGAGCCACCTCCCCATATCTTAGACGTCCTTAGGGTGTCTGGGTCCTAGAGATATGTGCACTGGCTGCTGGAAAGCATGAGTGGCCAAAGATTTTAGAGTAATTTATGCTGAAATGATATCACACAACTGTCAAAGAAGCGGCCAGAAATGATGCACACACACAGATATCTGACTCACACAGACACAGGAAAGAAAACCATCCCCTTTCTCTCCGTGTGTCTAAAAAAGAACTAATTTTCATATTCAATCTTCAGAAGAAAGCATCCAGTTATCCCCTTTCTCAAAGAGAGACTGAGCTCCTCCAACTTCTAAGGATATCTATTGCAATGTTCTCTAGGCCACCACAATTCGGGGATGCAAATGATCTCATGGCTCTCAATTTCTAGAGAGAAGGGAGACCCCTTGCCTTGACTTAAAGGTGACTTACCAACCAAGAAAGCAAGGGTGACCGCTTGCATGTGCACATAGCACCAACACCGCCAAATGCATTCCGTGTCTTGTTTCCTGAAAATATCTGATCAGCGCACACATAGCTCTGACCTCTAGCATCAAACAACATGAAATCGACACCCAATGCTTGCAAATAGCTTCTTAGTAGTGACAGTCAATTAGCAGTGTTTTTGTAACTCCCCACAGTAAGGAAAGAAATCATCCAAAGGATAAAATCAAATTTATAGGACTCTTACTACCAGGGTTGGCCAAATACTCAGTCATATTTTCACGAAGTCATCAGGTGGACAAATTCGAGTGGTTGAGATCAGTGTCCCTTCCTTCCTGTGCAGACGTCATCATGGCTGACAAAAGATAAAAAGGCATGTGCAAGGGGCAGAAACGTGGGGAATTCTATGGTAGTCATCACACCTTTGAAAAATTTAGGACTGGGAACATTTCAAAGAATGATTTTGAACATCACTTGTAACCACACACACACACACACACACACACACACACACACACCATAAAACCTTTTAAAACTGCATTACGTTTTTTGTTCAGTGCCTGACTGGATGTGTAGTAGCAGAGCTGACTTTAGGTAAAGCATTTGCTAAATTCAGGGGTGAAGAAGGGAAGGATGCTGTTTCATCCTTTAGCTACATACCATATTATCTTGCTATACTATTCTTTCCATAATCAACACGTCTATTCCGTGAAGCCTGTAATTCACCCTGAAACAGATTCGAAAGAAAGGTCTTCAACATGCTTAGTGTAAGCCTCTTAAATCATTCTTAATTAACACCTAATTTCTATCATGAGCCAAAACATTATTTAATGACTTTCGAGAAAATAAAAGATGATAAGGCTTTTTCAGGATTAAAACCCTTCTTTTTATTATTGCGCTTGTCCTGGGCCTTCACCACCATCAATTTATGACTCTGTCTTCACAGCAAATGTTATGTTCATAAGTAGCGGGTGAATGCATGACCCAATTGGTCACAGACCATCCCAGTTTCTCTCTGTGGTTTCGATGTTGGATTTATCTAGTACTCCTCTTTCCCTCTCAAAAGTGCCCCGGTTTGGCCGATAAATCACACTGTCACTTTGTATACAGGGTAAAATTCCTAGATCAACTTTGGTGAGCATCTAAATACAAATGTTCAAGTGTAACAAGCCTTGGAAACTATCTCCCAAGAGATCAAGGCTCTTCCAGTTTAGGGGGAAATGGTAAGACAGCACAACCATGGGCTTCAGGTACAGGGCAAGGCACAATTTCAAATCTTCTGCGACAAGCTGAACCACATTAATAAGTGACCTCTAACTCCCAGTTTTCTTATAGAGCAGATGATTTGGCTAAGCCAAAACAAAGCAAAACAACAAAACAAAACAAAACACCTCAAAAGGAGCTTGCTCATTGAATATGCCATGTTTCGAGGGATCCTTGTGAGATAAAATTAGCCTAAGAAAATCTGGGACAAAATGTCAAGGAGATTGAGCTCTTTCCTCTTCCAGAATAAACTTTTGGGAGCATTTCAGAAATATTACTAATTTATTCTCTTCAAATGTTGCTCCAAAGAAAGGGATACTGGGGCGCCTGGGTGGCGCAGTCGGTTAAGCGTCCGACTTCAGCCAGGTCACCATCTCGCGGTCCGTGAGTTCGAGCCCCGCGTCAGGCTCTGGGCTGATGGCTCAGAGCCTGGAGCCTGTTTCCGATTCTGTGTCTCCCTCTCTCTCTGCCCCTCCCCCGTTCATGCTCTGTCTCTCTCTGTCCCAAAAATAAATAAACGTTGAAAAAAAAAATTCAAAGAAAGGGATACTTCTTGTGTTAGAGGCCACCTAATGATATCAGCATTCTTTGCAGATAAGGGGAAGCATCAGGGAGTAAACATCACTCAGAACGATGAATGATTTCAAACTGGGACTGACTCTATCTCTCTAGATCTCAAATTTCTAATTTGGTAAGAAATTCTCTCTCAAAACTATTTAACACAATTCCAGTATAAGAAATTTCTATTCATTTAATATTTTTTCTTACAATTTTCAAAATCTCAAGCTAATCAAAACCCATTTTCCCTCAACCTTTTACATTTATCTTCTATAAAGGTCACGCTGTGTGTAGATATGGCATAGGTGATAAAAACCAAATGAGTCGCAACTTTCCTACCTTAAGGGGCGTCAGGGATCTGAAGTGATAATATTGGAGGTCTGAAAAAACTTTGACACAATAAAAATTGTGTTTTCTTTGAAAGTCTTTATAGCACTACTAAAATGTCCAATACTGTTAAAAAGTACTGGAAATGTATATGTGTTTGATTAAAACAGTAAAATAGTTATTAAAGAAAACACTGTATTGTATAGGCAAACACTTTGCAAAACAGGTTCCATGCACAGAAAGCCATGTTAAAAAAAAAACCAAAAACATCCCTATTGCTTTATGCAAAGCTAGCATTATTTCTGTCTACTCAGTAACATCCCATAATAGGATCCTATTGTTCTTATCCCAGCTCTATGATCAAGGACCGCATGGCCCTCAGCTCTTGGTTCCTATACGTATATTCCGTAAGTTAGGTTTGAGCTTGTCCTGTGTAGCCACCATGGGAGAGATTTTCTGCTGTGTGTTCCCCTTTCAATGAGATCTTCATGGTACTATGGCAAGTACATAACAGAGTACTGTTGGGTTACTCTCCACCAATTTAAGTAAAATTAGTTGTATTTTATTGGTGCATGAAATTAGTGTATTTGGTTACATAGTACCAAAACTTGGTGGCTTCGACAACAGAAATTTCTTGGGAGATCAAGGTGTTAGCAGCACAGTGCTCTAGGGAACCCTCTCTGGCCCCATCCCAGCATCTGGTGTTGGCCACCATTCTTGGTGTTTCTCGGCTTATGGACCCATTGCTCCAGGCACGTGGCCACCTCGTGCCAGTCTGCCATCACCTCATCTTGTCTCCATGCGTGTCTGTCTCTGAGGCCAAATTTCTCTTTGGTATAAAGACAGCAGTCGCACTGGAATAAGACCAACCTAAAGGATCTATTTTAAGTTGAGAACAATTAGCAATGCAGCAACTATCTCTTCCCAGACCGCCACACTGGCACTGCCATTTTTCTGAATTTTCTTTTTTTAATCTTGTGGGTAACACTTATGTCTCCTTACTCCTTCTGTTTCAGCCCTCTGATGACTACCGAAGTCGGGTGTCTCTCCAATTATATCCTAGACATCCAAACTTCTTCCTATCGAGTTTTACTTTACAGAATCTCCTTGTGCATTCGAGATACTCATTTTTTGTTAGTATTAGATAACTCCAGTTCTTCTCCCGGTATTACCTCTCTTTTGACTTTGTGAAGATGACCGCTGTTGACCAGAAATCGTTAATTTTGCTGTATTCGTATCCACTGGAGTATTTGCCTGTGAGTTAAAATTGTGGTTTTTTTTTAAAGCTAATAAATTCATCTCCCCAAAGGGTTATAAAAACATTAATTTTTTTCCATTAGTTTAAGAGTTTTATATATTTCAGTCACTAATTCATTGGGATTTATTTTGAATAGGTATGATATGGGGATTCTATCTGAAAATTCACCTTAATTAGCTAGTTTGCCCAATATGATCTACGATTCATCTTTTTCTCAATAATTCGAGGTTTCACTTGAGACATGGTATACCAAGTTCTTCAATTCTTGGTCTCTTCCTTAGGATTTCTAGACCTTTCATTAATTTATTTGTCTGTTTCTGTAATTTACTACATACTGTGTTTTTACTCCAGTATTTTATGTATTAGTATTTAATAGTGATTTTATCTCCTTTGATCTTATTTTTCAAACTGTCCTAGATATTTATGTGTTCCAGGTTACAGACTTTAGGAAAATATAAATTGAAGAGTCAAAAAGATAATAAGATCCACTTTTCAACTTCCTTAGCAAAACCAAGTTGTAGAAACTTTCATTGAAATCGCATTGAATTTAAAAATTAATACAAATATAACTGTTCTTATTTTAGCTAACTTTTAGGATCCTTTAACAGAATTTAAATTTCACCCCACAAATATCTAGCGCATACTTTGTGATGTCAATTTCTATTTATTCTTTGAGGATTTTGTGGGTTTTTTTCATAATATCTTTTCTAGACTTTTAGTGCCATAGACACTTTTTGTAAATGGATTACACATCCAGATATTTTACCTAATTCTTTTTAATTTTTTTCTAATATTTGGCTAGTTACATGTTTAATTGCAAAATCACATAACCATGTCTTCTGCAAGTTATTTTTTATTCCAATTTTTCTACTGCCTAATTCATACTCATTTTTATTGCCTTGCCTAGAACTTCTAGTTCTATGTTGAAGAACATTCTTTCCTTGATCATAGAAACATTTCTGCCTTGTTCTTAGACATTTCTTAGAAATACTGAGTCAAAAATTTCCATCTTGCATATGCTCTTTGTTGCAGGATATCTTAGTGGTGTATATAAAAGGAGCTCTCTTCTATTTAAAAAAAATTTTTTTAATGTTTTGATTTATTTTTGAAGGAGAGAGAGACAGGGCATGAGCGGGGGAGGAGCAGAGAGAGAGGGAGACATAGAATCCGAAGCAGGCTGCAGTCTCTAAGCTGTCAGCACAGAGCCCGACGCCGGGCTCGAACTCACAAACTGAGATCATGACCCGAGCCGAAGCCAGATGCTTAACCAATTGAGCCACCCAGGCGCCCCTGTCTTCTATTTTTAATTTCTGGCTAGCGCATCCTGTCAGATACTTCTTCAGCATGCATCAAGAAGGTTATGCTATTCCTCGATTCCATTAATTAGGTAAATTATATTGTAATATTTTCTGGTGTATAATTTCTGAAATTCCTTCTGAAGCCATTTTTCTTTTCAGTGAGCAGCTATTGTAGTTTCTCAAATTATGAATTATGGTTACTCGAAAGAGAGCGCCAGGGTAGCATACTGAGTATTTAGGGAAAGAAGGCCTATCGTCACTTTTTAAGTCCTCACTTACAGTGTGAATATTTCTCTTCCCTCCAATCCTGAGGACAGCTCAGAGGAATAATGGCTTGCCAAAAAGCACTTGGAAAATGGTGACTTCTAAATTGGCTCTTTCTTTGCAAAGTGTTTTGGACTTTTTAGGAGGTGCTGTATTAAGACTTTCTAATGAACTTTAATTTGCAAATCATAGTTGACTCTAATTTGCAAATTCCATGTATTAATGTGAGTCAAGAATAGTTAACATTAAGTGTTGCTTCATCAGGTTACAAAAATAACAGGAGAGTCATCAGCGTGGTGTTTATTAATACAAAGAACACTTGGAACACGGTGTGGTCTCAGCAAAACAATGAACACACTCATGCATATCAGACAGCAAACAGAAAATCCCAAATGCGAACTGAATAAATCCTTTTCAGGAAACCATCTGCCTTCAGCCTGATGAAAGTCCTATCCGCGAGGTGGACTTTCAGCGAAAATGACACCCAGTGACCACGTGTGCAATATTTTCTGCTTAAGTCTTTCCTAAGAGGCTGTGGCCCTTCCTTTTCTGTTAACAAAATGTCCAGGGGCTTCTCCCCCACCCTCACCGAGTGCATTGTATAATATTTAAATAGCAAGATTGTCTAGAGCAATGGGATTAGCCATCACTCATTTATTGAGTGATTAATATCTGTGGCTTACTGGGCTGGGAATCCGAAGGCGGACAGTACTTCTTAAACCGTGCGCTCATTTTGTGATGTATTCACCACCTCTACTGGATTGCAAAACCTGTGAATGCAGAGACGCTGTTTCATTCTCCATTTTACTTTCTTGATCTAGCCACGGTCTGCTGCAGTTCTGGAACAGGGCAAGTGCACCATAAATGTATGGTGAAAAAACAGTGAAAGGATGAAGGAAGTGTGAGCAGAAAGTTCGACACGAATCCAGGGGACACGGTAATGGGGAATTAGTGGATGCAAGGCATTCAGAGTAATTAATAAGGCCAGAGGTCATAGATATAGAAAAGGGCGGGGGCGCGCGGGAAGAAAACATACTTGCAATCAGATTTCATTTTTTTCCTAAATACATTCTAATTCATTAATCTCAAGTCCCCATTAAGCTACCCAATTCTGTCAAATAGTGGTCTAAACAGAATTCCTGAGTTATAGCAATATTAGCTTTATAACAGAGTCTAGGGTATTTATGTTGAATTTTTAGAAGCCACTGAATTCTCAACATTGAATATCCATGAGGGTTTAAATTGCTTTGAAGGCTGGTCAGTATGTCAAGAACACTTCGTTGCAGACTAAGGATTTTGCACTTTTATTAAAATCATAGATGAGGAAAAAAACTATTTTTGTTCTCTTTCTTGGAGACAGAGCATGCAAGCAGTGGAGGGGAAAAGAGGGGGAAGAAGGGAAAAGGTGGAGGGGGGAGAGGGAGAGAGAGGAGAGAGGGAGAGAGAGGAGAGAGAGAATCTTAAGCAGACTGCACGCTCAGCATAGAGCCCAATGTGGGCTCAATCCCATGACCCTGGGATCCTGACCTAAGCCGAAATCAAGAGTCAGATGCTTAACCGAATGAGCTCAGCCACCCAGGTGCCCCAGGAGCCAAACTATTCTTAACAAAACAGCAAGCACAAGTCATATCCATTCACAAACAAGAGATCTTTGGAAGACAAGAAAAGGACCCCAGAAACCTTCCTCAGAATGACAACAGGGCACTCAACTGTGCTTTTAGCTTCAACAGCACCATCTATGGGAGACGAGAGTTAATGTCACCTGTCGGTGTGAGGTGGGTGCATTTATTTTGCTCACCATTTGCTAATTGAAAAACGAGAGGGTAAAATGCTCTAGGAGCCCAAGTGCATCATCTCATTTGGAGTTGCAGCAAACCGCCCTACAATTCTAACCAGTGGTGAGATGGGAAAAAAAATATCAGGAGAAGAGACAGTGAATTGAAGGATGTATATCGATTATAAATGCAGTAGTGGTGCCTTTCAGACTTATCTCCTTGTCCCTGGAGACCGTCAGCCCTCCCAGGTACCACATCAGCATTCCTACGGTCTCTGACGGCTGCCTACCCTGGATTTGCAATATCAGAGACGGCACCTGAAAGAAATACAGGGACCTCAGATCTCCAGGTACTGCATTAAAGCCGTCTTTACTCACCTACTATCTCACCTTACCAAATTTACTTTCTTGGTCAACTATCTCCGAGCTTAACCCTTCTTGTGCATGTCCTCATTTCATGAGGCACTAAGGATTCGATGATGCTTTGAATTCTCTGCATATTACATTTATGCCGATCGTCTCCATGGTTGCAATGAGTTTTGACAGCTATATCAAAAGCTTCTGCTCTTTTTTCCATTAGGTTTCATAGCCAAGAAGACCTTTTTGGAGAATTAGAAGGTTAATCTTAAAAAAAAACTTAAATAAATGATTTTATATCTATTTTTGTTTTCTTAACTTCAGTTGGCATACAAACTACGTGTTATCAATACTGTATCAGTTAAGTATTCATCTTTCTATGCCATTAATAGCACTAATAAGGAGGACAAAGGGTTGAGTGTGCCAGGAGAGAGCCCCCTCTCCGATGATACCACCAATTAATCACCTGGCTTTTAAAACTAGAGTTGTTCAAATCTGCTCAAAGTCGACTTAAATATATGACACTCAGCCTAAATAGGGAAAGAGAGGAAAATCCTTTATCGTTACATTACTTAATATTTTTCTGAAGATTTTTGTCGTGTAATCTAGACCTAAAAAATTTGGAAGAATACAAGTTAAAGATGGAGAAGCAATTGTAATTCTTTTCAGATTGTGTGACTTCATCCCTTGTTACAGTGTGAACTGTGTGCCATCCACCCCCCCCCCAAAAAAGACATGTCGAAGTCCTAACCCACCCCTAAATCAGAACGTGACTTTATCTGGAAGGAAGGTTTTGCATATGTAATTCGTTAGGATGACGGGTTAAGAGGAGGGGTAGGGTGGGTTTCTAGACCAACGTGCCCGCTACTCATAAGAAGATGGCCCTGTGAAGACAGAGGCACATGGGGAGAGCACTGTACAATGATGAAGGCAGAGTGGAGGAATGTAGCCACAAGCCAAGGAGTCTTAAAGATGCTGGTGGGACACCAGAAGCACAGAATTCCAATCCAGGCTTCAGAGGTAGTGTAGTCCTGCCAGAGCCTTGATCTCCCACTTGATTTCCTACAGTTCAGCGCACGGTGTAACAGACTGTCCAATGCCCTCTTCCTCCTTCTGCACCAAATGGAACCCAGGGACTCAACCTAAGTCTTCTGCACCGAAACTTCAAGAACAGCACGCTCTTCAGTGGGCTTTCCTCAGACCTAGTGCTCTGCCTCATGTGTTTTATGACTTATTCATTGTCATGTCCTGCATTCTAGTTCCATCTCCTGTGTATTATTTATCTCTCTCAACTGAAATAAGAGCTCTTTGAAGACGGAGACAAGGCCATGTGTTTATTATATATCTCTTGAGAATACTAAGGAAACAAAAAGTAACCTGAGTGATATTCTTGAAAAGAAAGCTATAAAGCAAGATTAATCACCAATTCAGTGACCATGCAAAGCCAGAACACTCCATGTCATGGTAGTCTTTTCTGGTCTTAATAAATAAACACAGAGACAAGAAAACTGAATACTTCATTGGCTTCTGACCAGAGCAAGGCTGTCATCTGATTGTGTCTTCAGTGCACCTGCTGCTAAGCACAGGGAAGACGCCCGGCTTCAGCCGCTAAGAGCAGAGCACCGTGGACGCTCTGATGATGGCTTTGTCGCCCAATCCACTCATCTCACAGCACAGTAGGAAATGAGTGAATCTTAAATAAGTAATTTAGAAGCTATTTCAATCCTAGCAGTTTCCACGGCCAAAAAAGCAAGGCAAGAAAGTGATGCTAATGGACAGATATGGCATGGGTTGAGTCCCATGGGTAAAGGGACTGAGCATTCTGGGCAGAGCATGGATGGATCTCCGGTCTCGCTTGCTCTGTTGTAATTAAGACAAGTAGGCAGAAAAGAAAAGCAGAAAGAACAGGATGACTTGGAGAAAATTCTAAGTGCTTCATGGAGGCAGTCTGAAAATCTGAAGATTGCAGTGATTGTCAGAAACGGACTACTTTCCAGTCACCTGTGATAAAAAAAAAGGACTCACTGGGACACTGACACCAAAAGCAAGAATTGGGGAGGGGGGAGAAAGGAACACAGCAATAGAGAAGTGAATGTTGAGCAGCTGCTGTGGATCCCATTTTTTCCTTTGCTTGTCATTTTCTCTCTGGTTTTTATTTCTAATCTGATACTCGCCCTTGACCAGCCACAGTAGGTGAATGGCACTGAGACCCAGCATCCCCTCACCGATGCAGGCCACTCTGTGTCCATGCCTATGTCTCCCCTTTTACATACATCCACGTGGATACCCTCCTCCAAAGTGTCTTAGGATTCCCACCAGGGAAGAGTGAATACCCCCTCATGTCAAACATGTTTCACAACCCTCTGTTCCTCCCGCTAGTTACCTTAAAGCTCCATGAAATGAAAAGGATCTCCTCTTAATCAAACGATGGAGAACTCCTGCCCGAGGCTGCTGACCCCTTAGATAGAAGAAAGAACTTCCTGGCAGGGAACGTTGTTAAACGTCAAAATGATTTAGCAATAAAGGTTGTGGAATCCTCTCCCCTGCAAATCTTCCAATCTAGGATGAATCACGCCCCTGAAAACCTGTTGACACCACATGACTTTTGAAAAGGCAGGGTAGACTGGTTCCGATGCCAAAAATTAACTAGTATGGAAAACTGTCAAAGGCACAAATGCGAACATCTGATTCCTTCCAGCCCCAGTAATGGATCCTCCACACCCAACTTAAAGGGCTAAATGGAGTTAAGCTGCTGCCTGACTTAAGCACGTTATAAATGATCTTTCCGGACCAGCCAACCTCTTTCACTCAAAGAGATTATTTTGTCCCTCATGGAAGATGCCCAAATCCTTAGTATGTGGGCTCTGGGAGAATCTAACAGGGATGCAAACTCATTCACCTCTACAGGAGATCTTCAAAGTTTCCAGAGCTAGCAGGCTCCATGGCGGGGTTGGGGGGGGTGGGTGGGGAGAAAGGACATTTCTAATTTCTCTAAGCAATTGCTTCTTTATAGAGTTTCTAAAAACAGAAACCCTTACTCATTGACTCAGCATATGATTAATAAAGAGCAAAATGAGGACCCTTGCTTCTTATTACTTTGAAGAATCAAAGCTAAATACATCAGGCTCTGGGACCGTCCCCAGAAGGCTGAGCAGACCCACAATACAGGAATTTTAGTGTAACTAAGAGCCAGCAAACAGGTGAGTTTCGGTTCCAAATGACAATCTGAAACCTAGTGGTGACAAAATACGGGGCATGTGGAAAGACCCTGGCATTAAGTCTGCGTTGGAGCTCAGTCATATTTTACCTCTTGCCACAACTTTTTTTCTTATTTTCTCAAGAATGTGTTCTCTGGTGACACTTCAGGAAAATCTGCTCTCTCTGCAGATGCCAAGGCTTCATCAGGCTCCCATCTTTTTCTGCTCTCCTGACTGGGGAGGCCAACCAGGCTGTGCGGCCCTTACCTTGTAATGAAGTCACATCTAAATGATCTCATATCTTCTTACTTTCTACCAGACCTCACCCTTGTCCTAGGTGTCCAATCCAACCTGCAGGCACTGGCGATGGGAAGAATAAGGGGAGGTATCCCGAAGTCTTCCATATAGAGAAGAGGTAGGTAATTTTCTATCCCAGGACCACAAAGATCGTAAGGGATCTTCATCCCCAGGCTATAAATCTCCCCGCTGTCCTTCAATCAAGTCCGGGTATATCCCAAAGTGCTAGATGGGCTTGTTGTTTTTGGTTATGCTCGCATCTTATGTGTCTAAAGCTGTGGTCTCTTAAACATATTTTCTTCAAGTGTTTATCAAATGCTTATTAAGAAGAGAGAAATATTCAGGAAAACAAGATGAAAACCCAGTGTCAAATACCCACGATCCTGTCTAACTTCTGCCATGATTCTCCCTGTCATACACAAATATATTTAAAAATATTTAATGCTTTTCATCTATTTTTCACAGAGACAGAGCGCAAGAAGGGGAGAGGCAGAGAGAGAGAGGGAGACATGGAATCCAAAGCAGGCTCCAGGCTCTGAGCTGTGAGCACAGAGCCTGACATGGGGCTTGAACTGATGGACCCCGAGACCATGACCTGAGCCAAAGTCGGATGCCTAACTGACTGAGCCACCCAGGTGCTCCATCTGCAAATATATTTACAAGATTTATCAACAGTAATTATCACACTGGGAGTGACCTTGCCTCCTGAATAGAAGAATCTCTCCGGTACTGTTGTAATAACTGCCATCTGATCACCTACTTTTACAGTCTTTCCTTTCCTCTAACGTCTTCCATTTTCCAATAAAATCGTCCAAAACTACACTTGATTATGCCATCCTTCTGTTAAAGCCCAATGCCTCGCCAGTGACTACAGCATGAAATCTACATCCCCTCTCATGAGGTGCAAGACCCATTCCTACCCAGTCCTAACCTCCTTTCCCATTCTCACCCTTGACCATCTCCTTCTTTCAAAGAACTACACCAAATGCTTCACACGTCTGTGAGCTCACTGTTCCATTTGAAAGCTCTTTAGGTTTGTACAGACCAGAAAAACCCAGATTTTCACCACCTGGAATAATTCTCTTTTTCTCCGTGGTCCAACTTAAATGCTACCTATTTTGTGATGCTTTTTCTAATTTCCATAAGCATCGCTGGTTTTTCATGGCTTTATTGACTTCTTTGTGGTATATAATATTCTCTCCTAACAGATTTCGCTTAGTAAATTACGGACTTAAAAGAGTGAGGGGGTTGGGGGCGGGGGGATGAACAGGTGGGGCACAGAGGGTTTTTAGGACAGTGAAAGTATTCTGCGTGACACTTTAATGGTGGATATATGTCATTATACATTTGTCCAAACCCATAGGATGTCCATGTCCAAGAGGGACCTTAATGTAAACTGGACTGTGGGTGATAAGGACCTACGTTCACTGTGACAAATGCACCCTCTGGTGGGCGATGTTGATAATGCGGGACGCTGCGCCTGCCATGGGGCAAGGGCCATATGGGAAAGCTCTGTACCTTCCTCTTAATTTTGCTGAGAATCTAAAACTGCTCTAAAAAGTTGTCTTAGTACAAAATGGCCGAATGTTGTGTATCTGTGTACGCATGTGTGCACACGCACTTACATCCTAGACATCCAGCCACATTGTAGGCATCAGTAAAAGTGTGCTGAACAAAACTGTTAAAACGTGCCACATTGTATAGAATCCTACCCTACGTTCCCTCAGAATTCACATCTCCAGGCAAACATGTCCTGTTACAGCAGCATCTTTATCAAGAGCTGTCACTTTACATGCAATGTACTTGTCTTTGCCTAAAGGTTCTATACTTTTTAAAATATTCTTTAAGTTTATTTATTCATTTAGAGAGAGGGCACATGCATGAGCAGGAAAGGGGCACAGAGAGAGGGAGAGAGAGAATCCCAAGCAGGCTCCATGCTGTCAGGGCAGAGCCCGACATGGGGCTCAATTTCACCAACCGTGAGATCATGACCTGAGCTGGAATCAAGAGTCTGATGCTTAACCGGCTGAGCCACCCAGGCGTCCCCACCACCATGATTTTTTTTAAAAGAAATACAATTACTGGGGCACCTGGGTGCCTTAGTTGTTGGGATCTGCACTGACAGCACAGAGGCTGCTTGGGATTCTCTCTCTTCCACTCTCTCTCTCTGCCCCTCCCTCGTTCGTGCACGCATTCATATTGTCTGTCTGCCTGCCTGTGTGTCTCTCTCTCAAAATACACTTAAAAAAAAGAAAATGCAATTTCTATATTTAAATATAAGAAAAGAGTTACTCTTATACTTGATTTCTGTTGGCTCATCACTGTTCAAAGAGCAAGATAAACAAACCCAAAATGCCATCGTGATGTTTAGGGAAGAAAGAGAGAGAGAGAGAGAGAGAGAGAGAGAGAGAGAGAGAGAGAGAGA
>NW_024412412.1:5102612-5168334 GCF_014898765.1 Herpailurus yagouaroundi
GAGAGAGAGAGAGAGAGAGAGAGAGAGAGAGAGAGAGAGAGAGAGAGGTAGGTCCTTAACAAAATTTCCCTTCAGATCAACCTCATTGGGAAAGCTGTGAAGAAGTAGCTCCCTAAAGGCAGGATGACAAGGGGGTCACAGGGGAGCGAGAAGACATGGACAGACTCCAAGCTGGCTAATCAGGCCCACGTGAGGTCTCACGTGTCCGTCATCATTCCAGTTTCTGTTTCTGGAAAAAGAGTGGGGCATCGGGAGTCGTGGTAGGGCCTTCCCTAAGTTTGAGAAGAACGGGCAAAGAGAATGAATTTTCCAAAAATAAAGGCAAAGCCTCCTTAGGTAAGAAGGGTGAAGGGTCTCCAGTTTCAAAGGCTTCCACAGATGAATGCAGTGTAACTTTCTTCAACAATGAGCACAGAAGGTGCAAAGATGAATGAGATCCAGCGTCAAGCCTCTAGAGTACCTAATGTGCCAGTGGGAAAGTCGATTTTATAAAAGGACAGATTTATAGAATGTGGCAAAAGGCTGTAAGAAAGGCCTGCATTTGGGGGCCCCTGAGTAGCTAAGTCGGTTGAGCATCTGACTTCGGCTCAGGTCATGATCTCAAGGCTTGAACGCCCCGCATCGGGCTCTGGGCTGACTGCTCAGGGCCTGGAGCCTGCTTCAGATTCTGGGTCTCCTTCTCTCTCTCTGCCCCTCCCCCGCTCATGCTCTGTCTCTCAATATTGAATAAATATTTAAAAAAAATTTTTTTAATAAAACAGCCTGCATTTTAACTCAAAACTAATTTACAGACTCCTTCCAGTTGGGACAATGATGTAGCAGGTGCTGAGTTAGGGCACCCTCCACCCCAACTGGACATTTTCCTTCTCACAATCATATGGAGAAAGGATTTCTTCATAAAGCAGGCATAGCGTAAATATGCCTTAGAAATCCTAATAGCTAACCCTTCATTCAAATGTGTACCCTTAAGTAAACGTAATACCAATTAAGGTTTTTGTGTGTGAGATACTACAAAATAATGCAAAAATCAATCCAAATTGTGGGTTTTCCAAAAATTGAGCAAGTATCTCAAATAGCCACCATGCTATTTAGGGGTGTCAGAACCTGTAGCAAATAAGATGCTTCTTTTGTTTGCGTCAATGGTTTGCAGGGATTTAAAACTTCAAAATACCAACATAATTTCTGTGGATGACCACAATTTGTTCATTGTACTGATAGATTCAGAACATCTCTGTTAAGTGATAGTCTACAATGGTCTCGTTTTATTATTTTCATCCTTACTCATCTACATACATAAAAATGGAATATGCATCTATGAGACACATTAGAATAATTTGGGGACACATCTGTGCCTTGTGAAAAGGTACAATAAATAGTGACATTATCACCTAGTTCTTTTATTGTTCTTTGTAGCTTGTAAAACACTTTTGCATATGCGTTAACTATTTTTTTTTCCATTGGGGAGTTGCAATAAAATCTACAAAATTCTGAAAATAAACTGTAAAATCAACACATTCCCGATTATCTTGAGGGTTATCTTGGTGACAAAAAGTTTTCAGGCAGGAGCAGAAGTAGTGATAATTTGAGAGTTACCAGATAGATAGCATACTATTTTACGAGTCCTCTTGAAACTGTGGTAAACAGTAATGAATCCCATACACCTGACATACACAAACTTTATAATACTCTCATGGGCAAGAGCTAGTCAAAGATGAAGCCAGGGATTAAGAGCAGAACAAAAGAAGTCATCCATAAGGCAGAGAAAAAGTGAATATTTTTGTAAAAAGAAAACAAAATCTTGAGAAAAGGAAGTCACGACATTCCTATTCCTTTAAGACAATAAAAAGCGTAACTGTGATTTCCTTTTAGGAAGAAAGGAGCTTTGTCTTGAAATATAAAGGGCGGGGAGCCTGGGTGTTGAAGTCGGTTAATCAACTGACTTTGGTTCAGGCCATGATGTCGTGGTTCATGAGTTTGAGCCCCGCATCGAGCTCCATGCTGACAGTGACGAGCCTGCTGGGGATTCTCTCTCTCCCTCTTTCTCTCTCCCTCTCCCCCTCTCTCTCCCCCTCCCCTACTTACACATACTCTCTCTCAAAACAAATAAACTTAGAAACAAAGGAATATAAAGGGCCAGTGCTATAAACTTTGGCCAAGAGGAAACCCTGACAGAGCTAAATCTGCCAGCCCGTTTTTCCTCTATCCCACTGATACTTACCATCTGCCACACCTACTTAGCCAAGAATCCATCTTGCGGCTAAGGATACAGTGGTGAAACGATCTCTGGTCTTACAGAGTTCCTATTCTAGGGGAGAAGAGCGTTCTATTCTCATGATTCTGAAGAGTGTTTGCAGAAATGACTCAACCACAGCAATTGGAAACACTGAAGTGAATCAGACCATTTCCAAACTAGGCATCTGCGAGATTCTGTAAATTACCCTAAGCGTGGCTCAAAGCAAGGTATTCAGAAAGGCCCTGACTTCAGACATGTGCGTGCACACGCACACGTGGTATAGGATGTATGTACCTGGGAATGTGTGTTTCTGCAGCAGTGTATACGTACCGTGCGATCTGTTACTTCCACATTCTGGGCTCCTAGGAATTTCTGGCAATTTATGAAGCGCAACCCTATTTCCTGGTGTGCCAGGCTCAGTTTCAACACAACCCTCACAGGAAGCCCTGGGCGGCCCCTGACCATGGAACCTGGAGACTCAAAGCACTGCAGACGACTCACTGCCGTCTCCGGTTAAGATGAAGGAAAAGACCCAAAACAAAACGAAAGGAAAGGCCCTTCACAGTCTGCACCGTGTAAAAAAGGAAACTTGCAGGCATCAGTGGATCTGCGGAGGCGAAAGCTTCTACGCAACAACAGAAGTATTATTAAGGATGACAATAATGATAATGGTGGTATCAGTAGGGACGAGCTTTTGTTGAGGGCTTCACGGTGCCTCCGTGCAGATTTCCAAGTATCCATTACAGCAAACTGCTGAGTTGGGTAACTATGAGGATTCCCGTTCACAAATGAACACGCAAAATGAGAGAGGCCTTGTCATGAGCCAGGAAGCGTAGGAGAGGGCTTCTAGGTAGTGAGCTCCCAACGTCTATGCCACAGAGGAAGGCTGGAATCTCCTTACGCCCTAGACATAACGAAGAGCACAGGCCCTAATCTGACTAGTGGAACATGAAATGCTATTACCCAGTTTTATTTCATATACTGTTGTTTTATGTTGGGGTTTTAACAGATTGAATGGTGATATACTCCCATCCTCTGAGCCCATTTTGTTCCCTTAACGTGTATCTTACCACTGTGCGTTTCGGGACCTTAACCCCTTATGGTGAGAGGGGAGTATTCTGTTAAAGATATATTCTTCAGAAGCCAGAGTGATGGAAACCATCACTCTTATGTTTTCCATTCCAGCGTGTATGGTTAACATACAGTGTTACAATAGATTCAGGCGTACAATATGGTGACTCAACAACTCTACGCATTACTCAGTGCTCATCATGGTCAGTGCGCTCTTAATCCCCACAACCTATTTTACCTACCCCCAATTCACCTCCCCTCTGGTAACCATCAGTTTATTCTCTATAACTAAGAGTCTTTTTCTTTGTTTGTCTCTCTCTCTCTTTTTTCCCTTTGCTTGTTTGTTTCTTAACTTCCACATAGAAGCGAAATCATACGGTATTTCTTTCTCTGACACAGTTCACTTAGAAGACACTCTAGTTCCATCCAAGTTGTTGAAAATGGCACAATTTCATTTCTTATGGCCTGGTAATATTCCGTTGTGCATACATTTACCACTTCTTTATCCCCACGTCTGTTGACACTTGGGTCGCTTCTGTATCACGGCTATTGAAAATGATGCTGCAACAAACTTAGGGTTGCACATCTCTTGTCACATTAGTGTTTTCACTTTCTTTGGGCAAATATCCAGTAGTGAAATTAGCAAATCATATGGTGATTTCATTTTTAATTTTTTTAGGAACTCCCATATTGTTTTTCCTTTTGGCTGCCCCGGTTTGCATTGCCACCAAGAGTGCACGGGGGTTCCTTTTTCTCTACATCCTCGCCAACACTTGCTATTTCTTATGGGAAACCATTACTCTTTCTACCTGCTTGTAGCAGATCTGAAAGAGTTGGCAAAGTCAGCTAAGACCTGGAATTGCTAATGTGTCAGAGTTACAGACGTTTGCTTTTGCACTATTTCAACAAATATCTAATGTTCACCAAATAATACCTCTTTTATATATAACTTATTACATAATGTTTTAAATTGTCAGCAGACTCAAATAAGCATACCGTTTTACTGCTACATTATTTTACATATTTGAGCAAGTTGTGGATCGATTAGTTTGTAACTCATTTACAGAAAGGAGTCAAATCCATGGCTCCGGAGACAATGGACGTGCCAGAATTTCTGCACTTACGGGGCGAACAGTCAAGGACTCGATCTCCACATTTCAGGATGTCTCTTGACAGTTTAGTAGCACACGTTTTCCAGTCTATGCCACTATCGTGTGCGTGTTTCTTCTCTGTCCTTCTTAGGTAGTCATTTGTTGACTTGTCTTGGAATTAATAATAATAATAATAATTACAAAAGATAGGATAAATCTCCTGTGGCATTCAGTTCTAGGATTCCACAGTATATTTTGTGGATGACGAACAATTCCTAGCCTTTAACCTATAGCATAAGTCATTTAAAGAGTGGTGATAGGCAGCCTAAATGCCTATTTCACTCCACCCGAGAATTCCATCGTAGAGTCGAAGTGTTTATTACAAGAAAGGAACTCTGCCGTGTACTTCAAGTGCAATGGTTAACACATTGGTACAACCGGAGCATGTAAACACATTCTTTGGAGTCCACAATATTCAAGATTTTTAGCACAGAGTTGGAAGTATCCTTGTTTCGAATCATTTCACCTGTGTGCTAACGTTTTCATCAGGCAATCGGATTGAAATCTAATGGCCATATGTATTAATTGGTGGACCTGACAGACAAGTTGGCTCTAATTCATCTTAATTAATATTGTTCAATCTTAAAGGCCAAATTAGCATTTTAAATACAGATTATATTTTGCTTGTCTGTGTTCAGGCAAGTCAAACAAATCTGAAACGTGGAGAATGTGATTTCTTATTCATTTTATTTATAATATTATGGAAAATGAACAGAGTAGTTAAGTTGGTCATGTGGGTTTAATTTCCTACTTTTCCTAAAATAACAGAAATTGTACAATCATTCTACCACCAGAGCTTCGCTCAGGCTTTTTCTCAAACTTGGAAAATCTTTCCCATAATTCTTCTTGGATTACAAATTATCAAACCTTCCGAGTCCAGCTGCATCTTCTCAAATCAGATCATTCTAACATCATTTCTTCCCACTCAGACCGCTTTCACTAGTATTTTCTCTACCACCAATTACAGGTCACCAGAAAACATTCTGTGTTGTTTTATTTCATACATACGTGTCTTTTATCCCCAAAGTGATTTAAATTTTTGAGGGCCAGAGTTAAAAAAAGGGAAAAAAAAAAACAGTGTTTTCTGCACTGTTATTTACTTAAATACTTGATTCTTTTAAAATGAATGTCTATATAGATTTGTAACCTACAGGTTAGCTTTACAGATTCGAAGTACCATCAATGCTAAAGTGTTATTTTTCTATTCACTTGGAGAAGCCTAATCATTCAGAAAATTAAAAGGAGCCTCTGGTTTTTGTGCATCCTTTAGACTTCCCATTGTAAATTCAAAATGTTTATCGGGTAAAACAATTTTTAATCCGAGAAAAACGGAATCAAATATTTTATACTTGAGGACTTAACTTCGAGCCCAAGGTAACCTCCATAGCTAGCTAAGTCATTAAGTTGCAAGTACGCTTCCTGACCACCCCCCTCCCATTTCTCAAGGCCGGGCTCTCTGAGATGCCAAGGATTTCTGCCAGGCTGTCAGGGACCACATGTTCCCACATACTCATGTATCCTCACAGCCTGTCCTCTCCCTCCTTACAAAAATCCTGCTTCTTATTTGTCGGGGTCCATAATGACTGCCCAGCTGGGTCCACTTCCTATCACTTCTTCTTGCATGGGCGCCCCTCCCCCACCCGCCCCCAATCTGCACCTTCTGTTTCAGCATCTTCCACATTTCCTAAGGATAGTGTCTCTCTTATTCTCCTCCTTGGTTCCATTTTCCTATCAAGGTACTGAAAACCATGGCAGACAAACTTAGAAGCAGGGCTAGTGTTATGGACCTGAATTGTGCACCGCCCCCCCCCCCCCGGCGTGGGGGGTAGTCCTAACGGGCAGGACCTCAGAATGTGAATACATTTAGAGATGGAGTCTTTAAAAGAGATTAAGTTAAAATGAGGTCATCAGGGTAGGTCTCATCCAGTACAACTGGTCTCATCCAGTATTCAAACACAGGCTCAGAGGAGGGACCCTGTGAGGACACTGGGAGAAGGCAGCCTTGTGCAGGTCAAGGAGAGAGGCCTCAGGAGAAACCACACCTGCCAACACCTTGATTTCGGACTTTTAGCTTCTAGAGCTGGGAGAAAACACATTTCTGCTGGTAAAGCCACCCAGTCTGTGGTATTCTATTACGCCAGCCCCAGTGGGCTAACGTGCCTAGTAAATCCCTATAGTAAAGCACAGGAAACACATGAGCTATGAAATGGAACCGGACACTATAAGAAACAAGAGGCAAATGGGTAGAATGAATTTTCCCAAAGTGATCTCCGTGATATTTCTGGCCCCGGAGGCTCTTACAGAATCTTTTTTTTTTTTTTTTAATTTTTTTTTTCAACGTTTTATTTATTTTTGGGACAGAGAGAGACAGAGCATGAACGGGGGAGGGGCAGAGAGAGAGGGAGACACAGAATCGGAAACAGGCTCCAGGCTCTGAGCCATCAGCCCAGAGCCCGACGCGGGGCTCGAACTCACGACCGCGAGATCATGACCTGGCTGAAGTCGGACGCTTAACCGACTGCGCCACCCAGGCACCCCTACTCTTACAGAATCTTGACACGCCCCACCAAGAGGAAGAACTTAAGTCCCTTCCTTCTGAGTCTGGGGATACATTTTGGACTGTCAATTGATGACGTTTAGCAGATGTAATGTCATAGGAAGGGTGGAAGGTGATAAGGATTCTGCCTGGCTGGCTGTCTTTTGCATCTGTGGAGCCCTAACTAATGAGGCCAACATGGTAGCAAGAGCTTGTGATTCTTCCGATAATTCATCATGCTCACAAAGCTCTCCCAAGTCTCACGATGGATTTATTATATTATGAACTCAAACTGGCTCATTGTTTCAGTGACTTCTTCCATAATACGTGAGAAATTCATTTAAAAAGAAAAACAGGAAAACCTCTATAGATGTAGAATATTTGTACATGTATAACAATTTCTATAATTTATGTGATCACTCATTTACCATAACTCAGTGGTGGTGTTAGTTTATTCAATAATCCACCAGCCCATTTTCTCTTGCCCTTTCACAATGCTGCTCGTTTCTGTAGGACATCCTGGTGCCTCACCCACACTGGTGCCATCCTCCTCTAGTTGCCCCATCCACCCTCTGTGGTAGAAATGTAAAAATGTAACCTTAAATCCTCCCCTCCCTCTCCACCATCGGGGGAAAGCCCATTACTGTGCTGTGTGCGTCCAAGATTCATGGACGCCATGTGTCTCCATCTTTAGATCATTCTTCTATCATCCCTCCCTCAGTGGGATACCCCTTTCTTCTCTCAACTTCACATATTCAAAGCCTACCCATGTCTTGGGGCACATGGATGGCTCGGTCGGTTAAGTGTACAACTCTTGGTTTCATCTCAGGTGATGATCTTGGAGTTCAGGACTTCAAGCCCCGTGTCAGGCTCCACGCAAACAATGCTGAGCCTGCTTGGGATTCTCTCTGTCCCTCTCTCTCTGCCCCTCCCCTGGTCATGTTCTCTCTCTCTCTCTCTCTCTCTCTCTCTCTCTCTCTCTCTCTCCCTCTCTCTGTCAAAATAAGTAAACTTAAAAAAAGAAAGCCTACTCATCTCCCATCGCTCTCTCAAAAGCAATCCAGAAGGACGCTGCAGTCTCAGGCAAATTCTTTCTTCTCTTATAGTACTCCTTCTCTCATGTAAATGGGATATCCCCTACCTTGATTACCATTATTAGCCTACATTTCTTTTAATCTTCCTTAGTCTATGAATCTCTCTGAGGCAAGATCCAGACCTGATTTGTTTTCTTTTTTTTTCTTTCTTTTTTTTTTTTTTTTTTTTGTATTTCAGGCAATGCCTAGAACAAGTGCTCAACAAATATTTCCCAATCTATCAAGGAGCTGTAATTAAATACCTTCATTGTGCATTTAAAAAGCACGACGCTTTAAAACTCCACAGCACTTGACATATACTGTAACATTCTAACTTACAAATTAAAAACCTGAAACAGAATTGTTAGCTGACTCCTCAAGGTTATATTAGAAACTTGTATTGGAGCTAATATTTGAATTTTGGTTTGAAACCATCGGTCTGTACTGGATCTCTAAAAGCACGCATCACATAACGCATTAATCGGTGTGTATTCCTAAACAGCCCTCACCCGGGTTGCAGTGGTCTCCCAGCTTTTTGAGATGGGGTAACGTCATACTATTTCATTCTTCCCTGCAAAGTGAGAGATTCTTTCTTACTCTGAGTTATGACTAAGCACTCATAACATTTCATCAACTTCTGCTTCCAAAGACAAAGAATTTGGGTCTTGAGTAATTACAGCCAACAGCCACGGTAATACAGACAGCGTTTTAGAAAGATAAGTGTCCTCCCTGAACCATTCCCCACTATAAATTCTACCAGCAATCCACTAAAGCCACAGTGGGTCATTCTTCAGTAACTGTCTCTTTCTCTCCTTCCTCTTCCTCTTTCTTTCTTTCTTTTAGAGTTTCCCATTACAATTCAAATATGCATGAGCAGAGCAATTCCTTAGTAAGGATTCAATTCAATCATTCTTACTGAGCAAACAATGCCGTAACAGATTCTGGGAACATGGGTACCCAAAACACAACCTCTGCCCTCCCGGGGGAGGCAACCCGTAAGGTGTCACAACAAAGACAGGAGAAATGTAGATGAGACAAATGTAGATGAGACACCAGGTCCCTCTGCAACCCAGGAAGTCAGGTGGGGCTTCTCATAGGTATTCACAAATGAACTGGGACTTAATACAGCGCTTTCCTAGGTGGGTGACAGCGGGAGCAGGGCACTTACCTTGGTGGAGACTGATAAAGTAGAACAGTGGTTAAAAGCAGATAGCACGCTCACAGAATAGCCTGTGGTAAATATCCCTTCAATAATTCATTTTCAATTTCACGTTCTTCCGGCGTACCATCTGATATGGCTCGAGGGTGAGGCGCGCACAGAGGGGAAGACAGAAGAGGGAGGTGAAGTGATAAATGGATGAGAAAACCATCAGGCACGGAGACGAATCTAGACTCAGATGAAAAAAAAAAAAATGGCTGTTAGGGAAAAAAGAAACAAGGATGCCCACAGGGCTTGCCCCAATGGGGATGACATTATGTTACATTGCCAGAAGAGCCAATGACAGCAAGACAAAATGTAGAATGAAATGTGTAGGGTGAGGTCTCTGAAGCCCTTGGAAACCTTGAGCGTGTGTGGTGGGCCCCTGAGAGATTAGTGAACCCCGAGTTCTATGGGATAGACCAAATTTTCTATCAGATTGATTTCAACGCAGTATGGCTGGACAGATGTATCATTACAGATGATTAAATCTTTACAACGGAAATATTAATAGTCCCTAATTAATCCCCCTGGCTAGAATATGAAATAATCCACAACAGAAAGTTCTTGGAGGCAGGGGATAAGACGAAAGGCCCTTGATGCCACCCACATAGTAGACACCACGGACTCAGAGCGAAGAGTCCAAGAAACAAACACCAAGGAAAATGGGGAGGGAGGGGAAAATGGCCCGGGGTGGGGTGGGGTCCTGACCGAGGGGAACAGTGTCTTAAAGTTCAAGGCCAACTTTCCAGACAAAGGCAAAATTAAAGTTTTTTCGGAATGCAGTGCCATAAGGCAGTGAGGGACCACCGAGGTTTTCCTCTCCAGGTCACCCGCTCATCCCGCATCAGGCGCGACTGAGTGAGCTAAGAGTCCACGAAATCCACCCGTGAGAGCAAACGAAAATCCCTGATGGAAGCCCACAATCAAAAATAATGAGCCTCTGAAGCACTTTCCTTGGAAAAGAAGAGAGAAAAAAAGGCTAGTGTCCATGCACTTCCAACAGCAAGGGCTCGGGGAGCCGTGACTTTGGCAAGTCCCCATCCACCTCAGTCGTTGTCACCGGGGTTAGGGGCCGGCCAGCCGCTCTACGCAAGTGGGCAGTTGTTTCTGAAAACGAGTTTGCAGCCTGGTGTAAAGAGAAGACAGTTGCAGTCATGTCAGCAACCGGAGACAGAGACATACGGAGAGCACTGCCCTTTCTCCTACTTTGTTATTTAATTTCTACCAGGCATTTCTATTTTCAGGACGGACAGCTCCATCGCTACGGGCTGGGGCTGTGAGTGCAGAGGGCTGGAAGCTGCTGGGGGTGGGTGCCTCCCGGGAGCAGGTTGGGAAGCAGCATGGATTCGCTAAGAACCTTCCCTCCACGCTCACGGAGATCAAGCTTTATTCCCTGCTCCCGGATTGCCTTAAGATGTTTACGTTTTGAAATTCAGATGTGCCCAGCGTGAGCCATCAAAGGGCACCCCCTACCCCACCCCTCCTAGACAACCTGTTGTCATTGCCTCCTTGTCAAGGGCCTGGGCCAGCAGCCGCTTCTCTCCCTCACAGTCGGAGGCGGTCGAAATGGACTTGTCAGTCGTGAAAATGGAGCTTCCTGCCATGCATGAAAGTAGACGGAGGACGGGGCGGGGGGCAAGGGCATCTTCTTTCCAAGCGCGTGAATTAGAATTGCGCACAGTGTCTGCACAGCTGAGCTCTTACATTCCAGCACGGTTTGTAAAGAAGATTTAGGGGGCGCCTGGGGGCCCAGTCAGTTCAGCATCCTGCTTCGGCTGAGGTCATGATCTCAGGGTTTGTGGGTTCGAGCCCCGCGTGGGGCTCTGTGCTGACAGCTCGGAGCCTGGAGTCTGCTTTGGATTCTGTGTCTCCCCCTCTCTCTGTCCCTCACCTGCTCACACTCTGTCTTTCTCAAAAATAAACATTTAAAAAACTTACAGAAAAGAAAAGAATATTTAGGAAATCATGTATGAAATAAAGGGAATTTATCTACATGGAATTCAATAAAGGCCATTCTCCCTTTCTGGAGAAGTTCAAATGGTATGGGGACCACGGCATACAAAGGAAGAAACGTCCCCATTTGCAGCAACATGGGTCGACCTGGAGGGGACTATGCTAAGCAAAGAAAGTCTGAGAAAGACAAATGCTATATGATTTCAATCAGTGGAATCTAAAACAAAACAAAACAAACAAAAACCAAACAAACAAACAAACCCTAAGGAACAAACAAAATAAGATGGAAAACAAATGCATAGACACAGATAACAGACTAGTGGTTACCACAGGGGTTGTGGGTTAACTGAGTAGTGCTGGGGATAACCCTGGTGGTGGTGATCACTGCAGTGTATACCCAGGCTGGATCATAAAGCTAAACACTCCACACTTGGAGAAAAGAAGAGACAGAATGTTGCCTTTTCCCTGCTCTCTGGGAAAAATCTGCTGTCCCAACCCTCCCGAGAGCAGCCTTACAGAATCAGTATAAACCTATTACCACTTCTCCAAAAACAACCCAAAACGAGGTCCACAGAACAGATTCCCTTTTGGGAACAAAAGGCAGCAGGATGCTTTGAAGCACCGAGGGTAGAAAGCACGCAGCTTTGCTTCTTATCGGTGCCTCTGCAGAGCAGGTGCTGGGTGGGCGGCAGACAGGTCACCTCTGCACGTCAGTGTCACCTACGCCAGCAGGCATCTTTACAAAACAATCTCAGCAACAGTTATGAAACCTTCCTGTGTCTTTCTTCAAAAATGCTGCACGCATTAACTCAGCAAATCCTCACGACAGCCTGTCGAGGGGATCTTATTATCACCCTCAGTTCACATACGAAGGCATTATGTGCGTCGCCCGAGGTCACAGAACTAGGAAGTGGGGAGGCAGTCTGGTTCCGGCGCCCACCCTCTTGACTTCCAAATGACACAGACTCATGAGACATCAACAGCATGGATAAAGTCGTGACAAGAGAGGATGGAGTATGAAAACGGAATTCAGTCTGCAGGCTCTTGACTTCGGCTCGAGTTGTGATCTCACAGTTTGTGGGTTTCAACACTGCATCGGTCTCTGCACTGTCATGGTGGGGCCTGCTTGGGATTCTCTCTCCCTCCCTCCCTCTCTGTCCCTTCCCTGCTCACTCGCTCGGTCTCTCTCTGTCTTAAAATAAAAAATAAATTTAAAAAATAGCACACAGAGACTCAGCCTATTGGTGGAGTAATTTAAGCTCTAATAAATTCATGTAACCATCTCAAGTTCAACTGACTAAGTATTAAGGACCAACAATACATATCTAATAAGTAGCTGACCTAAAATATTTACAAACACACACACACACACACACACACATACACACGATTATTCCATATGCAAAATAAACACTGGGAAATTATAAGCTCATCTACCACTACCCATATTGCTATCTGCAGTCTGTCAATTGTCTACTTATTATTTATTAACCATCTATCAGTATGGGTTGATATGCTATAGTTTGTATATTCATTCACATGTGTTAAGCCTTCAGAGCAGACTGAGACGCATATGCGCGCTCTATACGAACACTATGAAAAAGTATATAATAGGGAGATACTTAGGAAAAACACTTAAAATTTCTGACATTATGAATATAGGTGTCTCTAAGTTTTGGTTGAATGATTAGAAGGGGATTTGTTTGTTAAAAAAAAAAGCATACTGTATAATCACACAGCAAATGACAAAAGGTCACTGATAATTGGTGAGTCCTTTTTTTAAAACCACTTCCTTCATTTATTTTAAATTATGGTACAAAATAATATTTTATTCTTAGGTACAGCCTGTTATGAGCTGGATGCCAAATGACACATTTAAAATGTGTCCAAAGGTTAATTACAAATGAATGCTTCCAAAAATGTAAGAAATTAGCCACTGAAAGTCAACTATGTGTTACTATGCAGTCAACTAAAAATGGAAAGAACACTATTATTAAATTGTGGAGAATGAATACAAATTTGGAGACAATTGCTCATGCCCTTCAATTTTCTCTCACATGCAATGAGGTCAATACCTTTGACTTGACTTTCCCCAAATGGTAAGGAGAGTAATTAGTATTTGTGAAGAATTTTTAATACTTTGGTTTAGAGAAAGGTGGCAAATAGTGCCTGCTCCTTCATGTGTTATTTGAGTGATAAATAAGGAAATGGATTTTTTTCTAATGAAAAGCATAACTTCCATCAATAATGATGGAATAATTAAAAGATGATTCAGAAATAACTATGGAAGTGGGTTTTCTGTTCTCTCAGCTTTTACCTTGGTGAAATATTCTATGCAACCTGGTTTCCTTTTTGTATAGAGGGAACCAAACCGGAAGAATGATGAACAAAGAATATCAGAAGGAGTTATACTACAAAATTACATGGAATGTTGTCTGAGCACTGATATTATTCTCTAGGGAGTTGATGTCTAAACTAATGTTCTCTGTGGGGCGCCTGGGTGGCGCAGTCGGTTAAGCGTCCGACTTCAGCCAGGTCACGATCTCGCGGTCCGTGAGTTCGAGCCCCGCGTCAGGCTCTGGGCTGATGGCTCAGAGCCTGGAGCCTGTTTCCGATTCTGTGTCTCCCTCTCTCTCTGCCCCTCGCCCGTTCATGCTCTGTCTCTCTCTGTCCCAAAAATAAATAAACATTGAAAAAAAAAATTTTTTTAAATAAATAAATAAACTAATGTTCTCTGTTTCCTGTGGATTTGATTTAAAGGGAAGTAAAGATAACAGTTCTCAAACTGTAAGAGGCATTTGACTCACCTACAGGGACTTTTCAAACAGAGTCCCAGACTCAGGAAGTCCGGGTGGGATCTGAGAATTTGTACCTCTAACAATTTCCAGCCGATGCTGGTGCTGCTCTCGGAGCCAGTTTGAGAAACATTGAAGAAATCCAATGATTTTCAAATCAGAGCCATGTGATTCCCCCAGAGAGCCTTATTTTTAAAAATGCAGAATCCCAGAAGGCAATCCAAAATGGTGATACGGAAGATCCTGACCTCACTTCTTCCCACAGACACACCACATCTACCCTCATGTATAGAGCAATCTCACCTGGAAAAGAACTGAGGGCTGACTGAACAGCCCTACACAACAAACAATAGAGGGGTAGGAGAGGGTAGGAGAGATAAAGACATGGTAATGGTGGGAACCCCACTTCCAAGGCAGTGACCTGCAATAGGGAGGGGTGTCACTGAGGGACTTACACACAGACTCACCCACCCTGGGCACAGCAAAACAAACAAACAAGCAACAATGAAAACAATGGTTTAAGGGCAACTAGACTATAAGTGAAGGAAATCTATTTACTGGCCGTACAGCATCTGCCAAATAGGAAGAGAACTGCTGGAACTCTCTCCAGGGTCAGAGGCACAGGTGAGCACCAATTTTTACCTCCCTCCTCCACCTAGAAAGCAGGGCAGGAGCAAGGTCCAAGTGCTCCAGCCAGTCAGCCTCATAAGGCCTCCCCGCCCACGTGTCTTGTATCCCCGACCCGCATCAACTCCAGTCACCTGCCCAAGACAGCCTGGGCACAGAGGGTGCTGGAGCCCCCAACCACACCCACTCCAGGACCCCAAAGCCCACTCCAACTCCAGCCAACAGACCAAGATGGCCCTGGCAAGGGTGTATCTCAAGACCCTCAGACTGTGTCACAGCAACCCCAGCCAACCCACCAAGGTGGTCCAAAGCAAGTGTGTCCTGGGACTCGCCAACCTACACCCACTCCAGCTGTCCTACCAAGACAGCCAGAATTCACAGCACACTCAGAATTACCTCCAGCCCATGCCTCCTCCTGCTCCCGCTGGCTTGCCATAGCTTCCAGGCAGGCACATGCAGTCTCCACAGGGAACGCACTTAAAAAAACTATACTTTCAAAAGCAGAAGTAGCTGTTCTGTCACATCAATAGAGACAAACACGGAAAGGCAAACAAAATGAGGATGCAGAGAAATATATTCCAAATGAAAGAACTAGATAAAAGCCCTGGGGCGGGGGGGGGGGGGGGGGAACTAATGAAATGGAGATAAGTAATTTACCTGATAAGGCATTCAAAGTAATGGTCGTAAAGATGCTCACTGACCTTGGGAGAAGATTGGAAGAACACACTGAGAACTTTAGCAGAGAGTTAGAAAATAGAAGAAAGAACCAATATGAGCTGAAGAACAATAACTGAAATAAAAAATACACTAGAGTAAATATCTATGCACCCAAAATATAATCACATAAATATATAAATCAAGCATTAACAGACATAAGGGGAGAAATATACAGTAATGATAATAAAACGAGTCCACAAAGAAATCAGGGGAAATTAAACACACACACACACACACACACACACACACACACACACACACACGGAGTCAAATGAGAATGGAAACACTCTAGTTCAAAATCATTGGAATGCAGCAAAAGCAGTTCTAAGAGGGAAGTTTACAGCAATACAGGCCTATCTCAAGAAACAAGAAAAATCTCAAATAAAAAAATCAAGCTTTACATTTAAAGGAACTGAAAAACAAAACCCAAAGCTCAAAGTTAGAAGGAAGGAAATAATAGAGATTAGGGTAGAGATAAATAAAACAGAGACTAAAAAACAATAGAAAAGATCAATAAATCTAAGGGCTGCTGCTTTAAAAAGATAAGCAAAATTGATAAATATTTATCCAGACTGATAAAGAGAAAAATGACTCAAACTCAGAAATGAAAGGGAAAAAGTTACAACTCCAGGAATACAAGCAATTATAAGTGAATTACTACAAAAAACTATGTGCCAACAAATTGGACAACCTTGACGAAACGGGTAAATTCCTGAAAACGTACAACGTTCCACGACTCAATCAGGAAGACACAGACAATTTTAACAGACCAATTCTTAGTAACAAATTGCATTAGCGATCAGAAAACTCCCACCAAGCAGAAGTCCAGGGCCAGATGTCTTCACAGTGAATTCTAGCAAACATTTAAAAAAAGAGTTAAAACATACCCTTCTCAAATTATTCCAAAAAATAGAAGAGGAGGGAATGCTTCCAAATTCATTGGAAGGCCAGCATTACCCTGACATTAAAACCACACAGAGACATTACAAAAAAACCAAAAACTATAGATCAATATCCTGGGTAAACATAAATCAAAAGTCTTCAGCAAAAGATTAACAGGCAAAATTACAAAAATACATTAAAAGGATCACTCACCACAATCAAGGGGGATTTATTCTAGGGATGAAAGGATGGTTCAACATACACAAATCAATCAACGTTATATACTGCATGAATAAAATGAAGGACAAAAATCATACTATTACCTCAATAGATGGAGAGAAAGCATTTGACAAAATTCAACATCCATTTCTGATTAAAACCCTCAACAAAGTATGTATAGAGGAGACATTCCTCCACATAACAAAGGCCATACATAACAAACACACAGCCAACATCATACTCAGTTGATGTTCCCAAGGTCAGGAACAAGACAAGGATGTTCATTCTCACAACTTCTATTCAATATAGTACTAGAAGTACTAGCCACAGACAAGAAAAAAGTAAAATAGCCACTATTTGCAGATGACATGATGTTATACACAGAAAACCCTAAAGACCACAAAAAAATGTTAAAACTAAAAAATGAATTCAGTAAATTTGCAGGACACAAAATCAATATACTGAAATTGATTGCATTTCTATGCACTAATAATGAACTATCAGAAGCAGAAATTAAGAAACCAATATAATTTATAAATGCATCAAAAATAATAAAATACAGGGGTGCCTGGGTGGCTCAGTCATTTGGGGATCTGAATTAGGCTTGGGTCATGATCTCATGGTTCACGAGTTCGAGCCCCGTGTCGGGCTCTGTGCTGACAGCTCAGAGCCTGGAGCCTGCTTCAGATTCTGTGTCTCCCTCTCTCTCTCTGCCTCTCCCCCACTAGCACTCAGTCTCTCTCTCTCTCTCAAAAATAAATAAAAACATAATAATAATAATAATAATAATAATAATAATAATAATAAATACCTAGGAACAAATTTAACCAAGGAGGTGAAGGATACATACACTGAAATCTGTGACAATGATAAAATTGAAGGCAACACAAATAAATGGAAAGATATACTGTGCTCATAGATTGGTAGAATAGTGTTTAAACTGTCAATACTACCAAAAGCAATCTATATATTCAACGCAATCCCCATCAAAATACCAATGGCATTTTGCACAGAACTAGAACAAAGCATTTGAAAATTTGGATGAATACACAAAAGACCCCAAATAGCCAAAGCGATCTTGAGGAACAAGAACAAGGCTGGAGGTATCATGGTCCATAAGTTCCAACTATACCACGGAGCTAGAATAATCAAAACAGTATGGCATTGGCATGAAATGAGACACACAGATCAATGGAATAGAATAGAGGGCCCAGAAATAAACCAACGCATGTATGGTCAATTAATCCATGACAAAGGAGGCTTGACTATACAATTGGGGAAGACATTCTCTTAGATAAATGGCGTGCAGAAATACGTACAGCTGCATGCTAAAGAATGAAACTGCACGATTACTTTATACCATTTACAAAAATAAATTTAAAATGGATTCACAACTTGAATGTAAGAGCTGAAACCATAAAACTCTGAGAAGCAAACAAAAGTGGTAAGCTCTTTGGGGCACCTGGGTGGCTCACTTGGTTAAGCATCCGACTTGGGCTCAGGCCATGATCTCGCGGTCCGTGGGTTCGAGCCCCGCATCGTACTCTGTGCTGACAGCTAGCTCAGAGCCTGGAGCCTGTCTTTGGATTCTGTGTCTGTCTCTGTCCCTCCCGCGCTCGCTCACTCTCTCTCTCTCTGTCAAAAATAAATAAAACATAAAAAAATTGTTTTAAAAGTGGTAAGCTCTTTGATATCAGTCTTAGAAATATTTTTTTGAGCCAATGTCCTCAAGGCAGGGCAACAAAAGCTAAAATAAACAAATGGAATGATGTCAAACTAAGACAATTTGCACAGAGAAGAAAACCATCAACAAAATGAAAAGGCAAACGCTGAATGGGAGAAGATATTTGTGAATCATACATCTGATAAGGGGTTAATATCCAAATTTTACAAAGAACTTATACAACTTAATTTTTTAAAAGGCAACCATGGGGTGCGTGGGTGGCTCGGCGGGTTAAGCGTCCAACTCTTGATTTCAGCTTAGGTTCTGATCACCATTGTGAGATCGAGCCCTGTGCTGAGTGTGGAGCCTGCTTGGGAATCTCTCTCTCCCTCTCCCCCTCTCTCTCTCCCCCTCTCTCACTCTCCCAGTCTTTCTCTCTCTCTCTCCACCCCTCCCCCACTCACTCACTCTCTCAAATAAACAAACATTCTAAAACTATAAAATAGAAGAAGGCAACCTGATTTTGAAAAGGGCAAAGGACTTGAATGGACGTTTTTCCAAAGAAGACATACAGATGGTGAACGGGCTCATGATAATGTGCTCAACATCACTCATCATCAGGGAAAGGAAAATCCAAACCATAGTAAGGTACCACCTTACAGCTATCAGATTAGCTATTATCAAAAGACAAAAAAAAAAAAAAAAAAAAAAAAGAAAACAGATTCATGGCAATAATGTGGAGAAAAGTTAACCCTCATGGACTGTGGGTGGGAATGCAAATTGGTGCAGTCACTATAGAAAGAAAGCAGTGTGGAGGCTCCTCAAAAACTTAAAATAGAACTATGCTATGACCAGCAATTCCACTTCTGGGTGTTTATCCAAAGAAAAAGAAAACACCAATTCAAAAACATACACGCACCTCTAAGGTCATTTCAGCCTCACTCATAAGAGCCAAGATATAGAAACAACCTGTGTCCATTGATAAATGAATGGATAAAGTCTGTATATATACAGATACACATACATACGTTTTCTTTATCCATTTAGCTACATACAGACACACAAGGGCACCTGGGTGGCTCAGTCGGTTAAGCATCCGACTTCAGCTCGGGTCATGATCTCAGTTTGTGGGCTCGAGCCCCGTGTCGGGCTCTGTGCTAACAGCTCAGAGCCTGGAGCCTGCTTCTGTTTCTGTGTCTCCCTCTCTCTTTGGCCCTCCCACACTCATGTTCTGTCTCTCTCTCTCTCAAAAATAATAAACAGTAAAAAAAATTATATACATACACATGCACTATATACATAATATATATACTTACACATACAATACATATATATTATATACACACACTGGAATGTTAATCATAAAAAAAGAATGAAACTTGCTGTTTGCAATAACATGGATAGACCTAGAAGGTATTATGCTAAGTGAAAGAAGTCAGAGAAAGACAAATATAATATCACTTATTTGTGGAAACCAAAACAAAATAAGAAAACAAAAACAAAATAAAACAAAACAGACACAGATAAGTGGATACAGGAAACAAAATGTTGGTTACCAAAGAAGGAGGTGTTGAAAGGAGAGAAAAGTAGACGAAGGGGATTAAGAAGTACAAACTTCCAGTTAGAGAATAATTCATGGGGCTATAATGCACAGCTTAGGGAATATAGTTAATAATGCTGTAATAATGCTGTATGGTGACAGATGGTGACTGCACTTGTCATGAGGATCATTTTGGAATGTGTAAAAAAACTGATTCACTATGATGTACACCTGAACTCAATGGGATAGAGTATGTCAATAAAACAAACACAAAAGCAATTAATAATCATAATCATAATCAATGCAGAATCCTGATCACCACCCAGATCTCAGGAATCAACATTTACAGGGTATATGATTTAATAATCTGCACTGGATTCAAGCTCACCAGATAACCTTGACTCATAGGTGCAAAAACCGGTGAGTCAAACCCTTTTATTCAGAGCTATTGAATCAGGTAGCCAAGAGCTGAATTGAGTCTTATAATTGTAACTATACTCGATGTACATCGAATCTTATATTTGTGGCCATCATGCAGGCTGGTGACATTGTTATGGAGCCTATTTTAATTTCCTAGAAGGCTGCAGTCTTCATCCTGTGGAAAAGACCTGTTATCAGTTCTCCCCTCAAAGTACCCAATGCTTTAAAAAGACGGTATAGTATGGTAGTGTTTAAACCACAGACTCTAGAGTCTAACTCCCTGGGTGTGAAGCAGGCTGTCATTTATTAAGTGTACTAACCTAGCACGAAGTTTCTAAATTCAGTCTTTATTTTCTCATCTGTAAAGTAGGGAGAATAGCACCTCCCCATTTAAGGATTAATTAAAATGTGTAAACCACCTTGCATAGTACTGGATATATTTTAAGTATTACATATATATTTTTTTTAATATCTATGATTGGATGCTACTAAGAGGTTGTGGTTCAATACAAATATGACTTTTCAAATGTTTTCCTAAAATAGACTACACTCTTCCAGTGAGTGGTTATTCCTCTCCCAGGTGGCATTCAAATATAGACTGGCCAGCCTTTAGATCTGGGTATTTTAGAGGATGCCTATAATTGCATGAGCATGTGGAATTTCAGAGAACCCAGAGAGGCAGATAGCCAGGTAAGTGCCTGAGGGTTCGTTTCAAATCCTTGGCTGAACTGGCGCCTTGTCTTCTTTGACCCGTCACCTCTTGCCCTCTGTTGAGACTGCCTAATTTCCCAGAGGCCCTGACAAGTCCTCCGTCAACAAAATCCTGAGAGGAAGGGCACCACCTATCATTGGAGCCGGCAATTATAAGCACTGTTTGATTCTAAGACTTTAGAGAGTAAATACTTCCCTGAAACTTAATTCTTCCTTGTAAGTTTCATTTGCTTAAGTCTGCTTTCCTCTTAAAATGCAAACAATGCTAGTAACAAACACAAACAGTATTAGTAGTGATAACCTTTAACTAAAGTCTTATCATTTAATAAGACTTTATCCCTGTGGGTGGATTTATAGGATTCTTTCAGCATCTCAGAGAATTCAATCTTGTGTGTCCTATTGATGTCCAAACAACAACAACAACAACCACCACCACCCAAAAGGCTGACAGGGAAGAATTAGGGGAAGGGAGGATAGGGATACTATGAACACAAAATTGAAGGCAAATTTCAGTTTTTCTCCCCACTCTCTAGGCAATGTTGTAAACAGCATCGCTGAAGTATACATTTTTAATGCCACTTCTCGTTTAGGAAACTAGAAAATCAAGGAAATTAAAGGGAACTTTAATAACCACAAAAGTAAGTGCTCAAATAAAAAGACATTTTCCTGTGTAAAACCAGGGAACAGGTATATGTGTAATGCCCACCATCCTTCTTGGTTTGGTCCAGGCAACTACACCCAAACAGTCCACTCACACACACAAGAAGTGCTACTTATCACACACAGGCAGACAGCAATGCACGTGGTCGCATCCTCCAGTGAGGGGACCTCTGGGACCCCGAATGTCTCTCCCTCACTAGACAGTAGCCTAGAGCATAAGTCATGAATGGCTCTTGAAAGGCAAACAAGCAGCAGGAAGCTATGCTGCTAAGGGGCTCGCTGCTAAAGAGCGGCGGGCTACGGCCACGGCATCGCGGGTGGGCACGAAGGCAGGCGTGTGAAGGGAACTGGGAAGGCCACGGAGCTGTGTGAATGCCACTCAGAACCATCCCCGCAGTGGGGACGGCTAAGCACAAAGTGTTCTACCGCGTGGCGGTCACTGTGCCAGAGACATCCAACATGGGGGAGACTTAAGGGTGTGTCTTTTCATTTAAAAGGGTTAAGCTCTTTGGAGCTTCTGATAGCATGTCAGTCACCCTTCCCACAAAAACATGCCCTCCCGTAGAATCTTCCAGTAGCACTCAGACTTCAGCGGTATCTCCTCTTGGCGCCTACTTTTTAAAATTACCCAAGCAAACGCATAATATATTTTAACACAGACAGAAGTGTACCTAGGTGGATATTTGTATGATGCATGCGTAGGCGTGGGTGTGCTTGTTTAAACTTTTTTTTAACATCTGTTTAGATTTGAGACACAGAGCCAGGGCACGAGTAGGGGAGGGGCAGAGAGAGGGAGACACAGAATCTGAAACAGGCTCCAGGCTCTGAGCTGTCAGCACAGAGCGCGATGCGGGGCTGGAACTCATGAAACGTGAGATCACGACCTGAGCCAAAGTCGGATGCTTAACCCACTGAGCCACCCAGGTGCCCCAGACTCAGGATTTTCTAACAGTGACATGTCACATCCACATACAGACAGAAGTCTAAGTGACGACTCCCTGACTCTGCCCTGTGCCATCTTTTCCACAACTTGGTGGCCATCCTGGGCTCTCTTCTTCCTAAAGGGTTACAGTTTCCAGTAATATAATTCTGCAGAGTGTGTTGCTTGGGCCCTTTATATTTTGTGATCGTTGAACCTTATAAATGTGCTGTGTGAGTGTAATGTTTGTGAGCTTCTATAATAGACTTTTCCCTTCTAGTCTGCAGGATGCCATCACTGGGCTGGAATACAGCAGGGGCATCTGAAAAGGAGAACTAAAATGGATGTTATTGTAATTCAATTAAATTACCTTTCCATCTCTTTCTGGGCTACCTTGTAGCACCAAGGGATCAGCAGTCAAATGAGCTCAGCTCTCAGAACACATGCAGAGGAATTCAATGTCCTCTCAGGCAGACAGTTTCTACCGTCTGAATGATGGAAAAGAAGGAGCGTGTGAAGAAGTTATAAAATGTGCAGAATAAATGCCTAGATTTCTTTGTTCAACGGAGACTTTCTCTTTGCTAATTAAGTAATCATTTATTAATAACCGTTTTTTACTCCAGTAAAAACGAGAGAAGTCTTTGAGGCTTGAAAGTTAGATGGCCACTGTGTGTCTGCTCTCAGCAATCAGCCACTCGTTCTTGTCTCACTTTGATTTTCCTTAAAATTATGGAGAGTCATGGAGATAACCTCTAAGATCACTTTCAATCCACAGATTTTATTAATTGATGACATTAGTGCTACAGCATCTATTTTACACACACACACACACACACACACACACACACACACACGCACGGGTCCAAAAAACACAAATTCAAGCCCTAAAAACCAATTTCTCAGAATATATCATGATTTTAGTTTTTAGAACTATAGAGTCTTTGGATAACATTATTTTTTACCAATACGGGTTTTGGAAAAATCCATTGGCTGACATGAATTTTCAGCTAGAGGAAACATACAGCTATCTCTTTGGAGAGAGAATGGCACTATTTGATTTTTCGTCTTTTGGACGATCATCCAACTCAATACCGAGCAAATGCCACGTGAAAGGTGATTTGGGGGGCACATGGGTTGTAATTATAGCATTCCTGTGAATCCACTTCATGCTGTATAGACGGCCATCATCTTTCACTCCACTCTTAAAACCCTGAGACATCACATCCTTATGATTCACTAACTAATATTTAGGAAGATACTTTGGTATACAATGCTTTTTTAGATTATAAAAATAAGCAAAATTTCCCTCTGTTTTTGTTGGTTTAATTTCCCTCAGAGCTTGCTGGTTCTTTGCTACCTAGAGCCAGTTGCTGGCCTATTTCTTCCCCAAACAATAAGAAAGAAGGATTTTGTAAGAGAAGCACTGTGTACATTTTGGATAGTCAGAAATTCTGTAGCCCACAAAATCCTCATCTCTCAAATGAACGGTTGGATTAGAGGCTATTTAAGATCTCTTTGTGTACTGGTATTCTGAGAGAGCAAAGCTTTATAATCTGTCCATCTGCAAAGCTCAGTCTAAAGTCAAAACGCCAAAGTCCCAAGAGTGAGAAGTAGTCCAGTAGACAACATGAGCACGTAGGGCTGTTTATTGAGACCAGGAAAACTCAGCTTTCTATCCTCTCTGTCTGTCTGCAGTGAGTAATCGGCACAATGAAGGTGAGGGGTCTTGCAAACCCTCCCATATACGTCTAAATCCTAGCTCTCACACCTCCGTGCCGGGGGTCTTTATCCATTACTACCAGGAAAAGGATAAACTGGTTATAAGGGAAACCTCACACTGAGGTAGCCAAAAGCCATTTCTTTTAATGGAGCCAACCAGATCAGCATGCATAGACTGTCCCCAAGTTAGAACAAACCTAAGATATGACTCATGATGAGGTCCCATTATGAATGATGTGGTCTCATTACAAGGTAATTCACCAAATGCAATAAATGAGTAAACCACTGATGTGTGGTTGACATACCCAAAGTTGTACAGACTTACTGTATACATATACACCTTGATGAGTCTGAATGTAAGTATATGCCATGAAACCATCATAAACATATCCTTCACCTCCACACATTCCCTCCACCCTCTTTATTGGTATTTTTGTGATAAGGATGTTTCACACCAGATCTAATGTCTTAGCACATTTGTACAATTTTTTTTTAATGTTTATCCATTTTTTAAAGACAGAGAATGGGCAGGGAGAGAGGGAGACACAGAATCCAAAGCAGGCTCCAAATTATCAGCCCAGAGCCCGATGCAGGGCTCGAACCAACGACCTGAGCCAAAGTCAGACACTTAACTGATTGAGCCACCCAGGCACCCCGGGTCTTAGAACATTTTTAAGTACATATTATTCTTAACTGCAAACACAAAGCTGCACAGATCAGGACTGGAGCTATCATGTACACAAAAGTGCCATGTACATTTGCAGATCTTCGCACACTCTCCCCTTCTTTCTGAAGACTCCACCCGCACCTGGAATTGTATCTTCTTGTTCATGTCTGGCCATGCTTCATGAGGTGAGAGTCTCATTGAGCCCTGGGCCTCAGGACCCTTACACCCAACATAATGACCCCTCCACTTCTAGGCATAGATGGAGCATCACATCATAGGGACGGTGTGTAGCATCCTCCCAGGCTCCTAAGGGATCAGAAGATATGACCGAGAACCATGGAGAAACTGCCCTGGAGTCAATCTTAGCTAATAAGAGAGGAGACAGAACCAAGTTCCACGACATAGCCTTCTTTCTCCCCTCCATGGATTGTTCTGAGCTGTATGTGTGTGATTTTCTCCCTTGCACACGTTCGAAATCCCACACTCCAAGAAACACACCTGCTGATGAATCTACTGGGTCTCATCCTGGCCCTCAGTTAGGTGGCAACCAGCATGGAATCAAAAAGGATCACTGCTACACACATTTCCTTCTCCCATACCTCCCCTTTCAACCACAGCCTTACCATTGTATGCTTGAAAATCCCAAATAAATTGTGACTAAAGTGAAGTTTTCCTTGGGCTCTGCTTTATGAAAGACCCAGGCTAACGCAATTGGTGCCAGAGTTTTCTGAAAATAGCCCTCAACACGAAGATGGTGAATAGGATTGCTCAACCATCTGAAAGTGGAAGGAACCCTTCATGGATGGCAAGCGTGTTAGCTCAACGGGCTCCAGCAAATACCATAGGCTGGGTGGCTTGATCAACAAACATTTATTTCTCATACTTCTGGAGATTGGAAGTCCAAAAATGTGGTCAAATTCTTAATAAGGGCCTTTCTGGGTATGTCCTTGCATAGCCTTTCCTTGGCGTGTGTGTGCAGAGAGAGAGAGAGAGAGAGAGAGAGAGAGAGAGAGGGAGAGGGAGAGAGGGAGAGATCTTGTGTCTTCCTCTTTTGATAAGCGCTAAATCTGCATCTTGGGGGCTTTACCATCATGACCTCATCTAAAGCTAATTACTCCCAAAGGTCTCTGCTTCAAATGCCATTACACTGCAGATTAGAGTTTCAATGCATGAATTTTGGGGCAATGCAAACTCACAGCCCACAGCAGTGAACAAGATGGTAATAATTTCTGGCAGGCATGAAAACCGCTTCAGAGCTCACCAGTGGTTAACTGGGATGAAATACAGGTGGGGGCAAATCAGCATGAGGGCAAGGTGCTGTGGACCCAGCCAGCATGGGGACAATGGCTGTGGGGGGCCCCACTGATGGCACCAGAGAAGATGCGACACATGAATGGGAGACAGAGCACGTCAGTCCGTTGCCAGCTAACAACAGGTGGCACAAGTCTGAGGTCTCTGTGGCATCTTTCAGGAGGAACTTACCTCTCAGGGTGTTAGGAATCAAGATGAGGATCTGATTATAACGGGGCAGGGAGGCAAAACGGCCCTCTGCACACGCTCCGTGTATCTGAGAACAGAATCCAACACTGAGTAGCGGACAATTAAGCAACATAAGCACGTTCACCCACGATGTGGGATGGCGTGTTTTGTCCCGAATCCCTGCAGCTGGCCCTAAGCATTTAAGGAAGCTCCTTGTCATGTGGATTTAATGATGGCTTGTCCTAAATGAGATGGCCTGCCAGAATTTTCCTAGCCGAGTGATGGAGAAATCTGAAGCTGGAAGGAGGAATGGATTTATGCCCAGAGGACATTCCACTAAGAGTGTGACAAAGGACTATTAAGGGTTGGCTCCTGCATATGTTTTGAAATTTCATGACTGTCCTGTCCTGTCCTGGCTAGGTTGACAAAGGTGTGGTCCTGGGGCTGGGATCCCTGCTATACCTGGGGATCTTGGGGCTACAGAAAGACAGAGACAGGGGCAGTCCTGGGTCATCAGAAGTAAAGTGGGTGTCATCACTGCAATGACAGCAAAACCACCAGAATGGAAACCTGGGTGTCTATGAATTGAATCACAGGTCATGATGTGGTAGGAGTCAGACAGATGAACATCTGACTAACAGGCTACAGGATTTGCGTTATCATCAAAACTAGAATGTTACCGCACGGAAACCACTGCCGTGAGAAGACACTCTCTAGGAAGGGCTGCGCCAGTCCACAAGAAGATCGTGTCATTCCTCTGACCCTTCTGCGAAGGGGCCTGTGGCCACCCTGCAGGGTACCCATGCAACGGGCAAAGTAGACTATCTGGAATTCTCAAGGACAGGCATGAGTAAGGTCTGAGCTGCCAATAAAAACCGAAAACCCAACACAACACCATCAACCCCAGGGCAGAGTGGGAGCTCAGAGAAGCCAGGTTAGTGGATCCAAATGCCTCACAATCGGGTCCTGCCACCAATGTGTGGAAGTGGGAGCTGTCCTTCTCACTATCATACCTAACGACACATTTTTAACATTTCATCTTCCCGTTGCCAACATTTAGCCCTCGGCTGGTCCATGCTTTAAATTCCAGGAGAAGTCAACGCAGTCATGCCCCAGGACATCGGAGTTCCAGTAGAGTAGAAGCTGCAACCATCTCCCGGCCCTTGTGGCCCCTCAGGACAAAGGGTGTGTGGGCAAAAAGGGGGTTGCTGCACTGGCTGGGGACCCGTTCTAACTCCTGGGGAGAAGTAGGATTGCCACCACACAATGGAGGCAGGCACGATGTCTGGACCCCACACGGGGAGCCTCTTTATACTTCCGCGACCTCACAGTGACCATCTGGTGGGGGGAAATATAACAACAAACCAACAAAGGGAGATAAACTAAGGATCCAGACCCTCAGGTTCAAGGTCGGGGTCACCTGGCAATAAACCCTGATTAGTCAAAGTGAGGATAAGGGAAACCTAAAACGGGTAGGAGGCAAGGGGAAAGAAGGTGAAAGTGAGTATTAGTTGGGGCCTCACCCCAAGCACAGCAATGGTGACTGTCGTTTGAGTCACTAAGGTGTGACCCTAGGATTTACAGGTGATAACAAGCAGCCCTGGGCTTCAGGGAGAGGAAAGTCCTCTGATTGCACTTACAGGGAAAGAGTGAAAGTGCATTCATTCCCACAGAAATTGAAGAAAGAAGGCACACATTACAGTGTAGAAGCCAGTCAGGGGACACAAACACGACAGAGCAGTACAACGGGGGACCGCACAGGACACAGGCCGTGTGACCCCTCCGACAATCTGTCTTTGTCTTCTTTCCACAAAGCCCTCCACTCACACCACTGCCAACACTGCGGGTGCCCTTCTTGGGTTTCCGGAGCTCTGATGTATGGAGTCCCGCCTGCACACTGACCCCCTTCACTTCTGTCACGGACGGCATGCCAGAGGGACTTCTGGCTCCCTCGGTGTCTGTCGGGGCACTCGATGTCACAGTCTAGATGCACAGGGGGTGAAGCTCAACCAACGTGAGAGGCACAGATAGATCTCACCTGCTTTTTTCTTCCTCTGGGATCACTCCAAGGTACAGGTTCTCTGTGCACACCATCCTGGAAACATCCCAGACCTAGTCAGTGTCCAGCACTCTGCAGTGACACACGAGCCCGTGGCCGGTACCATGGGCCTCTTCACCTCCTGGCGTGTTTCCCTCCCTCACCTCCCCATTTTCCTCACCCACCCTGCTCTAGCCTCGGGCCTCCCGAATATGGCGCCAACATTTCTTCTGGGTCTCAGGTGCTTCCTTCTTGAAGATTTTCCCAACACGCCTAACTCAGAAATCACCGTCTATCATAAAAATACTATAAATAAATGGTAATACCATGATGAACGTCAGTGACATGTGGGAAACAAGAGGAAAAGGGCCTATGGTGTCTACAGAAGGAAGTTCCTTAAGGTTTGAGAGTGCGCACACTGGAAACAACTTTGGAACTCACCAAGGTCAACTTTCACATTTCAGAGACGAGCAAGTTAAAGCCCAGAGCAATCTCCGGACTTTTCCTGGGTTGTACAACCACAGGACAACACCACTGAGACTCCAAGCATATCTCAGGAGTCTTCAGTCAGAATGCTTTCCACTGTATCATTTGGGATATAGCACGGACTAGTTAACATCCCCCACTATTCCCAAGAGAGAAATTTCTAGAAACAGGTATTTAAACCTCAGTGTCCCTGAACAAGATGTGGGTACCTCGTCAGGCTGTAACCATACTGAAAATGCTTTAGACATAACTGGGATTTCTGTGTGGACCCAATCATGTGGAATGATAATAGTTCTAATTATCTTAATTTCACTGTCACAAATGTAATTTCCATGCAGAGCATTACACGTTTTACAGAGTTCATTCACTCGCTGATTCCAACTTCCAGTACATGAGCATATTTGTATTTATGGCCCACGAGTCAGTTTTGCATCTGTCCTCTCCCCAGAGCCTGATCATTTCTTGGTAAATGGTCAAAATTGAATTTCTGGAGTTACGGGTTTGAGTGCCCCAGATCCCAGACCATTCTGAGTAATTCCTACAGCCCAGCTTAATTTTTACAGTCTGATAGCCTCGGTGCTCAAGATTACTGGAGGGAAATTAGTGTTTCTAAAGCACCCAAGAGTGCCCTAAGAAAGAAAGAAAAAAGAAAAAAGAATGAAACATTCACAAGCACCTAACATTCTCCTAGAGAGATATGTTCACAGAGCAGGAATCCAAATTGGTAAGATGCTCTGTGACCTTACATACCTCAGCTCCCTCATCCCAATGTGAGGGTTTGGGAGAGAGATCTCTGAGGACTGAAGCAACTCTAACATTCTATAATTCATTACGATTTTCTCTGTAATGTATTTTTCCCTTTCTTGTTTCATTCAAGCTCTGTCTCCCAAATTCTTTACTAATTCTGTTTACAGATCTAATTTGAAAGTCACAATGTTTTATTCTCCTCCCGAGAAATATGGGAAAACGTAATTAACTTCCAGGGAATGTTTGGGGATGAGTTGCAGTAGGAGATGCATTGTGGTAGGTGCAGTTGTTGTAGATGCATTGTTGTAGATGCAGTAGGATGTGCCATTGTTGTATTACAGGTCCAATTCAACATGGCGGGTGGGGGTTTGGTGCACAAGGCTTCCCACCTTTTATGAAAGCGATAAAACCTCTAAAATGGAGGGCTCTCAGACTTTCTTCTTTGTTCTCAGCTGTTACATAATGCATGAGAACCTCATATTAATAGGAGCAATTTGGTGAGTCTAACAAAAACAAAAGGAAATGTACTTAATCCTAAGAATACTTGCGATTCAGCTATATTTTTCATAAATGCTGAAATGCTTATGTGTATTTGGGGTTTGGACAAAACAGATTGCACTCTTGATGCACTCTTCAAACCTTATTTATGTGCTGTTCTTAGAAAAGAGGAAGCAAACAAACAGGAGACCGTGGGTCAAGAATGAGAGGAAAAGCAGAAACAGCAAGGAAGGGCAAGAGAATTCAGTGATTTGTCAGCATGTGATCCCATTATCCAGCCAATGGGTGGGGGGTGGGGTGGCATGTACAGGCTAGACTGACCTCTATAGGTGACAAATCATCAAAATCGAAACCTTCTATCATACACAGCGCATGTGCAGAGTTGACACAAGGATCTCATGCCATTTGTGTTCCAAGTGGATACGGCAAAGGACTGTCTACAAGGAAATCTGGCCATACCTGGGCTTTCTCACCTACCCCTCTGTGCCCTTTCAAATCAAATCCCAACTTCTCCCCGCCCTGTGACTCTTTATCACCTTCTAGTTAACAATAGTGCATACTTTAGTGACCTATAAGGAATTCCTTCCAATGTCCTCTCTTGACAATGTCAAGTACTTCAAAAAAATGTCTCTCTGGGCACCTGGGTGGCTCAGTCAGTTAAACGTCTGACTTCAACTCAGGTCATGATCTCACATTTTATGGGTCTGAGCCCCGCATTGGCCTCTACTGACAGCTCAGAGCCTGGAGCCTGCTTTGGATTCTGTGTTTCCCTCTCTCTCTCTCTGCCCCTCCCCTGTTTGCACTCTCTGTCTCTCAAAAATAAATAAATGTTAAAAAATATATATTAATAAAAAAGATGCCTCTCATTCCCTGCACCAATAGAGCCCGTATTTCCTGAGGGTATAAATAATATCGCCCAGCCCTAGATGACTGATAGGCATGTGCATTTCCAGAAGAAATGTGACTGGGGCAACAGTATCCTGATGTAAGGTCAGAGTTCACATTGGAAAACGTGAGGAATGGTCTGTGGAGTTACCTCCTGAAACGTCAACCCCTGATTTAGACGGTTGGGGTTGGAGTTAGCACAGATCCGCTTCAAAAGGTAAGTAATGGGAGCTTGCTACAGATAAACAGATTCTCAGAGAGATCAACACGGGATTTAATTAAACGAGATCTTCTAGTTCTAGGCACTAGACTTACATGAGACACGCTACTTTCAAGTTCTTGGCTCCTACCCTTGTCATCATGGCTTCCATTGTGCCCTAATTTCAGAGACCAGAAGTAACCCAGGGACTGTGGGAAAAGGAAGACAAACTGAACTTTGAGTTTTAATTGATGGAAAACAAGCAAATATGGAGGTTGCTCAGTAAGAGAAATGCTGGTTCCTGGAAGTGTCAACGTGTGACCAGAGGAAATATCTCAAGAGACCCTAGAAATGTCATAAAAGATGGGCTTTTACGGCCCATTTCTGGTTGAATTTCCTGACAGAAATCAGACAAGAGACTTTTCCCTCTTTCCATACTTACAGGCTCGCCTCCAGCACCCGGAACCACCCAGGACCTCCTTTCCTTCTCCAGTCTGTCACTAAAGATTGGGGAACCACAAATACCACTGTCTTCTACAGTCCAAGGAATGAGGGAATGGAGGGCAGGCCCCAAATTACTTCCTCGGCAGGTGCCTGGCATGTGCCCACCCACTGACTGATGCACATTACCGTAGTTTAAGCGCAGAAGGTCTCCGAGTTCCAAAAGTTCTCTAGCTGTCTGGTCAGTCACCCCCCTGCCATGGTTCATGCATGCTACGCATTCCCAAATGGGTATCTCTTAACTCAAGGATCAAAAACGCAGAGCCAGCGTCTTCAAGGCTGCCTCGCTCTCTGCTTCTTAAGTTTGCTTTGCAGAGGTAGAAAGCGTCTCCCCGGCTAGGAAACGGAGTCATCTTCTCCTGTTCATTCCTCACCGCCCACATTCAACCTGTCAATACTTCTTACGATCCCGCGGCTACACTCTCACTTCAATCTGCTTTTTTTCATACCAGAGGATGATGTTCTAGTTTGGACTCTCTTTATCTCTGCCCTGAACTGCCTGACCAGGGTCCTACCTCCTGGCTACTCAGGGCACCTTGGCAGCCCCAGTTACAAATGCAGACTCCGGGCACCTCGGGGGCTCAGTCGGTCAAGCTACCGACTCCTGAAGTCAGCTGAGGTCGTGATCCCAGGGCTGTGAGATCGAGCCCCACATCGGGCTCCATGTTAAAGGGGTGGGGCCCCTGTCCCCCTCTGCCCCCCTCCCACCTGCGTGCACACTCTGTCTCTCAAAATAAACTAAAAAAAAAAATAAGCCTTAAAAGACGCAGACTCCCAGGCCCCACTGAATGAGAATCCGTATCTTACTAGGATTCACAAGTGGTTTCCGCACACACAACACTTTGAGAAACTTCTGCTTAACGAAAGGGCCTACGTTAGTGACCCTCTTTCTTCCTCCCCCGGGCTGCTGCCACTTACATTTTGAAACACATGTAAGTTCTAGGCTCTAAAATGTTCCAATCAGACTCTGGCACAGGCACGAGGCAGTTAAAAATACAGAGGCTTGAGCCAGACCACCTCGGTACGTACCCCCACTGCCCCGTCTACCAGCTGAGGGCAAATGGTCAAGCCGCCCAACCTCCCCTGTGCCTGTTTCCCCTCTCTGTGCAAAGGAAATAACTGTGCTCACCTCACGGGGTGCCGTGAGGACCAAATGGCTGGAACGCAGCAGAGAAGAGTACCAGTCTCGTGGACTATTGTCACCACCCCTGCTTCGGTACCTGCCACTTCAGTCACCGTAGGCCACCCGCGCGTTATACAAACACTATCAGCAGATTGGGCAGGCAACACCAGCTCGATTTTCAGCTGAACTAGGAGACAGACATATGCAAGACCTGCCAAAAGTCCCGGAGGTCCAGCAGAAGCCATGCCGATTCACTGAAGGAACGATGTACAGGTGCAACAGGGGGACCGGAGGCCCATCTGGCCCATGCTGAAAGTGCCATCTTAATATTTTTTCTTAATATTTTTTTTATGTTTATTTATTTGAGAGAGAGTGAGCAGGGGAGAGGCAGAGAGAGAATCCCAAACAGCTCTGAGCTGTCAGCACAGAGCCCAACATGGGGCTTGAACTCACGAACCACAAGATCGTGACCTGAGCTGAGACGGAGTCGGACGCCTAACCGGCTGAGCCACCCAGGTGCCCCCTGAAGGTGCGATCTTTTCCTGCAACAAGAAATATGGGTTCAGGGCCATCAGGACCAGCCAGAGCGGTCCCAAGGCATTCGCGTTGGTTTGGAGAAGAAACCAGGAGAGGCTGTCACAGAACCGACACAGAGGAAGCTGGAAGGAATTGGCCCTTCTCTTCCCTGAGGAGGAAGGAGAGGACCTTGGAGCTTCCCTGCCTGGGCCCCTCCAGAAACTGCTGTGAGCTGCCGGTCAGAAAAGTAGATATATAACTCAACTTTTTCCAAGTACCTCAACAAAGACAATTCTGTCAACAGATGGATGAATAGTCTTAAGAAGATGATGTCATAAAGCAATGAAAATTTTCTCTGCCTTTCAAAAACAGAATGTTCTATGTCGCAATCACTACCACAAAGCACCAACACAATAACTCTGTGAAGAGAGAGGAGAGGACCGAATCTGAGCTTGCAGAACTAAGGAAGGAAGAAAAAGTTCTCATGATCTAAGACACAACTGGTGAGGCCGTAAGGGGGAATCGAAGATACTGCAGAAAACACAGTGACCAAAGAGAAAAGAGAAATGCAGGGCAAAAGGGGGGCAGGGGGCACTCGCAGGAAATCATATTGAGTAGAATAAAGACAGGAGACACATTTAAAAAACAAAAACAAAACCAAAACCAGGCCAAGTCGTGCCCTTCTAAACATACCTGGTGTCCCCGAAAAGACTCTATACTAGAAATCCTATTGTGTCCCGTCGATCTGTGTCTCTACCCCTGAACTTTCACCAGGTGGCTTTATCCCGGGTGTTTGAAAATACATTTATTTTTATGTGATAAGGCGATTGCCCTTCATTTACTCTGTGTTCACTTTCCTTTTCATCTTTCGAGTGTTCCCTTGGATTCTGTTACTTTTACCCCTTCCGTCTGCGTGATACTGAGACACAACTAGTTTTCAAAATCTGGTTGTGTGTGTCACCACCCCATTAAATTTATTATTTAACAGAGAGGGAACCTCCATCTCTTCTGGATGCATGAGAAAAGGTGACCTCGCAAATTGGTTGAGAAAAGGTAGATGATTAAGAAAGAGCACGTTTGCAGACAATTGACTGGTCTTATGAGAAGATAATCTGCATTATCTCAGAATTTACATCAGATAAATTAAAGAGAAGATCGAAGATGCGAGTGGATATTAAATAAGACGCTTTAAATGTTAGAACGGTAGAATGCATGTATAACCCTGGAAAAGTGCAGACCCTTTAATCACTAAGCCAAGTGTATGCATGAGGACAAAACAAAGAGAACACCATAAGCAAAGTTAAACAGCAAACAATCTATCAGGAAAAATAGCATTTGTCACTCATGTGATCTGAAGGGTTTCTATCCGAACGTCTAATTAACACCTTTGAATTTATAATACTGCCTCAGTAAAATCAGGCAAAAACAGTGAATAGTGACCACTAAGCACACACACAAAAATCTCAACATTCAAGAAAGGCATTCAAATTCACTCTTAAAAACAAAACTAATTGGGGCGTCTGGGTGGCGCAGTCGGTTAAGCGTCCGACTTCACCCAGGTCACGATCTCGCGGTCCGTGAGTTCGAGCCCCGCGTCGGGCTCTGGGCTGATGGCTCAGAGCCTGGAGCCTGTTTCCGATTCTGTATCTCCCTCTCTCTCTGCCCCTCTCCCGTTCATGCTCTGTCTCTCTCTGTCTCCAAAATAAATAAACATTGAAAAAAAATTAAAAAACAAAACAAAACAACAAAAAAAAACTGATTATTAAAGTACCCCAAGATTGTTTTAGTTCACCAATCAGATTGTTGAAATTGGGAATATGGGTAGCGTGCTGTTGGTAATGCTATTGCAAAACAAAAACAAAAGCAAAAACAAAAAAAAAAACAAACCACCATGTAGAATATAAATGAACCTAAGTCTGGAAATGAGAACTGTTGATAATGATCAAGATTAGAAATTCAATGCCTTTTAAACTCCATAATCCTGGTTCTTGCCACTTACTGCTGAGGTATCCTTGCTGCGAGCAAACGAATGATTTTACATTGTAACAGTGAAGGATTGAAACCATCCCAAAGTCAGCGAGAGGCTAATAAAGAAACACACCAAGTACTTCCAGGGCACTCAGCCTTTACAGAAAGTATGGAAAGTCGCCAGGAAGCACATTTCAAGGGAAAAGACCAAAGGAGCAACGGGAATGCATAGCGGGCTCCCTTTTGCATAGAAAGAGGGAAATAACTATGTATGTTTATATTTGCCTAAAGAGCCCGTGGAAGGATCCGTGTGAAAACAAATACAAATGGCTCTCTGTGGATGTTGCCGGCGGGGCTGCGCGCTGGGCAGAAGGAGAGATGTATACTATGTACTTTTTTTTTTTTAACAATATGAGTATATATACTATTCTGTAATTGTATAGTAGCTTTTTTCAGTCTATTTCTACGGGACAAAGCCCAAACTTCTGCACTAAATATCCAGCCTAAGATCAGCATTCCCTCCTAGCTTCCAGCAGCCAGCCTCGCTGAACTATGTTTGTCCCCTGACACGCTCGCTCTGCACACGTGCTAGTGTTCCGCCCCCACGCTCATTCTGAAACACGCTCCCACCCCTCCTAACAGTCTGACGGAACCCGTTTATCCCCCAATACCATCGTGTCCTCCTTGATCCCCCCCTACGAAGGAAGCCGCTCCCTCTTTAACACTCACCTAAAATCTGCTGTATTTCACTTGCTGGACCCATTACGCTCTGCCTTCTATTGTAAACCTACCGTTCCGCTTACATTATTAAAACAAAGTCATTTCTGTATGTCAAAACGTTGATGACATGTGCATGAAAAATATGCAAACAGTAGCAAACTACAATCATATAAGGAAATAATTTCACAGCAAAATGAATGATCACGGTCAAATATTAATGAGACGGAGCGCAGTCGAGCAGTTTAGAATCACGGAGGGCAACAGCGTGCTGACCCCAAGGATTGTGTCAACTGTCTTCTCTAGCTTCAGCCCTTTGGCTAAGGATTTCCCCAGCTTCAAAGTATTTTTAGACTTTAAACTTTGCATCCAGGTATTTTTTCCACATTTTTATCACTTCTCTCGTCGTTGGGATTTATTAACCCTTCACAGTCACTCTTTGCCCAGAAACATCAGGATGGTTTCTATGGAAGACAGGGGGTGTAACCCAGGTTGAGAAGAAAAAACATCACCCTCGTTTCTCAGGGTAACATGAGCCAACGTTGCAGGGACACACAGTTCTCTAGAAACTACCAATATTCTGATAGCCTTACAAATTCATAGATCGTTCTTGCGTTTTATGTTTTTGCCACGTTTCCTTTTTTTAAATTTTTGCCACATTTATTTATTTTTGAGACAGAGACACAGAGCATGAACAGGAGAGGGTCAGAGAGAGAGGGAGACATAGAATCTGAAAGAGGCTCCAGGCTCTGGGCTGTCAGCACAGAGCCCGATGCAGGGCTCAAACCCACGGACTGCAAGATCATGACCTGAGCCGAAGTCGGATGCCCAACCCACTGAGCCACCCAGGTGCCCCATTTTGCCACGTTCCCTTATCTTGAAGACCCTAGGTCTGAAATAACCTCTTGAGCATATTTGTTAAAAAGCTTAGAAAATTATATTTTGTCTTCCCTTGCGTTTCTTTAAGCCATGTCTCCACCTCTCCATCCCCCAACCCAATTTAAAATTCTTTCAGCGTCTTTCTCTTACGCTCACACAACGGGAAAATCTCCATTATTAAACTCCTACATGCTCCCCGGCCCAAGTCTAAACCACCATGACGATTATCCAGTCTCTGTCCATGCCTTGGAACCAACCATGTGGCTCCAGGAGCAAAGGGTACATGTTAGCAGATTTTCTTCCCCATCTTTTCTTTCTCTTCTGTTGTTCATTTAACCAAGTACTGCATTTTCTTCAGCCTAAAAACTATTGGATGATCCATATTCTGCATCACCATTTAAGGTCTCGGAGAAAGATAGAACTGAACAGTCCTCGGGAGGGAGACTTGCTCCAAGTTCCTGTCTGAGTAACCACCTCAGCCCTACTTGCACGGTCTAATCCAAGGGCGTCTACAGCTGCTGGGTCCGTGTCGGCCCTGGATGTGATTCCAGTTTTCCAATAGCAGGAATCTCTTCTTCAGCGATAAAAGCCCCATACAAACTGTGTGCTGTTTCTGAAACACCGAATGCTTGTTTTACCGTTACTGCTGTCATCTTTATTTTTCTACCTGAACACTTACGTTCCACGTTTTCTAAAAATTTTTTTTAATGTTTATTTATTTTTGAGACAGAGAGAGACAGAGCATGAATGGGGGAGGGTTAGAGAGAGAGGTAGACACAGAATCGGAAACAGGCTCCAGGCTCTGAGCGGTCAGCACAGAGCCCGACGCGGGCCTCGAACTCATGGACCGCGAGATCGTGACCTGAGTCGAAGTCGGACGCTCAACTGACTGAGCCACCCAGGCGCCCCTGTTCTACGTTTTCTAATTCCCAAAGTAGTTTTGATGGAAGTTTCCAATCTCCATAGTCTAGTGAAATAGTTTCTTTCCACCAAAAAAAAAAAAAAAAAAAGGACACATACTGCACTCAAATATCAGATGATGTCTTCAATACCACTAACCCCATTCGAGAAACCCTGAAACAGGTCTGTGTAAGTCAAGGACTCCAGAGAAACAGGACCAATCATGGAGGCTGAGGAGTCCCGTGATATGCCATCTACAAGCTGGAGACCCAAAAAGCCACTGGTGTAGTTTCAGGACCTGAGAGCCAGATAGCGAATTCACCGTCCTCTGCATTTTTGTTCTACCTGGGCCCTCAGTGGATTAGATGGTGTTTACCCACATTGGGGAGGGCCACCCGCATTACTAAGCCTGCCCCTTGAAACCTAATTCAAGTGCTAATCTCTTCTGGAAACATCCTCATGCACACCCCTAGAAATGACGTTTAACCAGCTTTCTGGGCACCCGTGGTCCAGTCAGGCTGATACATAAAGCTAACCATCACAGGGTCACATCTTCCTGATTTCTGTATCGACCACAGATGCTAGCCCCTGACCACGCATAGCGGATATCCTGCAAAAGTAGTAAAAAAGCGAATGATACATGGGTGTCAAACCACCCACTTGCCTTTTCTCTTCCATTCAGATGACTAACCACATTGACCATCACACAGCAAGTACGTCCCCATAATTTATACGTGCAAATTTTTCCCCCCCAAAAAAAAAAAAAAAAAGATACTCTTTTATTGGTACCTCACCACCCTCCCAGGTTGACTTTTCACTTTTGGGGGGAAATGTTTCTTCTTAGAAGATGTGAAATGCAGGCACACCGTTCAAAAAATCTCTCCAACTCCGAAAAACTTTAAAGAAGAAAGTTCTCGAAAGCGGTGGATGCCAGCGATGCCCTGGTAAGATACAGCAAAATGTGACCACATCCTCTTTTTTGCCCCATCGAGGGAGGTGAATTTTAATTTGCTGAAAGGAAATCCATACCAAGTCAGCCTAAGTCAGTGCCATGCTGTCCCCTCGGTCTACAGAGTGAGAGACTTATATTTCACTTGCAGCTCAGTAATTGAGAGGAGAAATTTCAATTCCAACCTCGGCAGGAGCAGGGGAACTCGGTTGGGAAGTTTCCAGCTTGGTGGTCCATACCAAAAACGAAAATTCCTTCCAAAGGGTTAGATTTTGAGTTCTTACGCCCGATGGGCTCACTTCTGACAATTCTACAATGCAGAACGAAGCCCCCATACAGTTTAACTTTAGAAACAGAAAAGCAGATTTTCCTCTCTTTCAAGAAAGCACCTTCTACGATGTATAAAGGATTTTTTCTCTTTCTATTGTTAAATGTCTTCCTCTTTCTTTTTTTTTTTTTAATTTTTTTTTTCAATGTTTATTTATTTTTGGGACAGAGAGAGACAGAGCATGAACGGGGGAGGGGCAGAGAGAGAGGGAGACACAGAATTGGAAACAGGCTCCAGGCTCTGAGCCATCCGCCCAGAGCCCGACGCGGGGCTCGAACTCCCGGACTGCGAGATCGTGACCTGGCTGAAGCCGGACGCTTAACCGACTGCGCCACCCAGGCGCCCCTGTCTTCCTCTTTCAAGAAGCCTTGTTTCTCCCTTACCTCCATTTCCGAGCTGATTTTCATTTTAAGAGGAAAAACAAAAATGTTTCTCAAAGCCAACAAAGAAAGTGGTCTAGCACATATATAGCTTATTCTAACAGGTGTGCCTTACCTCAAAGTAGAAGAAAAACAACATTATGATTTACTGTTGGTGAAAATCTAACCCTGTGCAACGTCTCTAAAATAAGGATGTTCCCCTGCAGCCAGTCTCACGGTGTGAAGGAAGCTCTATTTGGTGTTTATCATTACAATGGGGCGCTTGGTGAGTTTCATAATCAAAAAGGAAAAAAATCACTGCTGGTTACAAGAAAGCATTAAATTGCTTAGTGCACTCAGCCGTCTACATGAGGGAGGCATTTTTTTCTTTTTTTTTGGACAATCGTCAGAATTAAGTGAGCCTATGGACAAATCATTAGTACCCTAATTAATGGCCCATTTATGGCCCTACCGAGTAAATGATGAGCACTCAGAAAAGAAATAGTAAAGCCGAGGACTTTGTGACGATCTCCAAGTCCGGAAGAGATCCAACTGCTGAGCAAAGTTGGAAAAGACACAACACGTCATTGTTCCTCTTCCTGGCTTACAAGTAATGAAACTTCTTTCCCAGGGAATTTTCCTGGATGTTATCTTGTACGACATCTATGAAGTTTTAACAGACCTGCAAAATAAGCTTGTTTTTCTTCTTGCTGTAGACAACTCCCACAGCTTGGTAAGCACTGCCCGAGAAAACAAAGACGGGCCCACCTCTAATGACTAAACAGTCCTGTGCCATGGGTTGATGTGTTTATATGTGGCTCGTGTATCTGGGCTGCATGACAGAGTGGACCCGTGGCCAGCAGTTGAGAGAAGCAAAGTGCAAAGTGAAGGTCATGGGTCGGCTGAGGTCAGATTCCAGTAAGTTCTGGGGAGACACGATTTCCTCAGTGGCATCATAAAGGGATGGGGAAGGAAGGTCAAAATCAGATGTGGACGTAGCAGGAACTCCACCTTTGAACAGACTGAGAAACGACTTGGAGTCTACGCTCACATTTGGGTCAAATCTAGCAGACCTTGACTGGGAGGAGAGGTCTGGGAATCTGAGTGAGAAGTGCCTATGTCTCTCACAGTGGGTCCCACTTGGAAGAAGGCCAGCATCTCTGGGCTTGCCCAGGCCCAGGCCCAGTTGCTCCCCTCAGTAGCAAATGTGTGAATGAGGCATTCTTTCCTGAATGAATGCGGTAGTGTTGCCAACCTGCGTGCCCTGCGTCCAGGGGAGATCGTGTTCAGTCACCTGCAACAGTAACACGCAATTAAGAAATATATCTACACTATCAGCAGAAAATCCCCTCTATCATGGGTGAGCACTGACACTGGGCGTCATAAATAAGGCTGATAGTTGAGTGTTTACGATACATTACACTTCACAGTCTGTCCAAAGCAATCATTACTCAATGAATGAATTGCCATTTGCATTTTTTACTGTCCACCAAAGAGTACTTTTGTGAGCGTTCTGTGACAGTAAATCCGCCAAAAACACCACTTGGCAGCTAACGGCAAAGTGTCTGTGATTCCCAAAAAGTACTATCCCTCTCTCTCAGGGAGCTCACTATATTATATTAGTGGATCCTTCATTGCAAGATTCCACCTGATAATACTGGCAATTATTATCTCTAAACTGCTACAAACAGCTCTTAAATAATGCATTGCGATAAATGGACCTGAAGTGTTTGGGGGCTAAATCAGCCTTACTCTTTTATTAATAAACATTTGAATGGGCAATTGTGCCATTCAGGGAAGAGATCTTAACGGATGGCCAGTCACCAATCAGAATGGGAAGCATCGAATTATGCAGCAATAAAACGACTCCGCAGAACAAAACACATCATTCCCGGATGCCCACAGCAACTCTGGAGCGTTCTCTGATGCCCACAAAATGGGGCTTAAATGAGAAGGTTCTGATGGGTAGGTTTATTTTATCTCGTGTTTTGGCAAATGAACCTACCACCGGAAGCATCTGCTGCGGTGCAATCAAAGCCATCAGGAATGTCTTTGTTCTCAGAAGCAAGCACTGAGTTCCCTCGCTCTTATGGCTTTGTTTTTGCAATTCCCCAGGCCAAATATTTTTGTCTGTATTCTCGAAACAGGCAAGTGTGTTCGTCTGCTCATATTGAGCTTTTCTATCTAGAGCCAATGGACTAAGACATTCGTAATAACGGTGTTTTCTGGAATCAGTAGTACACGATTTGCAGCTATTGTCACAGCACTCCGCGGTAGCAAATTCGCTTTTTATAAAAGTGAGCTCGCTTTAAAGGGAGTAGAGAAAATATTTCTCTAATGCACATAATAAAGTTACAGAGCAAAAAAAGGATTTCATACTTAAAACTGACTATAAAAATGGATTTCAGAATTTAGCTTTATGGATGATAAAAATGATGTTGCAATAGAAGCTAATATTCTCATTCATGTAACGTATCTATAAAAAGCGCCCACCCACAGCACGTTGTCACTGTGTATTCATCAGTTTAAAAGGGACTGTGTTTCATCGTTATAAAGTTCCAGTGAATCAATCTAGACCTGCAAACCGACACGAACTCAGAACCTCCAAATGTGTTGGGGGGAGGGGGGAAAGATCACTGTCAATATTCCACCAGAATGACAGCTCACATCCAACTGTTCAATGGTCACCGAGATTCGATTAATTGAAATTATTAAAATAGATTACATAATTTTGTTCTAAGAAATTAAAAGAAGCAAAAAGACATAAAAATGAAGGAACTCGGAGGTACCTCCAACTCCACGTGCACACTTGACTGACCATCTCATTGATCACAAGTGGCCCTACCCTTCTCTGGCACATAACGGGAGGCCGTCTGCATTTCCCAGTGGCACCAGCCATCACGTCGGCCATCTGGTAGACTTTCTTGCGATAAGTAGCATGGCCCCCAATTCACGGGATGTCCTTCCAGATGTTCCATGCAGGGTATTATAAGTAAATCGCACAATGCAGTTTTTTAAAAATCATCAGAGCTAAAGGTGACACACTGAGCTATTCATCTTCAACGTTCGGTGGGATGTCTGGCTAGTAATTCTAACTAAATGTTTCAGTTACTCCTTCCCCAATACACAAATAAGTTGGACTGAAGACCTTATAGAGTTGTAGCTTGGGCATCAGCAAATGACGTCACATAGGCTAAAGTTGTAAAATGACCATAGGCAGCGTGGTGGCCCAAGTCATGGAACAAAGCCAGCCCAGGCACCAACCTTCCTTTCTTGTCATTCTGTTTGCATGATAGGACTCCCACACATCTGGAAAGATCCTCCAACCTGGTCAATGACAACAGTTTCAGCCAGAACAGCTGAGTACATTTTGTGCAGGGTCATGAACATAGTGAGAAACTCATCCAGAGAGCGAAATCCCATGTGGGGTCTAAAAGATCCCATTATTGGGCACCTGGGTGGCTCAGTTGGATAACCATTTGACTCCTGATTTTGACCCAGGTCATGATTCCCAGGGTTATGGGATCAAGACCCGTGTCAGGTCCTGAGCTGAGTGTGGAGCCTGCTTGGAATTATCTCTCTCTTCCTCTGTTCTTCTCGCCCTGGCACTGTCTCTCTCTACACTATCAAAAGAATAATTTAAAAAAAGATTCTATGATCCCTCAATGCATCACCCCTGGCATGCACCACTGTTAATGAGAATACAAATGTCTCGTGACATGGCCTGTGGCTGCGACCAGTTGGTGCCCCCGGCCTCGATCATTACAGCACTGGTGAGCCATCTTATTTCTATGTAATATGGAGATGCGCTAAAACAGCCAGGATACCGACCACTACGCTCCTCTTTTTCTATTCTTTTGGAGGCTTGTATGGATGAAAATAATAAAGATCATATTAATATATTAAATTTTACTGGGCACCAGATACGTGCAAGGTATTGCGCTAAATACCTTACACACTTAGCTTACTTAATCCCAATAAATAGGCTTATTGGAGGAGATAACTGAGCAAGAAGAGGTCACAGAGAGTTCCAGAGGTGCACAGTTCCCAAGTCCCAGAGCCAGGACACGGAACCAGAGCTCCCAATGGACTCTCATTCTCTTCCATCTACGTGCAACCCCCCGTGACCTCTGGGTCGGCTGTCTCTCACAGTCTCATCCTTTCCACCTGCAGTTTGGAGATCAATCTCGTGTCCTATCCCGAGGTGATCCCTGGGGTTGAGGAAGCATTTCTCATAGGTTCAGCAGCTATGAAAACTCAAGAAATCGTTACTCTGAGCTGGTGTTATGACTGGATCAGTTGAGGCCATATCTCTGACTAAACAGAGGACTTGGCCACGACATGTGAACGTGGGCGGAACCCAGGGCTTGACAGTCGAACCACAATACACTGTCACAGTATCAGAGGGCATTCCGGTGACACAATGCCAGTACGCAGCTCAAAAGTTTAAAGACAGCGACTGGGCCAGCTGGTCGTTGATAGACCAGAATTCGAGGTGCAGGACAGGTGTCAGGTTCACACCTGGGGCTTCTGTCCACTCGTTCTATAATCGGGAGGTAATGAAACTTGGACTAGATTCTAATTTCCACGGAGAACTAGAGTTGCTTTCTTCACTGAGATTCTTCTTGCACAGTACTCAACAACACAGCCTCTCTTTCCAGGGGTGTCGCCTGAGGAAGGACCCCCTTTTCCTCTGGCTAGCGGTCAGCCTCTCCTCTCCCAGAGAGCTGGAGACACCACTCTTGGCAACGGTAACAAACGCGGGCAACTCAACCTTTCCGTATCTGAATTTTCCTTTGACAGCTCCGTCCTGACCTGATCTAATACTACACTGAAATGTTCAGAGTGGTCTACAATTCGCAAAGTACTTCCAAAACACCTGAATTATAATTCCCACTGAATCTCTGACACTGGAAGAAGGGGTAAGAGCAGCATCACTTCTCAGGTATCAAGTCTGAGGCTGCGTTCGTTGAAGAGACTTCCTCACCCTGACACAGGCATTTAGAGTGAGGGCACCTGGGGCGCCTGGGTGGCTCAGTCGGTTAAGCGTCCAACTTCAACTCAGGTCATGATCTCGAGGTGAGTTTGAGCCCCATGTGGGGCTCTGTGCTGACAGGTCAGAGCCCGGCACCCGCTTCGGATTCTATGTCTCCCTCTCTCTCTGCCCCTCCCCCCACTCACGCTCAGTCCCTCTCTCAAAAATAAACACTCAAAAACATTTTAATAATAATAAAAAATAACCAAATCCGGCACTGAGGGAAGCAGATTCTGGGCTGCTAGTCTCGTGTTTTCTCCAGCAATCATCATCATTCTCACTACCCTAAGGTCTGAGCGAAAGCAAGAGACAAATGGTGCCAGCCTGAAAAAATGCCTCCAGATTCTGCCCTGACACAGGAAGAGTATCTATGCTGTGATTTGCACATGAAGCTAAGTATTAGGCTTACAGAAGTGAACACAAGGACACCTGCCTGTCCTCAAGGAACGGACACTGTAGGAGAGTGAGGGAGGTGGAAACAGAGCGCTCTAACATCGTATGGTAATGCCAGCACAGGGACCCTGGCCATGATGCTCAGCTAAGATCTGGTGTTGGCTTGGAGTGAAGTGAAAAGCGGGCACTCACGAACAGGAAGACCCAACGTAAGGGCTCAGGTGCAGAGGGAGTAGTCTAATCCAGAGAATGGAAGAGTAGCATGGGGCTGCCAGGGCTGGAGGCAGGGGGAAATGAGGAGTTTGTGGGGAAGGGAATCGATGGGCATAAAGTTTCAGTCCAGGAAGGTGAATCAGCTCTAGAGGCGTGCTGGACCGCATCACGCCCGTGGTCGACAGCAGACTGTGCACTTCAAAGTCCGTAGCGAGGGTCGATCTCATGGCTGTGCTCCTTGCACACACAAGCACACACACTCAAATTTTAAGAGGAAACGACACATGAAGAGTTCATCAGGACTTGAGAAGAAACAGGCAAGACCTAGCTCAGAGGCTGCTGCATGTACATCTCTTTGAGATCGAGGGAGTGGGGGAAGCCACGGACGTGGCTGGAGTCCAAGTGAGTGGCAAAGAGCAGCCTGCCAAGACTAAACCTTGCAGCCACCACCCCGCCTGTCCTACACCCTCCTGTCCACCACACCAAAAATGGAAGCCCAGTTGCAAATGGGCTGGAGCAACATGGTGGAGGCGAGCGAGCTCCACCTAGGAGAGGGGTGGGGGGTAGCGGGGAGGGTTTGGGAGCAGCCAAGCTTTACATCACAGAGGCTGGCATTGAGTGGTGATTACTAAGATACTGAAAATAAACTGGCAACAGATGGGAGTCGAACAGAGCTCAGCAGAGGTGAGGTTATGCAGGACCTTATAACAAGTCTGCACTTTGACCGAAGAAAGATGAGAGAGAGAGACAGAGAGAGATGGAGAAGGGGAGCAGGTCCCGAGACTAGAAGCACAGGTTGCAGCCAGGAGGACGTTTCTGCATCCACGAAGGCCCAGCTGTGTCTCCATGAAACTGGAAAAGCTGAGAACGCCCTCTGCCTGGGCTGCCCTTCCCCCCACCCCACAGAAGCCTGAGCTTGTGCCCAACGATGGTTCCTGTCCCCTAAGCATTGCTTTTACCTCAGGTCTTCGGTTGTCTTGGCTGTAAAAAGGACGACATGACTCCGTGATTTGTTTGCACGTTCTGGAAATCTCATCAGATACTGCAGGGTTTCTATCCTTGAGACTCTGCAGGTGAGAGCAAGACTTGGGGTCTCTGAAGAGTGGGTGAGGGGTGGTCAGCAGGGAGAGCCCTGGAAAGGCGCTCGGCCCCAGAGAACGGCCACCTGCACCCAGAGTCAATGCTTCGGCGGCAAAAGGAAGGACTGAAAGGGACTTCAGTGAGCCTTCCCCTTACCATAAGTCCCTAAGAATGCCAGTGCAAAATGATATTTGCAACAAATGATCATTTACACCTCTGGGGAGAAACAACGCAAATGCCCCGGCGTGACTTGAGCTTCATTCGCCTATGATCGATGCTCCCTCCAACCCTCTTCTCTATTGAAAACCTTGCCTTCAAGCAGCAGGCTTCACAGACGGCTGAAATTCAGCCAGCATGACATATAGGACACAGAGTAGGTCCCACTCTAGTGGGACACTATTAGGGTGGGGCACTACCTCATAGTATGCTAGGTAGTGGAGACTCAGAGATAGACAAAAACAAAATCAAGCGTCAACAACGCTCTGCCCTTGAGGATCTTTGCAGGTGTCGCTGGATTGCTCCTTCTATTCAACCACACCTGTCCTCAGGTCACCTAACAGCCCCTGCTCCCCTCCCCCGTCCGTGCTTTTTGAACCAGTATAAACAAAATGACACAAACTGATAAAACTGTCTAAAGTAAAAACATTCAGCATCTTTATTTTTTCTCTTAATGTGTAAATGTTGCTAAAACAGAAAGACACACGTATACAAACATAGAAACACGCACTGAGACTGACCAGCAGTCTGTGTTTTTACTCAGCAGGTAGATTAACACAACCTCAGTTCCAAACTCGAGCTAGACCACACCAGGACACTGATGGGTTCTCTGACTCCTTCTTCCTCGATCTGCCACAGGGAATTAACCACTTACCCGTTGCACTGCACCAGTGAAACTTACCTGGTAGATTCCTTTCCTCACTGTCCCCACTGCTAACCTCCGTCCCCCAACAACTGCAGATTTCAAGGTGTCTTCAGCCCCAGAATCTGTCCACAGCCTTTCTCACACACCAGTGAGCCATCATAACTGGACTTCTTACCAAACAACTTTGATTGGACCCCCACTTGTTTATTAAGACTAAATTCCTGGGGTGCCTGGGTGGCTCAGATGGTAAAGCATCCAACTTCAGCTCAGGTCATGATCTCACAGTCTGTGAGTTCGGGCCCCACATTGGGCTCTGTGCTGACAGCTGGGAGCCTGGAGCCTGCTTCAGATTCTGTGTGTGTGTGTGTGTGTGTGTGTGTGTGTGTGTGCGCGCGCGCGCGCACGTCTGTGTCTGCTCCTCTCCCTCTTGTGTGCATGCTCTCTCTCTCTCTCTCAAAAATAAATAAACATTAAAAAAAAAGACTAAATTCTCTTATTGTTGTGGAGAGCCTATCTTTTGCCCAACCTTGACCCAACGGCATGCACCTGGGTTTATTCAGGGACATCCATGAACTGAAGGATGCTCTGTTCTTCCCTGTAACCTTAGCAGAGGGATCATTTTCACCCGTCGGAGTGAAAAGTAGTCAGTGGATGTAACTACTGTAACGATACTTTCACTAAACGCAATTGTTGTTCTCCTGACTATATTATTTCCAAAGCATGCATTTGTTTTAAACTGCATTTCATTTCAAAATTAATTCCGAACAATAGATGAAAAGCTAAAGAAAGCAAGAAGCAAATCATATTTTGAGGCAAATAAAACCCACCCGTAGACACTGAACACATCGATAATGCTGGCCTTTCATTGCCCGTTTCTAAAGCTAACTCATCACCTCAGCGTTTACAAAAGGCTTAAGAGTTTCGTGGGGGAAAAATAAACCTTTCTTGCAAAGCACACGTGCACGTTGGAAGTGGACGTGGGAAATCTGTCACATATTATAGAAAAGTGACTCCGAACTGCAAAAGAGCTCATCAGAATTTTCCAGGCATGACACGCTGATAATACAGGCAGGATAATTCATCTCATGCCCGTAGCCTGAGTGATCTGGGGGGCTCTGAAGAGAAATCTACTTTCTCAAGTCTATCCTTCTTCCTGGCCAACCTCAGGATCCCTCTTTTCGTGTCTTTCTTTCCCAAATGCCAGGCTGTGTCCTCCCTTTACGCTCCTGCTCTTTGAAACGTCTTAATAGTTTTCCTTCTTCTAGTGACTCTTGCAAACTTTCTCTAGCATTTAACCTTAACTGCCAGGATAGGGAACTCGAGTATTTCTCAGAGTCAATATACTTGTTAAATTCAGGTTGTTTTTCCTTCTGTGTGACCCACAATTGATTTTTTTCCTCCTGACAGACGGTGGAGCTTGATTGAAAAGAGATTTTCACTACAATTCTATAGAAAAATCCTGAAGGAAATGGATCTGTTGTTTCCTTAAAACTGGTACGTTTGGGGGGAAGTCAGAGTAACCTAGTTCAAAAAGATGGTGAAGTACAAAAATTGCCCATTTTTCTCTTTCAGGACAGCCATGAGAGGTCCATGGCGAACACGGCCCCCTGTTCCCTCCCTTATAACAGCTGGTGTACCTGAAACAGCAAAGCATCAGAAAGCAGCATCCCTCTTTGTATTCATTTTTTCTTTTTTGCCAATTAGTAGCTATAATTTTGTAGAGTTTTAGATTCACAGAACACTAGAGCAATCAGGACAGAGATTTCCCATAAATGCCCTGGCCCCATACTCACTAAGAGGGTACGTTTGTGATAACTGTTTACAGTTTACATGGTTTACATTAGGGTTCGCTCTCAGTGTCTTACATTCTGTGGGTTTGGGCATATGTCCACTGGTCCATAGCTGTCCTTATAGTGTCCTACAGAGTAGTCTCACTGCCCTGCTCCATGTATTCGTCCTTCCCTGTACCCCTGGCGACCACTGGCTTTTTGTGTCCATGGCTTTGTGCGTGAGGGACTCCCCCAAGGGACACAAACAGCAGCTATTGGGGATCTGAGCCCTTGTCTTCGCATGACACGCGTGCTTCGCATGACACGCATGACTCCCAAGCTCTGCCTTTCCGCGCCTCCTATGCTGTCTCTGTAGCTCTCAACAGTCTCTTAAAAGAAGTGAGAACAATGATATAGCACAGATCTGTGGTTTTATGGAGTCTCTGATGCCCCAGGAATTTTGCTGAAGAGAGGTGCGATTTTCTTTTTATTTGTCTGTTTCCCGTGTTCCCTTTAGATGTTAATTATCGATGATATTCCTACCCTACTGCTATAAAAAGCAAAAGGCAGGTGTGTATTTCAGGGGATTTTATAAAAAGCATAGAGGCTTTTTAAACCTCAGGGATACAAGATTTCATTCATAGGGGCAAATATAAGCATATACTTTCACGATCTGACCAGAGATATCAATGCACAAGTATCACGAAACCATCGCTTCTCAAACTTCTCTGAGTCCAGGAAGCGGAGAGCCTACAAAATATTCAGCTCCCCAGGCTCCTACCCTGGGGATCCTCAGGTGGAGGGTCCTAGATGGAAAGTCCTAGAAGGATGTCCATATTAGGTAGACTCTGTTATTCTAAGCATCAGAAAACATTTAAAAGCAGTGCTATAAACAACAGACACCGGGAGCATGCAAATTAGATCACTCAAGCCACAAATGATCGACCCCTTCCACCAGCGGTTACTAGTTGCTGACATTCAGCGCCCAAAGACCCACACAGATGACACCTTTTCCAGAGAGATAAGAAAGGTGTCGGAACTGGAATCAGCTGGGCTCCTTTCTCGTTTGGCTGCACACAAAGTACCCAGAGCCCACCACGGGGAAGTCTTCTGCACCAACTGTGACGATTCTCTTCCACCCACACGCAGGTGCCGTGCGATATTCTGTGTTACGCACTGAAGAAAATTGGGATTCTTATTCTCAGTAATTGCTTTTTGGCTACAGAATTGGAAGCTGGATATGGCAGGAGAGGTGAGTTCTTGGCTAACGTCCACCTTTCCAAAGCGTGCATCTGGTCCCTGAAAACTTTCGTGCCATTTCCAAACAGGTGAGAGAGTCCATACGGACCACAGTACTGACACCCAACAGGAAAACCTCCCCAGCTCCCTCAGGGAAATATGAAATGTCACCTTTGTAAAATTCCAACAGTTGTGAATTGAACAGTTGCTTTTCAAAAATAAATTTCAGCTTCTATTGCCCTTTTACATTACCAAAAAAAAAAAAACCCACAAAAAAACAAAAAACAAAACTGAAACAGACTTATTCTTTTCAGACTCTTTTTAATACATAAGATATTCACCCAAAGATGATGATCTCATTAAGATACAGACGGCCAAGAGAGTAGCTCATGGAAACAGAGCCCCACTCAAAGGAAATTCAACTGCACCCACGTTAAACATGCAAAAATGCACTGAGATTAGTGGACACATACTGAGCAACACGAGCCTCAGTAAGGACGTGGCTCTGAACTTAGCATATCACACTCGATTCTTCTGTATAAATGAAGTTACGTGGTTCACATTTAAGACTGAAACACCGACATCAGACAAGAACGGTCTCCACAACAATGGCAGTAGAATCATGCACAGGACATTCAATATCCAGCCCATACCCATCACCTCTGTGCCTGCCTTTACTAACAAGAACATTAATCTTTCTAGAGAGCTACTGCCTCCCTGTTCTTAGCACTTCCCAGGGCTTCCCTTTCTGATTCTGACTCATCTTTTGTGACTTTCTATTTTGACTTTTGTTGTCCTATCATGAGCAGATTTCCTTCTACTATCTGCTATTTTTTTTTCCCCTCAACATATCAAGTGAAGGCTGGAAAACACTGCCAGCACTCTTACCATCACAAGTCTCACTATTGGAGACAGTTTTGCCTATAAGACCACCCCATTAGAGGTCGGGAAGCAATACAAGCGCAGTTTCTCGTACAACTACAGATCACCAATCGATTTTAAGTCATCATCTACTATGTCAACGACCTTGCTCCACATGGCTGGACACCTTCAGCACTCGACTCGCCTCAAACATTCAGGACAGCACTTATAAAGACAGGGACCCCCTCCCAGTATGATGCCTCACACTGCCTTCATTGTCTTATCTTCGACACCTGTCATTTCTACCAAACCCAGACAATTAGATTTCCCAGCTGTCCTTTGGATTTTCTCATCACTCCTCCTTAACCTTGATCCTTATCATCATTCAAAATCTTTGAGCCTCCACTACAGATACAACTGCATGGCAATTCTACACACACACTCACATGCACGCGCATGCGCGCACACACACATGCACAACATACATGGTTCTTTACCTTCTTCCATCTACTCATCCACTGTCTCTTGTCCTGATCTAACGGCACCTGCTTGGTGCCACTCCCCTCCCTCCTCCATAGACATTGCTAATGATCCACTAATGCTTCGGCTTCTCACTGGCACCTCCTATTCCAGAACCCACGTTAATATTCTCTACCAGCTAGCACTACATGTTTGAATTGTAAAAGGATCACACATCTTAAAGAATATTCCTTGAACAAAAGGAGGTGCCACAAAACACAACAGCTGGGACGTAGGGTGATAACATGTGGGGTTATTTTAATAGACTTTTTTCCTACTGTCTCTATGACCCTCATAATACAAAGAACGGCTCAAAAGAATTAAACGAGTAACTTCATGAGACAGAGCCAGAGGGAGGCAGAGAAAGTTTGGACCAGCAATGAAAAATGTCCTTTTCAGGGAAGTGCAGGAGAAAGATTTTATTTTCTTCAGTCTTCTCTTTCCCTCCTCTCATAAATCTCTAGGGTTTCTATGTTCAAAGCCTCCAAGTTACCACCTGCCACCTTTGATCACCCTGCGTGCCTCTTGCGTGCTCCTGCTGAGCCCCACCTGACTGTTCTAGTGCCCAAGCTCTGCACCGTGGCTCTGCATACCCTCCCCAAGTTCGTTTCCAAGTAATAGTTTGACAAGTAGTTATTATCTCTCCTACATTCAACTCTCAATGCTACAGAAAAGCACAGGGAGAACGTGTCTCTGCCTATCAACAGAGACGATCCCCATCATTCTTTCACGTACTTGTGTTTCTGTGTCAAAACTTACATTGCTCATAAAGCAACACGGAGTGGGTGCTTTGTATTTTGTTTTGCTTTTAGGTGTTCCTGTTTCCTATCTGGCCTTCTTCCTGAATGATGAAAGTTACTACTATTGGGGCCCAAAGTGTTGCCTCTTGATAAGAGCTGACCCTGCCTGACCTTTGCCATGCCGTAGCCACCTCAATCAAGGAATAAAAGAGACCAATAAAACCAGGATGAAAGAGGCATTTCCGGTTAATGACATTTTTGAGAGCACATTTGTTTACTAACTTGTTGACCTGAAACTAGGAACCACCCTTTTGGCTTCTCTGTTTTTCCTGTAGCAACAAGTATCGAGCAAAACTCAATTTATGTGTCCTTTAGTAGCATAATAAAATCCTGATACTCGCCCAGACAGAGGAAATCAAAGTGGCAGATACAAAAACAGAAAGCGCTAAGGGCTACGAAATCTAATAGCATGGGCAGAGAAGCCTCTCTGAGAAGCTGCATTGGAACGAATACCCGAAGAAAGTGAGAGGGTGAGTTGTTGATTTAGGTGAGGACACCGCTCGCCACACAGGGAAGCAGGGGGTCCACAAGTGCCAAGGCAGGAGGTTGTCTGGCTTGGGGGCAGACAAAGCGGGTTTGGTGTTCTGGAGTACAGCTGGCCAGGACAGGGAACCGGAAGGAGAGAAGCTGGGGAAAAACCCACAGGCATCAGGACATGAGAAGGACTCGGGAGACGCGCACATTCTTAGAAAACAGAAGCATCGCCACCAAGGGTCCCCAGTCCGTTCCTCTGGCTTCCTCCACATTCAGTGAGAAAAGTACCAAGAGGTGGTCCTGAAGCCGAAAGCAAATGGTCTTCGTTTCCTTTTCTCAATAATTAAACATCCATTGTATGTGACTAAAAGATTTGAATCTTGAAGCCCAAAACACCATTCGTTTCCTTTTATTTTTTTTTAATTTTTTTTAACGTTTATTTATTTTTTTTGAGACAGAGAGAGACAGAGCATGAACGGGGGAGGGGCAGAGAGAGAGAGAGAGAGACACAGAATCGGAAGCAGGCTCCAGGCTCTGAGCCATCAGCCCAGAGCCTGACGCGGGGCTCGGACTCACGGACCGCGAGATCGTGACCTGAGCTGAAGTCGGACGCTTGACCGACTGAGCCACCCAGGCGCCCCCATTCATTTCCTTTTAATGTATTTTAACACAACAATAAAATGGCTGTGCCTATAGTTTTCTTTATTTTCAAACTCTGGTCTAAAAACCTCAAAGACGGTGGGCAAGACAAATCTCTTGATCTCCCACAAAACATTCAGGAGTTACACGACCAACCTGACACCAAGCCCACCAGCGCCTTTGAATCGCCGCAGTTTCTGGGATAGATTTTGACTTGGTACCAGGGCAGGTACCAGTTAGCACAGAGTTGCTTTTACAGAGGAAAAAAAAAAAATTTGGAAAAAAAAAAAAAGAATTAAACACATGAAGTCTACGTACTGTAGCTGCATTTCAACACAATTGTCTTTCCAAGGTCACTGGGCCATGAACTGGAAAGTGAGACTCGCTTTCTTTGAAAGAACAAGCACTAGGAAGGAAGACCCAATTGTGGGAATTAATTAAAATATGGTTAATGGAAGCTGGCACCTGAGATTCTTGTCTTATTATTCAACTTGAATCTAGCATTAAAAGCAGTATATTTTCCACTTTGTGGAAAAGTGGGGAATCTAGAGGGTCTATTTGTTTATCATGGGGGCCAGAAGTCTGAATCTTCACTTTTCAAGTCAGCATGTGACTTCTCTTTTCCGATTCCTTTGGACACTGAAGCCGAGACTGCTGTATTGAAGGAAGAGACCAGACTCCAAATACCTCCTAGACTATACCCTATAGGAGGACAGGTACTAAATCTGATTCAGTCCTGTGATCCCAAAGTCACAACAGCACCTTACATGTACTTGGGATTCAATCACTATTATTTGGAGGAAAAAAAGAACGGAGAAGTAGAAAGATGTGTATACTTAGCATTTTCAGGTCCCACCGTGGAGACTATTACAAGGTCTATCTTGCTCCCCTCACTGCAGATGCAATTCTACCTACAAGAAGACACCCTACTTGTTAAAAGAAAGGGATTCTTATTCAAGAGCTGAAGAGCCCCTCCCCAAATATCTTTCTCCCGTAAAAGTAGGTTGATACAAATGGTTTCCTTATGACTAAACACCACGTTATTAAGATGTTGTCCCTTTAAAGATACAGACCCCTTACCTTAATTTTTACATAAGAACGCCTTACTGAGTTACAGAAATTTATCTGGGCCCACTTTGCAGATGTGAATCACACCAAAACTCTAGCCAATTAATTTCTTTGACTGGTTCTTTGCATTCTTAGTGGGACATGGCATTCGTTCCAGAAATCACCTGTTTGAGTCTTCTGAAACAGCTTTACAAGCAACCTGTAGTTTCACCAAAACCATTTTTACAAATTGCAATTGGTAATGTAAATTATATACATACTCATCGGGCTTTCAGAGAGTTCAAAATAGAATGTTACAACACTTTCAGTACTCGGGTATATGATTATCGTTAGCCTGCCCAAATACAAATGGCATTTATTGTTTCTATTTAAAGGATTTCGAATTCAGTGACATTCCAGGACGCAGGTTGATGACTAGACCCACATCCTTCTTTTAGCTTGTGAACGCTCCCAGGGAAGTAATCCAAGACAGCAAGTGTAAAGCCAAACCAAACAAAATAAAAATTCATTTGAACGGTGAAACACATTTCACATTAACGAAGAGCAACTATGAAGAAATGTCACCTAAATTTTGAAATGGACGTTTTATTTACTTGTCTCACACGTTGCATTCCAGCAACTGGCAAGTGATTTTGCCACATCCTGGCATCATTGTTTCTTGACAAGTCGGGTGCACTTTGGGTGGAAAATTGGTGACGGAATTCTATTGATATGTCTGTGTGTACGCTGTTTGGTAATTACATAAACCCTGTTAAAAGACTGAGCTGTACCCTTTTAAATTCTCTCCCAGATATGTAGTTAGAGGAGGGCACAGATATTAACTGACTTTGTTCTACTCAGCCATGGCCAAATGTTTCCTATGTTACAGAGAAGCAGAGTACAGAGTTTGTAGATACGACCTCTTAAATACATTGACCTAATTTCCAGCTTTGCCACATGGCCACATAAATTGACAGTTTTTTCATCCCTTTTCACCATCTTCTGCTAAGTTTAGAACTTGAGCTGGAGCCAGTACAGTCATTCACATATACAGGACAACATATTTCATCACAAAGTCTTAGCTTATTTAATTAATGACACAATACTGATTCGAGCTCAATAAATGGACTCTACAGCCTAGCACATTTCCTTTCTTGTCTATAAGAAGCAGAGATATCATGGTCCACTGAAATAGATCATAGATTTTTCTAGAATACCTTAGAATGGCCACTATTTCAACTTACTGATATCTCTTATGATAATGATCTTAAGAAGGACCAGAATGGGAGAATGAAGGAAAGGTGTCTTAAAATACCTTTGATGGTATTGAAAATTTTATTTTCCATTCTCAGTGAATTTTTGGAACAACTCAAAGTTAAAGTCACAATAATTCCCTGGGCATGGAAGCTAAATGAATTTACGGAATACTGAAGAAGGAAGGAAAGAAGGAAGGAAAGAAACATTCTAAGACCCAAAGGGATGATTACTGAGTTTTAGACTTTCACATAATCTCATTTTCAATTTTCGTTTGCCAACTATCTGGTTCTCAACTGTTTTGATGCCCACTATTGCCAAACACACACACACACAAATGTGTGTATATACTTTTTCTGTCTTTCAGTTCCGCGATTATAAATTTAATGTGTTTGGACTAGTGAGAGATCCCTAGATGAAAGTCACTTATTTCTTAAAATGATAAATGTTAGAATGATTTTATAACATGAAAAACATGCTTAAATGAAAACAGACATATATTTACATCATTTCATCACAACAGACAATGGACATATTAAGAAAACTAAAATGTAGAAGGTCACACTGAAGTACCTTTCAACTTCTATCACTACCTGAATGTTGGCTTTGCTGTGGAAACTGAAAAGCAAAATAAGACCCACCTCATGGCACACAAATTGTAGCTGCTTTATACGCTGCACTAATTTTCAAACCATCCTTGAAAAACACCCACTTATTTTTTTGCAACAAAGTGCATGGGGCCTTGGCTCTTCAGTAAGTAGTATGCCCTTTCTGTTGACAGCCCTTTATTTGGGTTTAGGCAGCACCGTGGGCACATAACTTAAATACATGGGCTTATTCATAGAGAAAAACAGCTGTGTATGCTACCAAGGTTATATTCTTTGTTCTGATAAGAGCACTTAAGATACAAGAGGACAAAAGTGTGTTTGGGAAAGACCTAGGAAACTTCCCCTTTGTCTGCGATCTCCATAGGCAGGTGGTTACTTTCCGCTGGCCATTACCTGTTCATGGTCACTGCAGCCACTGCAGGCAGCCGGGAGCAGTCTAAGGGGCAGAGGGTGGGAATAGCAGCTCAGTGGCCAGAATTCTAGCACCAGGGGTCATTGGCGCAGTGACCTTCGAGGTATGGTGATGTGGAAGGTGGGGCAGGAAATACTCCTTACTGCTCTCAGCATTTTTTTAACATTTATTTATTTTGAGACAGATAGAGCATGAACAGGGGAGAGGCAGAGAGAGAGAGAGAGAGAGAGAGAGAGAGAGAATCCCAAGCAGGCTCAGTGTTGTCAAGTGCAGAGCTGCTGTGGGGCTCGAACTCACAAACTGTGAGATCATGACCTGACCCAAAATCAGGAGCCAGACACTTAGCGACTGAGCCACCCAGGCGCTCCTCCTCTCAGCATTCTTATCTGAGCATCCTCAACTTGGAAGATGGTCAGGTACACACATGTTTGAAAGGCAATTGGGTTGCCACATAACTAGGGATGTCATTGGAGCTATTGGCATTTACTGGATCTATACAAGGGACACCAAGCCTCCTCTATGTCTAGGAAGTCCTGCATAAACAAACAAACAAAGCAGTCTAAAACTAAGATTATTTCTAGATCGGAGAATATTCCATGATTCTAACATGTATTTTTTTATCATATCTATGACCATCATCCTGCATATCTCAGCTCCTAAATTCCTATAGTATCTGTACTGAAAACCAGAGAGAAAGTAAGAGCCCTTGAACTTTAGACACCTATCAAAATTTGCTTTGCACAGCTCTGTCGCTATTTCCATCAGAAACTTAAACAAAACACACACACACACACAATAACGTAATAATAATTTTCCCAGTATTGTTGGTCTTTTATGTCCCAAGATTGTCAGCCATGTTGCTGAAACTTTTATTTGCAAAATATTCAGGCCACTTATATGCTAATTACATGTAAAAATATACAGATTAATAAACCATCTTGAGGGTCTTGACTTCCTACTAGGGTAGCAGGAGAAGTGTTTTGAGGAAAAGTGTAATTAATTAGGACATCTTGGAGGAAAGGGTAAATACTGTGAGCTCTTTTCTAGCACTTTCCTCTCTTATTGGCTTGAAGTCAGCCCAGAAATGAGGTAGAGATGTTTTCTCCAGATTTCATGCAATAAAACTCTCAGATGCAAATCCCAAAAAGAAATAGAATTAATGTCATTTGAAAAGAAGCATTTTTTAAAAACTTCAAAGTTCAATTTTTATTTTTGATATGTAAGATTTAATACATCATTCACTGGAAGAAAAAAGATTGTAAACCTTGGCATCTTTTCATTTCCAACCAATAATCCTACTTGTACCATTTCAACGTCAAATCACCGTGGGCCTAAAAGGAGTCAGAAGATTTGAACCATTGTGCTGTTGGAACCAAGGATAGAAAGGGAGAGCATCCAGTACTGAAAAGGGAAACATTAGTCAACCCACGGTAAATATGCAATAGATACCAAAAGGGAGTAATTATAGGAAAATTGCCCATGCTTAAGATTATTGAAGGGTTTCATGTGTGAAATTATAATGCTTAAGTGATATCCTCCAACATGAAGAAAAATCTTCACAAACTTATCTGGTCCTCAGAGGATGCCCTGAAGTAGAATGATTGATCTTCTGTCTAATTTTATCTCAGTTAATGGGATGGCTGATGCTCTCCTTGTTTAATCCTTGTTTGAAGATTTCCAAGTCTTAATAACTTGTGGCAGCGAGTTCTACAGTTTAATTATAAGACATCTCATTAGCCACATTTATCCATTTCAGATATGTTTCTTTTAAGCCTACGTTTCATAATCTCTTCAAACAGCAGCTGCCATGAAGGCCTTCTAGGAGAAATGAATTACAGAACTTTTATAGGACAAGTCTGGGGTTGCTGCAAGAGAGACAGAGTGCCAAAGAGGACAGAAGAAAGTGGACGCATGCACTTGCTTTGCTTTGCGTACCGGAGAGACCTCAGGCTAAGTGCTTAGTGGATAAGCCACGTACATTATTATCTTGCTTCCTAGGGACACACATCCCCAAGCACTTTGTACTGGTACTCAGTCATGTTGGCGGGTGTGCCTGGGAGCTCCTTTTGGCTTTTGATAAACGTGATTTACATGCTTCCTATCATATCATCTACCAAGCCTATGAATATCTACAATTTCACCTACAGATCATTTCCCCCAAAGAAATCATGGGATTATCCTTGCTCTAAGCAACTGAAATGATTACTGAAAATATTGTTTCTTAATGGTACTACTATATGTCCTTTCCTCCCCCCAAAACAACCCTGGAATAAATACAATTACATTTATCTTTCTTACTTCTCTTCTAACACTCCCAAATGAATTACATGTCTTGTAAAATAAGAATTCACTTGAAGGATTCGAGAATTTGATCTGCCTACAGGTGGGAACAAAGGAAGAGGGAAAACATACCATTTACAGGCACATGTTATCCTACATGACCTTGGGAAGTTTAACATCTGTGTATGATTCATTCACATTTTTCAGTACCTGGCACGTCCCAACACCACGTTGAGCAATAGAGAGCGAAATACTACCTTCGGCACTATCTTAAAGCCTAGTGGTGAGGAGATAAGTTCAATCAAAGCATCAGCTAAATAATGTACTCCCTTGATAGGCATTATACGGTGCTATGAGAATATATACTAAGAGTGACTGAGCAGATAATCAGGAAGCAGGGCATCCTCACCCGAGAAAGCATGGATTATGCAGAGATATATATGGTAACATGAATAAACTGAACAGACCGGGTGCAGAGAACTGGAGAAGAGTCTAGAACTGTTCTAGACAGGGTGATGGAGCATCATCATGGTTTTGTTGTTGTTGTTGTTGTTTTGTTTTTCCTTCCGAAAGCCAATGGAAATGACACTGAAACATTTTAGGAGAAGAGTGGGCCCTGTTGACTGCACTTGCTAGATGGAGAATATATGGGTGAATATGTGGGTGCCAACAGAGTAAAAGACCATTATTCCCAGGAGACTATTATCCTAACTAAATTAAAGACAATCATGCCACGGACAATGCAAATGTACATAAATTCAGCAGAGGAATTTATAAGACTTTGAGGAATAAGCTTTTTGTAAAGGACTCCCCAAATCCAGTTTCCAATAATGAATGCTCTATTTTTACTCATAGAGACAGGGAATTCTCAATAAGATGTGGGTGTGAGCAAGAAGATTCTGACTTCACATATCCAGGCCTTTCAACATCAAGTTTACCCTCTGACTCTCCGGCAGCAGAGGGTAAGCCCCACATGAAGCTGTGTTTTCAGAACACAGGGACCTCTTTGGGAAGTCAGGATCAGAGCTGGCTGGGATGCCCCAAGAGTAACTCAGACTTGACGAGGGCATCACGTAATTCGCTTCTCCACAACTTTCCGAAGCTCCGAGTTTTTTCTTCCATTGCCTAACATCACTAGACTTATTAGCAGGGCGCATTTAATTCTGTGTTGGTTTCTTATTGCTCTAGGTCAGAAGCCCAGCACGGCTCCTTGTGGACTAGAACAAGATGGCGGCAGCCTGTGGTCCTTTACGGAGGCTCTAGAGGGAAATCTGTTTCCTGCTCATTTGACTTGTTGGCAGAATTCAGTTCCTTGAAACAATGGAATTGGGTCCACATTTTCTGGCGTGCTGGGAGCTGAGGGCCATTTCCAACTCATATACTGCTTCTGTCTTTGGCTCTTGGCGCTCTCTATCTATCTCTACTGCTTCTCTCTGAGGACTCCTCCAGAGTCACATCTCCACTGACTGCAGCTAGGGAAGGTTCTCTGCTTGCAAGGACTCTTGCAGTTAGGTGAGGCCCACTTAATCACAAGGCAGGCATTTCAAGTTCCCTAACTCAATCATATGCGCAACTCTCCTTCTGCCTTGTAAGGCAGTGTATCCACAGGCTCCATGCCTTAGGGTGTAGGTGTCCTTGCGGGATGAAGGCATCCTTTGGGGACCCCAGCTTCTTACTCGTCATTGCTGCCCCCAAATAATTCTTCCTTCTCCTGCCTAAAACTCTCCAGTTTCGCACGAAAGAGGGAGTGGATGACATAAACTGGTCACATGGACTCCATCATCTACCAAATGCCAGGGTTTGCCCCTCCTTTATTTCCTGAAGATATCAGCTGCTGGATCCCCATCACAATTCATGTTGTACTCCTTGGTGGTCACGGTACCTATGCAGAAGCCCCTTCCAGTGTTTTGTCCACGCGGTGCCCACACCTTGTCCCCTAAATTGCCTTGGCCCAACCCTTTCCAAGCCATCCGACTCCATGGTCATATGATAGTTATTACTGCCAAATTCTTCTACCCCTTCATGAGCTCAATGTCAAACATTATATTCTACCTCTTCTCTGCTGAGCTCATCCCTGTATATTTTTTGAAGTATAATTAACACGCAGTGTTACTTTACTTTCAGACGTACAATATAATGGTTCAATGATTCTATGCATTACTCAGTGCTGATTACAACAAGTGCACTCCTGAGCCCCTTTATTTCCCCCAGCCCCACCCCCTCACCTCCCCTCTGGCACCTGTCAGTTTGTTCTCTATAGGTGAGAGTCTGTTTCTTAGTTGCCTCTTTTCCCTTCACTTCTTTGTTTCTTAAATTCCACATGTGAGTGAAATCATATGAAATGTATCTCTTTCTGACTTATTCCACTTAGCATTATACCCTGTAGCTCCATCCATGTCACTGACAAGGGCAAGATCTCATTCTTTTTTACAGTTATTATTCCATTCTCCCTATACACAACTTCTTTATCCTGTCATGTATGGATGGACACTTGGCTCCTTCCATATCATGGCTACTGTAAATAATGCTGCAAGAAACGGAGGGGTGCATATGAGTTTCAAACTAGTGTTTTCATTTTCCTTGGGTAAATACCTAAGCAGTGGAATTACTGGATATTATGGTAGTTCTATTTTCAAGTTTTTGAGGAACCTCCTTACTGTTTTCCACAGTGGCTGCACCAGTTTGCATCCCCACCCACAGTGCACAAGGGTTCCTTTTTCTTCACATCCTCACCAACACTTGTTAGGTCCTGTGTTTTTGATGTTACCATTCGAACAGGTGTGAGGTGATAACTCACTGTGGTTTTGATTGGTATTTCCCTGAGGATGAGTGACATTGGGCACATTTTCATCTGTCTGTTGGCCATCTGGATGCCTTCTTTAGAGAAATGTCTATGCAAGCACCCTGCCCATTTTTAATCAGATTGTTTCTGTATTTGTGTTGAATGGTATTAAGTTCATTATATGTTTTGGATATTAACCCCTTATTGACTATATAATTGACTATAACCCCTCATTGACCTTCTCCCATCCAGTAGGTCACCTTGTCATTCTTCCTTACCTCTTGACTGCAGTAACAAGTCAACACTACCAACACCCACAGTGCATTGTGCTACTACCCCCCTCCTTGCCTCGCACCTCTCCTTAATCAGCCTAAATTGCAGGGGACATTATTACAAGCCTCAACTTCCCTCTACAACTCCTAGCCTCACAAACTCTGCTGTTCTGGTTTGGCAAGATCTCAACCCTCACTAAATACAGTTTTCTGCCGTTCACGGACAATATGAGTGCAGCTGCATGTGAGTGGGGGAAACACACGACTGTTGACATCTTCCTTCAAATATATGACTTAACCTTACTGTATCCTCATAATGTCCAGCATTTGAAGCTATCAGTAGAATCCAGAACCTCTACCGCTACATCAATGCAGCTGTTTGTTTTCATTCCTGTTAAAAAGCAATCCCTCACTCCTATTTTTAAGAAAATACTTTCATTTATGAACTGAGTCATATTCCATAGGGCTCTCTAGAGAAAAAGAACCAATAGGTTGAGTGGGTGGATGGATAAATAGGCAGACGGATAGATATAGATTTATGTTAAGGAACTGGCTGATGCCACCGTGGATTGTGTACAGGTCCTAAATCTTGCTGGTTTCATAAGCTGGAAGGCTGGAGATCCAGGAAGAGTTGATGCACTTGTCAAATCAGAAGGCACTTGTGCAGGCAGAAATCCCTCTGCCTCAGGAAAGTTCTTCCCCGCCCCCCCCCCACCCTTAAGGCCTTCAACTTATTGGATGAGACCCACCCACATGATGAAGAGTAATCAGTAATTGACTTTCCTCAGAAAATACTGACATCAGTGCTAATCTAGAGGTACCTGGGGGTTCAGTCAGTTGAGTGTCCAATTCTTCATTTTGGCTCAGGTCATGATCTCATGGTTTATAAGAGGGAGCCCCTTCAGGGTCTGTGCTGACAGCATGGAGACTGCTTGGGATTCTCTCCCTCTCTTTCTCTCTGCCCCTCCCCTGAATGCATGTGTTCTCTCTCTCAAACCATAAATAAATAAATAAATAAACAAACATACTAATCTCATTTGACCAAATACAAGGGTACTGCGGTCTAACCAAGTCGATAAATAAAATTAGCCACCACACTACCTATCGAAGAATACCAGTCCACGTCTCCTGGAGCAATATTCTCATTAGTTAAAAAATTTCTTTGACCCCCATTTCCTCCTCTACCATTACTCTCCTATTTTCTCCATCACCATTTACAGTAAAATCCCTTGATGATTTTAATCCCTCCACTCCTTTCTCCCATCTGAGTTAGGCTTTTGGCCCCCAACATTTTACCAAAACTGCTTTGTGTCAAGGTTACCAGCACCTCATGTTGGCAAATCAAAAGGTCAAATTCCAGGCTTTATTTCATTTCACCAGGGTTTGGCACAGTTAGTTAGTCCTCTTTGAATCACTGTTGTTCTCAGGTTATCCACAACAATCAAAGCGTATTCCCTCTTCCTCCCTTCCTGGTCTGGCAACTCCTCCTTAGTATCTTTTGCTGACTCCTCATTTATCAGACTTCTCAATTTTGAAGAGACCCGGGCTATGGTCCTTGGACCTTTTCTCTCAATAAACCTAAGCCTTTGGTGAGCTCATCTAATTGCTTGGCCTTAAAGACCAATTATATGCTAATGACTCCCAAATTTACATCTCCAGCCCGGACTTCTCTTTGAACTCTAGATGTCTAATGGAAACCTCAGCAAACATCAAGTCGGCTTCTCGGGTTTGGCTACGGCCAGAAACCTTGCAGCTCCTGTGACCCCTGTCTTTCTCTCTTACTTCACATCTAACTCTTCAGCAAACTTTGTCATCTAAGCCTTCTCTAAAATGAAAGGTCAAGGGCACCTTTTCTATCTTTCCATAGGTAGTACTGTCCTGGCCATATTTAAAACGCTGGGAGTATTTGTGTGGCATGCAATAAAACATATCATGTATTAAAATCAAGCCAAAGAATAAAATGTAATAGTCATAAGGAGACTTTTTTAAATAAAAGTAAAGAAATTTGAATGTGAATTCAAAGTAATATTATGTCATCACTGATAATTTCCTATATGTGGAACTGGCATTTAAGTTATATAAGAGAATGTACTTTTTCTCAAGAGATGTGGAAATATCTTGCTGTCTACAAGTTGCTTTCAAATGAATCATCCATGGTTTTGTGTGTGTGTGTGTGTGTGTGTGTGTGTGTGTGTATGTGTGTATGCGTGTGTGTGCGCGCGCGCGAGCGCAAAGAAAAAAGTTAAAGCATAAGCGGCGAAATGTTACAAATTAGCGAAGGTAGGGAAAGGATATATACAGGTATCTAGGTGCTCAAGTGCTTTTTGCAAAATAAAGCGTTGGAAGAAAACGTATGCAGAATCCAGGCACCCCTAAAACCACCACGATTACCGCACTGGTCAAAGGCACTGGCAACTCTAGCCTCATTTACTGTAAAAAGTTCTTAACCAGTCTTCTTTCTACCATCCTTGCCTTTCTGTCAGTTAATAATTATTTTTAACAATCGTATTTGTAAAATATAAACCGCATAATGTAATTCCTCTGCTCAGAGCCCTCCAACTGACGCGCCATGTTCATGATTACAAAACTCAGTACGATCTGCCACCACCACCCGCCCATCACCTCTCTGAGCTAATCTCCTACTTCTCTACCTCCTCCATTCAAGCCACACTGCTCATCTTTCCCGGAATACACTAGGCACATTTGCTTCAGAGTCTTTAGACTTCATATACTTTCTGCCAGATACACCCCAAGCACGCTTCAGAATCTTTTCCCACTTTCTTTAGACCATTTCTCCAGTAGGTCCTTCTTTCTATGATGTTCCCAGACCCCTCTACTGGAAACCACAACCCCTTCTCAAATATCCCCTGATCCCTTCCCCTGATTTTTCTCCATAACACCTATCATGAACTGGCATATTTTACTGGCTCACTTATCTACTTACTCTAGAATGTAAGACATTGTAGCAAGGATTTCTTTTTTTTTAAGTTTGTTCACTTTTCTAGCCCAACGTCTGGAACTACGTCGGGATCTAAAGAAGTGCTACATGTGGAATGAAGATGTATTGAATGTGTAAATGCTTCCACGGAAGGGTGAAGTTTGGTTGAGTAGGAAGGAGGAACAAAGCTGGCAATAAGAACAATCGTGCACCAATTCTGGGACATCAGTCTCCTGTTCTCAGAATCCAATCACAATCAATTCTTTACTTTTAACGTTTGTTTATTTTTGAGAGAGAGCATAAGCAGGGCAGGGGCAGAACGGGAGGAAGATGTAGAATTTGAAGCAGGCTCCAGGCTCTGAGCTGTCAGCACAGAGCCCGACAGAGGGCTCAAACTCATGAACTGTGAGATCATGACCTGAGTTGAAGTTGGACGCTCAACTGACTAGTCACACAAGCGCTCCCATGATAAATTCTTAAATAATATCTAAACAGTCATACATTAATGATTTTCATTACATTTTTGGAGGCCCTCAATAACACTTTAAGTGTATCCAGCAATGTTGCTGAGGCTCCTGGGTTTAACAGAGCTGAAGAGAATGCACCGTGTTTTTCTGAAAGAATGAGCCATTGGTGGCCTTTAAATGAAAGAAGTGTAGGGGTGCCTGGGTGGCTCAGTTGGTTAATCATCTGACTTTTGATTTTGGCTCAGGTCATGATCTCACAGTTGTGAGATCGAGCCCCACATCAGGCTCTGCGCTGGGGTACTGGGTATGGAGCCCGCTTAAGATTCTCTCTCCTTGTCTCTCTGTGCCTCCCCCACATGCACTCATGCACTCTCCAAATAAATGAAAGAAGGAAAGGGAAGGGAAGGGAAGGGAAGGGAAGGGAAGGGAAGGGAAGGGAAGGGAAGGGA